>NC_090934.1:764547554-764854620 GCF_040938575.1 Ambystoma mexicanum
GAATGCTTACTAATGCCTTTTTTTGTTCTTTTCCCTTTTCCCTTTTCCTTAGGAAGCGGCGTGCCAGGATGGGATTGACACCGCCGAAGATGCCCGCAGAACAGAAGAAGTGATGAATGATGGGCAGAAGCGCCACAAGGTAAGGCTGTTCCTAACGGTGTCCTTGTTTTTGCAGGAGCTGAGCGCAGAAGAAAGATGCAGGCCTACTGGAGACCGATTTGAACACTGTGAGTGTCACGCTGCAGGTGCAGAAAGCACAAAGCATGTTTCTCAGCCTGGGCGTGGCTTAAATAGTCTCTGGGTATCCCAGGTGTCTCTGGGCTGAACCAATACTACACTGCACATGCAGTTCTGGAAACAGAAATAGGTGGGGGCATCCATCTTGTCCCCATCAAAGCACTACAAGTCCAATCCCCAATGTTATCCTATGAGAGTGAGTGAGTCTGGTGCCACACGCGCCAAGTCTGACTCCAAGTGGGTCTTTGGAGGGATGGAGAGGCCCTTGAGGGCCATGTAGGGGATCGTGGCCTGGCTCCAGCCTGACATCTTGGAGGGCTGGGGACGTGAGGGGCAGGAATCATGACAGTATCCACTCTAACGGTGGCTGGTCCTCTTTTTCTTGTTGGTACATTTTCCAAAGCTCTAAACTAGCTAGGCGTTTGTCTAACTTTTTGCCAGTATACGTGGCATGCAAATACGTCATCATGTGCTGCAGGACCATTTTGGATCTGCCTTGGGACGATGGCATAAACATTTTATCGGCTGTCCCTTTAACCCATTCTGCACTGTACTGTTTAAGCTCAGGTGCATGCTTCGGCAGCTCTTTGCACATGTGTATCAATGGGGTAATGTCTTCCATGCTTAATGTGTTTATCTTATCTTTGTATAATACTTTATTATGCTTTACGTTTCACAAACAAGATCAACAATATGAACAAGCACCAATCGTAGCAAGCTCCAGTCCCATTTTTCAACAATAATTTCATTTTTACTTTTGTTAACTACAACCATCAATCCATGCCATGCAGCATCATATCATTACAATCGAGCAATTTTCATGCTATTTAAAAAAACGTTTTTTACCTTATGACATCATAGATCTACAAAAACACATAAAACAGACTGACAGACTCTGCCCGGCCATGCAAATTTCATGCGATCTGCTTCCTCAGATGCATTCTGCCCCTAATTTGTATTCCGACATGGGATTTAAGGCTATTTCTTTCAGATCGTCTTTAATCGATCTGGTCGTCTACGTTGGGGGAAAGCAAAGGTCCCTTCACACCTAACCTGCAGGGTTTTTACTTAAACTAGCCACTATCTACGGGGAGCTTTTCGTTCTTTCAGCCGGATGGCAAAGGACTCGTGATATTGCAGAGGACCTGAAGTTACTTATGTCGATGGTCAATGGGTGTCTTATCTAATCTAACCATCTAATCTCTGCTACCAAGTGAACAGGATGGACCCCAGCCAGCCCATATGACTGGGCGTCTCCAAACAGCCCTTTAAGATGAGCATCAGCATCCATGAGATAGATGGGGATGCAGATTCGTACTCCTGCACCAAATAATACTGACAACTCAATAGTTTGGCAAAGGCAGTCCGTTTAATGACAAGTACAAAAAAACAGAGAGTTCAATGAACATCAGCAACCGCTCGATCTTCCTTCTCGCTTAAACTCCACTTAATTTCAGAAAAAACACAGTATTTATCTCAAAAACTCGTCATCACTGACGAGTAATCTTAAAGACCTAACATGAAACGTGATTGGTTATAGGAAGGTCATTTTAACATAGGTACTATAACTGTATGTGGAAAAGGGGAGCGAGGATTGGATAATCAATGTCAGTTGGGGCAACTAAACCCTTCCTTCAAAATGGCCACTGTAAACGTCACTAAAAGTACGGCGTCTCATTGGTTCTACTTACTATAGGACCCTAAATTACACGGTCCACTATGATTGGTTTGGCATAAACCCCAATCATACTTTTCCACTCACTTCTAGCAACATGCAGAACAACCAGCCAGGTTCAGGGAGTGTGTCTGCACACCAGCTTCCCTCTAATTATGTTACAATCAATCATCACCTCAGTGGTCATGTGTCAATTACTTCTTTGTAGTTTGGCAATGAGTCTGCTTCTTGGTCTTAGAATGTCAAGAAGTATTGGTCTGGCAGGGATCCATGCGTAGGTGTGAAAGTCTCATCCCGTCCTGCCTTCCTTGCCACGTGATTAGGACACCGTGAAATCAACCTCTTCCTCATGCAATTTTGTGTATTTGATTTAATTCTGCCAGTCTTCGACCATCTGTGGCTTATCTTGACCTTTCTGAACAGGATACTCTGTCCATTTCTCTTTAATTGTGTCCACTGTTGGCCTTTTCCAGCCCGATACAACCTTGGCTTCTTGGCATGGGTACCTTCAGCTGGGTTTCTCTCCATCTTAATTCTTGATTTGTTTGCTGCAACACTCTCCTCTTGAGACCTTTAGTAACGTTTGTTCAATTCTGCTCATGTGCGTAGTGGATTTTCACTCATCTATAAAGTGCTTTTGAGGTATATATATATGTATAGTTGGCGCTTGCCGGAATCTATTTTACGACTAAGCATAAGCAAGCTTCATGATTTCTTTGCTTCTTGCGGTTTCCTGCATCTGTACACATTTAAACTAACTGAATATCTTCATCGTGCATGTGGCATAAGTTTCTTCATCTTCACATCAACTGTTTCACCTTAGGCTCAAGATGTCACTTATCCATGGTATTTCGTCTCTTTGTCAGTATTCTTAGGACATTATTGTTCATCCTCTGACAAACTGGCCTGTCGCCTGCTCCAAAGGCAATACCGACTCTCTGTCCTCACCAAGAAGAGAGTCCACATTCAAGCCCGTGTCTCAGCGGCATCTAACAACTCGGCCGAACTCTTTAAAATCTGCAAGGAGCTGGCCAACCCTGCTGCAGTCTCTACCCCTCCTGTTGCCTCCCAGGCTCTCTGCAATGCCGTTGCCTCTCACTTTATCTCAAAAACCCAGGAGATCCTGTCCACCCTTACTTTGCCTTCCCTTCCCCGCCCCTCTTCGTCTATGCCTGCTGACCCTCCTTCAGCCACCCCCCTAATCCCCTTCTCGTCCTTTCCTCATTTTTCCCCCAATGAGGTTGCTAGTCAAGTCCGATCTACGAACCCTCATCACAACAGGTTCATCTCTGTTCCTCTAAAACCATCAAGGACCACATTGACACCCTTACTCCAGCTCTTGCTCACTTTTACAACCACTCTTTTGCCTCGGGGTACTTCCCCTCCCCTCTGAAGCACTCCCTTGTGCATCCTCTTCTCAAGAAACCCACAGCTGATCCTACCTGTCCGGCTAACTATCGCCCAATTTTCATTACTCCCTTTCTGGGCAAACTCCTTTAAAAACTGGCCATCTCTCAGCTCAACCTTCATTCTGACATGGTTGGCTGTCTCCATGACCACCAATCTGGCTTCAGAGCTGCCAGGAGCACGGAAACTGCTCTCCTGAACATCCGTGAGGATCTGCTCTCCAACCTTGACGCTAACATTCCCTCTGTCCTCATCCTACTCGGTCTCTCACCTGCCTTTGACACAGTCAACCATCTCCGTGATAACCCCGGTATCACTGATCAGGCTCTGGCCTGGCTGACCTCTTTCCTCTCTGACTGACCCTCACAGGTCAAACTTGGGTCCTTCCTATCATCTATCTCCCTCTCTACATGTGGTGTTCCCCAGTGATCTAACCTCTCACCCTGGCTGTTCAACCTATACTTGGCAACTCTCACCCACTGTATTGCCATTTTCTGTTCAAAATTCCAGTGCTAAACTGACGATATTCAACTCATCTTCAGGCTACCCTCGGCCACCTCCTCTCCTTCTCTCATCTATGATTGCCTTACTGCCATTCAAGATTGGTGTTCCGCCAACGATCTCTGTCTGAACGCCAGCAAGACTGAAATCCTCCTCATCGGGACACCTTCTCCATCCTTTCCCCTCACCCTCTGGCCGTCCTCCCTTGGCCCTCCTCCTACCCGCACCTGCAAGGGTAAGAAGCTCAGGGTCATCTTTGATTCTACACTTTCCTTCTCTGCTCACATCTCTGAGGTCTCTAAAAAGTCAAACTTCCTACTGTACCTCCTCCGGGGTACTCTACCTTTCCTCTCTTTCCCCCAGAAGTTCACTGTCTCCCAAGCTCTGGTTCTCTCTAGGTTGGATTATTGTAACAGCCTTTTTCTAAATCTACCTGCCTCTTCTCTCCTCCCTCTGCAACCAATCCAGAACAGGACTGCAAGACTTGTCAGTGGCCTCAAGCCCTGGGATCGTATCTCTCCAGCTCTGAAATCTCTCCATTGGCACCCAGTGGATGCAAGGATTACATTTAAAACACTCTGCATTGTCCACAAAGCTTTCTGGGGCCTGGGTCCAAAATATCTTTAGCTATCCCTCCGTAAATATTTCCCCTCTCGAGCTCTTCGCTCCTCCTCCCTCCTCCTCTAACTCCCTCAGGGTCAGTCGTTTTTCAAAGAAACAAGCTGGGGGTATATCTCTGTCTTTGGCTGGGGCCTCCCTCTGGAACAGCCTCCCTGCCTCTCTAAAACTTGAGAAAAACCCTCTCAGGTTCCGGAAGCACCTCAAGACCTTCCTCTTTGCTTCTGCCTTTGACCCGGACTCTTCCCCTGCTGATCTGCTCTCTTGGAACCTTGCATTTGGACATCCTCTGTCTCTGGTCCCAGGTTCCTGCTCATCCTGCCATCCTACCACACTGCCTCCGGGCCACCCCTTGCACTGGCATTTGTATCTGTACCCATACAGTCCCCCCTTTTTTCCCTCCTGCGCTTATGAGACCCACCTGATCTGCTGCCTCAAACATAGCACTTGCCACTTGGCTGCACTACCACCTTGGGCTGATCTTATTATTTATTTATTTTAATTACTATTTATCCTGTTTCTCCTTTGCTCTGCACTTTCTACTTTCACCCTCCCCTCCTTGCACTTTCCCCCTCACCCTCTCCCATGCACTTGCACGTTCTCAATGTCACTGGGCCTAGTAAGATCATTGTTTTGTTCTCCCCTGTTCCCCTCCCTTGCCTTGTCGGGCTCTGAAACACCTGTGTATGACCGCAATATGAATACAATATCATATATCATTATATCTTCTATATGTGCATCAATCCGATTTCTCATGACGCCACCATTCGTCTTCCTTTAGTATCTTTTTGGCTTCTTTGGGTATTACTTTCTCACAACCGTCATTTAGTCTGTAACCTTGGCTTGGGTTGCTGGCTTCTCTGTCTGAACCCTCCCAACTATGTATTTTCCGTGCCTTAAGCACTTTTAAACTTCCCTGAGATTTAAGGCCTGTAGCCATTTGTAATGCCTGCTGTGGTGTTAATTTGAAAAAGAATGGATGTTTGTTGTGGTAATAGTTCTCATTCTGAGTTATATTCTGCATGTATTTATTTAGGCACTACATTTTATGAAGGCTAGTGTCTATTGAGTGTGGGTAATATCCTTCATAGCTAACACAGTTTGGCCTAATGTCTGTGTTATTTTATAATAAATACATGTCTGCCTTGTCTCTTATGCAGCTACATGTGTCATAGGTGAGATGACATCACTTACTTCTGTTATCCTTTGCTCAGACCGTATTTATCCTCACTGTTTCTGTTTAGGGTATGGATAATACAGTTGTTTGAGTGCATAACTCTTCTCATATTTGCAATATGGAACCAGGGGGCAGGACACAGGCCCTGAATGACATGTTCACCTATCCGTCACCAGAGGGAGAGAGGGTCTACTCCTCTTCAAATCTCTTCACCACAGCAGTATTTCAAGTCTGCATTCAGACTAAAACCACAAAATGGAACGCCTCCTCCTCCTCATCAACGCACCATGAGTTTTTTCCTGTGCAACGCTGCCTCCACACTGCACATGTGATACAGTGACCATGATACAGTGTTCATCCTCTAATTCATTCCAAGAGCATCTCAGTTCGGTAGAACAAATCTAAGCCAGGGTAGCCCAGGCACTTTGAGATATAACAAATAAGTGCTGCGTAAGTGGATCGTTGAACAATGGTTAACAAATTGAGTCTTGTCAACACACTGACCGCGCATTTAGCAGGAAAACCCTAATTGCCCCTGGTGAAGCAACTTCCTGCTCATAGATATTGGGGAGGATGGATTACTTGGCCTGCAAGCCCTGTCCATTTAACCTGTTCTCATGGGGGCCCTCCAATCCCCCACCTCTCATTCCCTTTGCCATGTTTTCTCATCGTGGTTGTATAGTCTCCACAAGCCCCTTGAGTCTGGCAAGCGGTTAAGCAACACAAGAAAACCGCTTTAAGGAGGTGGCATAATTGCCCTTTTCACATAATGAATTCATCCCTCTGTGTTTTGCCGGTACTACGCAAGTGGCTGGGCTGTTCTATATTTCTCAAAAGTGTCTCACCTGCTGGTTACTGGGCATAGGCTTTCACATCCTCAGCTGCCATATTGAGATATATGTACAGGACTTTCCTTACCATGTTACCTGGAGCCAATCTTCCACCAAACCTCAACACCAACAGGCCAAACAGGCTTCATGTTGAGACAAAGCTTTTAGACCCCACGTCTCCTAGCAAATGTCTCCACACCAACAGGGTGCACAGGAAATGAAGCGCCCGACAATAGCTCCAAAAGGTTTGCAAGCAACTAATTAATACAAGCATGCTAAGAGGCAGAGTAATAGTTCACACAGCGCACTTACAAAAAAAGCAATCTAAAAGCCTGTTTTGTTCTACAAAATCAAAACATTAGAATCTATTCAGAAAAGTAAACCCGCAGATTAATCTGCCACTTCGCACCGTGTGAGAAACCTGAGGGTATTCTCACTTCTATTCCCCATGGATCCTCTGCGCAGGTGGACAGGTAAAGACCATCACTTTTGGATCCCGACCCTGGGGGTGGACAAGTGAGGGAGGATCACCTGGGTGTAAGGTTTGTGGGGACTGGGAGTGGGATACCCTTGGGAGGGACATGGTATCCCCCATTTTCTACTAATGACCAACCCAACCTTTGCCCCGTCTTCATGGGATATCATAAACAAACATCCCAGACTTCCTCATATAAAACTACAAAAAGTACTGAGATGAAGAAGAGGCGCCCAGGACCAATGAAGGCTAGTTACTTCCACCATTTAGGTACGGAGATGAGGAAGAGACCTGCTGAGAGCAGCAGAGGTCAGGCATGTCCCCTAAATGATGGTAAGGCAGGGCTAATTGTGAACTCGCACCTGCAGCCTGTTAAAGGGCTGGAGGTATATAGAAAGTTCCACCAAATGAGAGAGGAAGAGATGGTGGTGACAGGAGCAGTGGTGGTGAAATTGCAGCAGCAGAGAAGCCAAGAAGAATAGTGAGGGGCTGTTTGTGTGGAATATGCTTATGGTTCAGGAAAGAGCAGCCCGGGAGCTGGGGCTCTGTGGAACCAAAAGAGGCATGAAAGGGGAGCCGTGCCAGAAGGATGCCCCTTTTTCTATTGCTTGAGGTGCTGGTTCTTCTGGGGCCAGAAGCCGTCCCATGAGTGCCTGAGGGGGAGGAGTTGGAGCCCTGATCAAAGAACCAAAGGCCGGAAGATCAGCGCTGCATGAACTCACATTGAAGCAACCCGTGAGTTTCTAAGCAATCAGAAACCCAGTCCGCAAGTGTTTGATCCTACGCACAAGGATATTTTGTATCAGAGTGGTCGTTTGAATGGTGAGACACCTTTTCGAAGGTCTCCGATTCTAACCCTTGCAAACCAGCAAACAATGAGACTTGTTAACTCTTCAATTCGAGTGAATACTTTGTTACGGAGTGATCGTGTGCAGGTGAAAGCACGTTTTTTAAAGTCTCTGGACGCTGGGCATATTTAAAAGCAAGCTACAACAATATATTGCAACAAAGCTAATTGAAAATAACAGAGTTACGTACAAACCTTGAAGCATTATTTAATGCTGAATGGAAAACCAATGTTTAAACAAAATATCTTCAAATATTTTAATACTGCACTGAAAGAAAACCATTACTTATGAAGATGCTGAAAGAAATGAAGCTTTTCCACATAACTAAATACACTGTGTGCCATTTCTTAAAGGGAATGAAATTTACATTGCAAGCAATGTTCATATATATTACAAAGAACAATTGAGTGTTACTTCAAAAAACCCAATGTTTACTTAACTTTAAAGTGAATACAGCTTTAACAAGGCCAGAGAATACAATGTGTATTTCAACCCAAAGTGAATGGAACTCGGTGAAATTAACTTTAAAAGTTGAATTTAACTGAACTGCCATTTTCAACTAAAACATTTTGGGGTGCAAAGACCAGCTATATGCAGAGGGTGCAAGTGTGGCACAGAACATTAAGAGAAATTGGTAAACACCATCATATGGAAAACCTCACTGAAATTATATATTGGGGAAGGAATCCTTGAGGTTAAAACTACTTATTTGTCTTTATGACAGAGCCTCAGGATATTTTGTGGTTTGAACTTGGGGAAGGGAACCCTGAGTATTGGTCAATCCTATATTAAATTGGAACTCAAAGCAATCCTACGACTTTTGTTAGAACTGCTTTATACTTGGGGGAGGGAGCTGCAAGCTGGACCAAGCTCCGAACTTATGCTAGACACTATTTTGTTTGTTGGTGACATCCCTTCACGTTGTATGAGATTGGTTGTGAGGGCAAGTATAGGTTGTGGACACAGGCAGATTCCTAGTTGAACTTGTGGACTTTGACTTTCATTAGTTTTGGTTTGGTAGGGAAATCCCACCATATTATAGGGCAAGATAGGTGTTTTTCCATCTTAACATTTATGTTTTGTTTTGAACTTTGAATATGTTGTCTGTGTCTTACTCCAAGATGCCCTCACAGCTGACAGAGCTTTTAAACACCACCTCTACAGATAAACACCTCACTAGCAGGCAACACCAACAGGGTACACAGAAAATTAAGTTCCCGAGAATAGTTCCAAAAGGAATAATAGTTATCACAGCACTTGCAACAAAAAGCAATCTAAAAGCATTTTTGTCCTACAAAATCAAAACATTAGAATCTATTCAGAAACATAAAACAGCAGTAATATCCCCATAGAAGAGGTAAAGGAGACTGCACCCCCTTCCCAATCTTGCCTTTGCCTAAAGAAATGATCGTCCCTTACAGAGGCCTTTGGAAGGGAAATCACAGAGGAGAATGGACACAGCCAGGTTGGAACCTTTTTCTTTCTGTAGAAAGGTTTGTTGTATTGTGGAGATGCTGGTAGATATGGCATAGCCCGAACACAGTTGGTGTTTCCTCTGAGCCATCGAAGAATTCTGGTAGAGTTGCCACATTTGCACCTCACGGAGGCCCACCAAGGGGTTGGGAAAACTCAGTCAGGTAGTTCATAGTTTGTAATCGCTGATGTTAAGAATTATGCCTTGGCATGTGACATCGACCATAAAACTGCAGCTACTCCGGTCCCACAAGCACCCTTAGCAAACCCGTACCCATACCTTTTATCAAGGTCCCTTTCTTTAAAATAGCTATGGACATAGTTGGCCCACTCAAAACATCCATGCTAGGAAACAAATTCAGTCTAGTGATTGTGGACTATGCCACCCAATATCCAGAGGCATTTCCCCAGTGAAATAACACCAGCCAACAGATCTTAAAACATCTGTTACCGTTCCACTTTAGAGTAGGATTCCTGAACAAAATCCTTGCTGGCCAAGGCACCATGTTTATGCCCCGTCTGATGCAGGAGGTAAAGGAGTTGCTCCACATTTAAACCTTGCAGGATTCTGTCTATCACCCTCAGTCAGACTGGTTGGTCGAAAGAATCAACCAAACACTGAAAAGAATATTGCATAAACTGGTTGAAGCTGACGGGAGGAATTGAGATGTAATAACACCCTGCATTTTATTCACTGCCTGAAAAAACCCTCAGTTATCCCTGGAATAGTCCCCCTTGGGGGAGAACCCTGGGATGTTTTAGACTTGCTAAAGGAAACATGGGAAGAGAGAGAAGAGGCCAGCTGACCGATCTCCCAAAAATTGAAAACCCATATGACGGCAGTAAGACAGATCATGAAGCAACAGATAGGCCAAGCCCAAGAATATCAAAAGACAGTCTATAATAAATAAGCTGTGACCAGATCTTTTTCTGTAGGTCAATCAGCCTTAGTTCTCCTTCCTACATCTGAGAACAATATGTTTTTGAAGTGGTATGGGCCATATACGATTTTAGAAACAAAGGGTGCTCAAATTACTTCATATCACAACCTGACAGACATCACAAAGCACACATTTACCATATAAACCTACTAAAAGAATGGAAAGTGGACCCGAGTGAGACAACCACGGTCACTATGGCTTGTCTCTTTACTGGCCCAGGAATAGGGAATGCATTAGTCCGGTCAAGTGGCACAGCGAGTATAACGCTCGCTTTGACATCTATGCAGAGCCTGCTGACGCAGGTTCGAATCCCGGGCGGGGCCGAACTCAGCCTTTCAACCTTCCGAGGTCGATAAATGAGCACCACACACCGTGGGTAATAATAAGAAGCGCTCAGATACCTGAGGGTTCGTAGCGCTATATAAGTGCCAAATTATTATTATTATTATTAATTCCCCCGTCAATAACCCTATCCCAACAAGAAGACCTTAGTGTCTTACTACCCCAATGCCCGAAGTCTTTTCAGAAACAACATGTAGAATTGCTAACTTCTTTCATTAAATCCCAACACCGGCAGGGAAAACCATCAACCTAAAACCTTTCAGATTCCTGAAGCCAGAAGAATAATCGTTCAAACCGAAATGGAGGAGATGCTCAAGGTCAGCATCATCGAGCCCTCTGAGAGTCCCTGGTCCTCTCCAATTGTCTTCTCGCCAAACCTGACCAATCTTGGTGTTTTTGCATCAACTTTAGGAAGCAGAACTCAGTCTCCCTTTTCGATCATTATCCCATGCCGAGGACTGATGAACTAACTGAGAGGTTGGGTATGGCTGTGTTAATTTCCACCCTTGATTTGACAAAAGGGCATTGGCAGGTCCCCATAAATCCAGCAGATAGAGAGAAAACAGGCTTCTCTATGCCCCAAGGCTTACTTCAATTTAAGGTTCTCCCATGTGGCCTAAACTGAGCCCCTGCCACCTTTCAGCAGTTCATGGACCAAGTTTTAAAACCTTAGACCGACTTCTGTGGGCCTCATCTGGGCAATATCATAGTCTACAGCAACAGCTAGTCAGAACACATACACTATCTGTATTCCATCGCCCATGCTCTCTGAAACGTCGGCCTATGGTCCAGCCCCAGAAAATGTCATCTAGCCCAGTCGGCCGTCAAATATCTTAGATACTTTGTAGGGAATGACCTCAGTCAACCCCAGTCTGATTAAGTAAAAGCAGTGCAACAAACACTGACCTCCAAGTCAAAAAAGGGATGATTGAGCCTTTTTGGGGTTAACCAGATACTATCAACGGTTTATCCCCAATTACTCCACCTTGGTGGCTAACCTTAACAATAAGTCGAAGAACACACAACCACAAAAACTGACCTGGGATAAGAAAGACCACGCCAGCATCAAGGGCCTGCCAAGAGCCAGTTCTCAAAATGCTGGACTTTAATAAGGACTTTATCTTGCAAACATATGCTTCCAAAGTCGGCATTGGTACAGTACTGTCGCAAGAACATGACACCATCGAGCACCCCATACTTTATACCAACAGAAAGCTCTTTCCCCGAGAACAGTCCTGTGGTACCATGGAGTGGAGCTTGAAGCCTTGGCAATGAAGTGGGCCGTCGTACACTTAAGGTATTACCTGACTGGGAGGAAGTTCAGGTTAGTTACTGATCATTCACCATTAACCTGGATGAGCCTTAGGAAACAGAGTCATGAGATGATTCCTCAATCTGAAATCCTTTTGCTTTTCAGTGGAAAACAGAAAAGAGAAGGAACAAGGAAATGTAGATTTTCTGAGCAGATTCCCACTGAAGACCGATAGGGAAGTTGCACACTTGAGGGGAAGGGTATGTGATGAATCAGGAGTATTTGACCCTTCTAAACAAGGGGGGCCCCCCTTTGTGGGTAGAGAGGTGAGATCACTCTGCAACACCCTCCCTAGGGGTCTGCACACGTGGGACATCACTAGGAGTGACTCCCCTTTGGGGACCAGGACTCCCATTCCCAAAGGGAATTCCCTATGCAGGACACTTCATCCGCATATATGGTACTGTGTCTCGTCCAAAACACTGTGTGATCCTTCTGTTTACCTATAGCCAATGTTGAATCAAGCACACTGTCTACATGAAAACGGAAGACCCCTTAAAGAAAATGTTTGTATGAAAATTGAATGCGGAGGCCCGAGGAGAGAGAGAGTCGTACGCAGGGGAAGCCTCCTATGTCACAAGGGCGCAGAGAGACAGCGCAAAGTGTTGCCATAAGACCTGCGGTACTCTGAGAAGCAGAGGACACCAATCAGTGACACCTGAGGCCAGGTGAGGTGGACAGCAGCTAAGCCATTGTCAGGATAGGGAGCAAGGAACCATCCAATGAGGTGGCGCAACTACAGAGGTATTGTGGTGGGCCTGGCATCCGCATAAAAAATACTGAAACCTGGAACAGTGGATAGCTCCCATCTGCCATGTTTTGCAGAGCATGGCAAAATGCAGGGATGTTGCGATTGGAATGAGAAAGCAGACCTGAGTGAATGCAAAGCATCTGAAGTCACCGACAGCAAACACAGGTACTGTAGTGGATTGGAATAGCGGGCTGCTGGGAGAGTCTGTAGAAAAGAGCAGAGACTGTGATGGCCTTAAGGGCAATAATGGAATAGCGAACTGGCATCACAAGATAACTAAGGAACTGTTCAAAACTCTAAACAATAAGAATAACTGCGACACATTAATAAAGTGGAGACAAAGATCCTGGGGGAGAGAGAAAGAACCCCAGGAGATAACTCGAAGAGAGATAAGTGCTGAAGAGTGGGGAGACCACTTAACGAGAACTTATAGAATGTGTTGTAAGTTAAGAATACAGAGAGAGATAAACAAGAAGGAAAAAAGTTCATTAATGAGACCCCGGAGCATGGGGACTCGCAAAGCTGATGAAGCAAGTGAATAACATAAAGCGAATGGAAGAGGTTTGAGAGACTATCTCAAGGGGAACCAAGATATGGGTCATACAGTCTTGAAGGCAAGATCAATGAACAGTTGGGAAGAGCTACATGGGCTAGTAAAGAAAACCCTAAGCCCATATTCGAAGAGATCACCATAAGGAGCTGTTTTTCCAAACAGAGACATTTACACATTGTAGAGTTGTACTGAATAAGAAGACCCCAAAGGAACATTTCAAGATAAAAGGCAAATGGTAGGCCACAAGAAGAGATGCATTCTTTTGGTTCAGCTTAGTTATTATGTATTAGTGGTAGGGTAAGGTAGATTTAGGTTTGCAACCAGGACATTTTGTTTTTTTTCCTTCCTGCTGACAAAAAAGCACATTTACTTTAACTTAGTTAGGTAGAGAATGCCCCTGTAGTGATAAGGCGATATAGGCAGTTTCTTTATCATTTAAATAAAAGAATCTCAAAATATCCACGTTGTGTCCGACTCCTTCTTCTGACCCAGCACACACTCCAGTTGTGAACATTTTTCTCCACCCTCGTGAATATGGCGTGATGTTTGGTAATACCTCTGCTCCTCCCTAGGAGGTTAACTATCTCTTCTAGAGGAGCAGTTTAAGTAATTCTGATAACTGTTGTTGTGTGTGTTGCTTGCTCTCCACTCCCCCTGGTACTGAGATCTATTATCCTGGAACCTAGTCCTAGTGCCTGGTGGTTGGATTCTCTCTCTAGGGAAATTGCTATTTAGATTTCACTGGGAACCTGTTCCTGGGTTCTATTTCTTTATGAAGGAGGAACATATGTGTAGCCCATGATAGGCATAGAATGAGGATTAATGCAAGACTCCAGTTTTGTGGCATCCGTATTTTGCATTTCAGGTGGAGGACTATTTGGCTGGCTTTGAACTGAGGATCTTCTCTGTCTGTTAGTATGCTTAACAGCGGATTAATAATTCCCCGTCCCTGAAGGGTACTCTTCACCTCAGCTGCCTTAATGGCAGCAGGGGCAGGTATCTGTTTGGAGTTCTTTTCTTTGTGTTTCAGAGCCTTTGGGTTCTGTACTTTATAGAGTTTCGTAGCTTGTCCTCAAAAGGTCTGTCAGAGTCCCTGCACTATCATCTTGTTCTTTCACAGATATACTAGTGATGTCTGGTACTTACATTGTAGGATACTTTACATTGGCAACATCTAATTTGGGGAAGTCAGGCGTGAACCATCGTATTTATTTAATAAAGGGATTTTTCTGAACCTGGCCAACTAATTAAAAAATATTGATTCCCTTCAACCTCCCTCCCCTTTTCAGACAGGAAACACACAGGGCTGCATATAAGGTCTATTTATTAATAAAATAGAAATAATGTAATACATTTAAATGTAAACAAATAATGCATCTATGAAATTTCAACTTCAATGAAGAATGATCAATTTACTGTATTCCTTCTATCTAGCAGATCTAAAACTTTGATTTAACCTGAGCGGGCATTCACCTTGTGTTAAAATGAATGAGAATCCAGGATAAAACGTTCATTTGCTAAACACCAAATTAAAACAGAACCTCCCAACCTATCTAAATCTCTCTTTTTAGTTGGAATAAACATAGACACCTTCCCACTAGCCAATAGACATGTGAACATTTCAAACATCATTCCAGAAACTCTATTTAAAAGGCAGGCTGCTTAACACTCCTGCTTGTAAATTGCTTGTAAAAGGAAAATATATAATCAGCATATATGTTTGATAAATTCCCTTCAGTGGTGTTTCTATTGCATTACCATGCAAAAGTATACATTTCTAATTTTCAATAAACAACTTAAAGGCGGTACTATGGGTAGAAGTTCATCACCCTTTTCCTCTTGTCCTGAGCAGTTCAGCCTTAGTAATGAAAGGATTCTGCTTGGTGATGTAGAAATAAATAACTTCAATTACCTTATTTGTCTAGGTATGTACACAGTGAGATAGCCTTTTACTCCCAGAATACTTATTCTGTGCCTAATCATTGCACGAAGAAGGAGGCATGGGATCTCCCAGTAGACACACCAAATGACTTATTCTATCGAATCTATCATTGCAGAAGCACATACACTTTTGAAATATGTATTAATTTCAGGATGTATAGTCCATGTACGTACCCCAACCCCTCAGCACTTTCACACAAAAAAGTGCTTGGATGTAATCTATTCCTCTTTTGAGTATTGCTCATCTCAGGATTATTTGCCCTTAATATTATACTTGCATATACATTTTTATAGCTGTTTGACCGACAGGTGGGCACCCTCTTAAGGACTCGTTAAATCCTCTATGCTAAGCAATGGGCTGACCCCAATTGAGCTACTACCACACCTTAATTAATAAAAATAAACTGCAGTGTTAATATTTGAAAAATGTTATTGAAATCAATGCAACACTGGCGGGAAAGCAGAGGGCTATGTTGGCAAAAAGGCACAGACCCCAAACCATTAAACAAGAACAGGATTCTAACAAACTAACTGGACGCCTCCACCACCATCCATTGATTTTCTTAATTTTAATAATGAAGTGATGTTACTCCTTTTTTGCAATTTTTATTTGACTCCTATTGCAAACAACCGATACGTGTTCGACCTTTCAAAAAGGTCTTCCTCAGGGATTGAAAGCACACTCCTCTATCCAGATTTTCAGTGTGTGTATCAAAGTCAACCTTTATTAACCATACGACCAAAGGTTGTTACAGTGTATTTGTATTCAGGACCAAACTCTGCAACTTATAGTTTTCATATTAATGCTTGTCCTGTTTTCTGTGTATCAAATTAAACCATCCCCTAATGGAGTCTGCTCAAATATCATTTCTATATCTCGTGGTATTCCCAGTTTCCACGCTCATTTGTAGGTTGCTTGCTTGTGGTGGGTGCGTTATATATATATATATATATGGCTATTCAAATACACCCAACCTAGATTTGGGGGTCATAGTAACCTGATTCAATCCTTCAGTTCCTTAACCGGCATCCCATGTGTCAGATGTATGTATAAGTGTGAGGGGCAGATATTTTTTTATTAAGAGTGTTTTCATTTAGTCTTATTTTTCTAGCAGGGAAATCCATGTTAGGATAGAGAAAGTGAGGCTTTTGTCACACCCTTATAAGATCATAAAATGGCTACTTGTGAAAAACTTTTTTAAGTTGTCCACCTCACATTTCTTACCCCTAACACTAGCCACAACACAAACGTGTTTAGGAGCACTGCAAAAGGGAAAAGAGGATGGCAGGAGGGCACAATGACAATGTTAAAGTACCACAATCTAATAATTCACAGATCTTGGCAAATTCACATCAGGGACAAGAGCGCATATGTATTCATGGAGGGGGAATGCCAACTGGAGGGCCAGGAACAAAGCTAGCAAGGGCTAAACTAGGGGCAGTAGAGAAAGCAAAAATCCACAAGGATAACCTTCAAGAGGTATAAACTACTAGAAAATAGGAAAGCAAAAGAGCAGAAAATGTACTTCACATTAATCATAATGAACCACAGGTATACAAGCAATGAGACTAACAGGATTACCCTGCTAAAAGAGTAACCAGAAGATCTGCGTAAAGAGCTAGGTGGGCGATCATTCAGCTTAATAGCAAACCCAAGGGGTTTCATAAGCCTGGCAACAGTTGGTCCAGCAGACAATTGTGGTATCCAAGGAAAATCTCACCAACAGGTACATTTATTCAAATAATCACCCTTACTGCAATCAAACCCTTTGCCCAAATATTCGAGGACTGGCGTTTAGAATAGAAAAAGAAATACTAGAATATGCAGGGAAGGGTCATGGGTTTTTTTTCTTCTGTTTTTCAGGAGTCAGGAAAATCAAAATCTACTCCATCGTTAGATTTTAACAGAGACCTGAAGAGTTGGCATTTAAACAAAAAAACTAAGTTATAACTTACTGCCAATGCAGCATTTGCTCTTTCCTAATCTAGACTTTGAGCAATGCATTGCACCTCACTGAATTCTGGCTCTTGATTGCCACCAGTGTTTTGTACCTGGTGTTACTCTGCTGCAAATTTAGGTTTCCTCACTGCATTATGTGTTATTGGGCTTTCATGCATGGTGCTAGAAGAGTGCACATTAAGTACCAAACATTGTCTCCTACCAAAACAGACTATGCACAGTACACACCAAACTAACACAAACCCAACTAACAATTGAAGCAGACAAACTAGCCCACCCCACAAACAAACATACTTTAATATCCACCAAATGCCATACCCCCCACCAGAATAAGCATCAAGAACACCCAGATGCTTAGCGCCACAGTGTTTCTTTACAATCTTCACACATCAGAGTTGCACGGCTCCTTCTGCTCCTACGAACCAAACATACTCTCCTACTAGTCAGGTTCCAAAGCACCAAGAGCTTGTGAAAAAAGCACAGTTATGCTATATAAAACCCAATAACTATTATGATCAGATGTGCAGACCGGCAATCTCTATTTTGGCGGATGTGGGAAAATGGGATTGGGCAGGTGACAAATAGTGAGCACATCGTTGGAAAGTTGAATCACCCCTAAGTGTAGATAGCCATCCGGGATCTAAAGAACAGAAAAGCATTGAGCTCCTATAGGTTCCTGCTCACCCCAAGCTAGCAGAAGTAAACAGAAAGGCACTGGAGCAGGGATAACTCCTGGATACGATGAAAGAATTGAATTATCCTATTAGATCCAGACAATGATCATGCATGGTGTGTATCATATGCATGCCTTCCCTTTCTGCAAACAAGACAATAAAGAATACAGTGATACATTATGGATTGTTACTCCTGGATCAGGCATAGTTCACACTGGACAGTCAATGTCCTGGAATCTAAAACAAATGACAAGTGTAACTGCTGAGTATCCGAAATAGTGCTAACCCCATGAAGGCATTGGACTGTGTTGTGGGTTTATCTTATGGAATTCCTGAGGAAGCTGAAGTTCTGGGAATATTTGCTGAGAAAGAATGGGTTATTGCAAACACAGAGCAGTAGTTAAGACTAACAGGATGCCATCCAAACCATTACTCTACAGGGGAACATGGTACTGGTACACATTGTAATTTGCACTTGCAATGAAACCTGTAGGTGTAAGGAGTAATCTCTACGACATGAAGCCAACTGAAAGGAGGTGGCATTATAACATAGCAGAAAAATCCTGTTTTAAAAACACTACAATATCAAGTCAAAAAGAGATTAGAGAAGTAAACCAAGAAACACAATACAACTGAGAACTACAATGGCGGCTACTATTTCAGATACATTAACGCTGATGTTATCAATGCGCTATCATTCGCATTGCAGCCAAAGCTGATAACGTATTTCAAACAAGCATGGGACAAATCGGCCATAGACATCGGAGAGTATTGCGGAAAGCACCCTCAAAAACCGAGTGGCAAGAACAAAGGTCAAACCCAAAATACAGTTGACCACTACCAAAGACAGTGCAGAGGACTGCGTGCCTGAATTGGGCATCAGCCTTACAGTTGGCATCCATAGATTAAGGCTTGCAGGAAAGAATACTCCAGTGGTCCACCAGGTGCATATGCTGTTGGCGGCAGCAGAGCATCAAACCCTAAACTATCACTATCGATCAAAGTGTAAAGCCACCATATGAAATGAACTGCTGAGGAGCCAGGACAACAGGTTCAGAGACTGGGGGAAGGGGTGAAGCCCCCTTACAACCTCCATTACAACATTAGATCATCCTAAGGAGGAGGTGCAAGTGAGATCTAAAATAGTGTTGTTCACCAATTGCCATTCGTGGTGAGCCTAGGAGTCTCTGTTTAGCCCATCACCCGCACATTGAGCTCACCAACCGCGTGTTGTGGTTTGCCAAATGTTTTGTTTTGTCCACTGCCACACCTGAAGAGAGGTTGCAGAGTTTGGGCGATCTTGTCCCTCCCCGCTTATTTGTGCAATATATTGCAATCGTATTCATATAAAATCAGGACCTTCAAGTCCACAGATTGCTGTAAGAAAAGCCTTGAGGGCTAGAAAGATTGGTCTGGGGGTGGGTGGAGGGCAAATAAGGGAGGCGGGGGGGACTGGTTCACAGGTCATGAGCCTGCCGGTTGTCAAGAGTGGCTCCCCATCCCCACAGGGGTGTCTGCTCTAGAACTGCAGGATGTTGATATCCACAAAGCCAGACCACCGGCTTCAATGAAGAAAAGGAAGAAACTATCTGCCAAGACCCTACTTATGAGGGGTTCTAGGATATGCAGCTACAGAAAATGCATGACTGCAGCAGATCCATGTCCATGTGATCACCCCAAAAGGGCCATTTTCACAAGTGAGGACCTGATTGATGAAGTGTAGTTGGAGGGTGGGGCAGGTGGTTGGGGGGGGCAGAGAAGACAGTCACTGCTGCTGGTAGCAGAGAGGGCAGCTGGGGAGGGTCTGGTACAGTTGGTACAAGAGGGAGGCATGCATGAAAAGTACTGCAGTAACGGGATGGAGACACCATCTCCGAGATAAATGTCCTTCAAGAAACTGCACAAATGGGGAAGTCATAATGTTTACATTTATGCAGAATCACCCCCTCTTTCCCCCTGCAGAGGTTGCCGAATACTTTAGTCTTGATGCAAAAGATGGAGCATGGCTTATGAAAGGACATTGTGGGGTTGAGGAATTGCAGAGTACAGGAGGGCCGCATAAAGCACAAGGTGGTAGGTTTAGGGGCAGGCCTGTCTACCCTAGGCAGAAACACCAGCGTCAAGTGAAACAAGGATCTAAGACATGTGGGTGCAGAGCCTTGAACCCAACACAGCTGGTATTATTATGCAGTCCATTAACAGGAATAACACGTAGTCTGTAACACTGTGTTTATTTAAGTTACAGCCTAAGCAGCCCCAGACAACTTCCCTGCCTCAAGCCTCTCTTCCTTTCAAAGCCAAACATTCTACACCTCTCCAGCTGGGGCCTAAACATTACACTTTCTAACATTCTATCAAGTGCAGATCCTATCTAGTTAACCACTATCTAAATCATGTAATGGTGAGAGATACAATAAAGAAAGATAATATTTATAAGTTGTCACAGTAACATCCTAAGCTTCAATATAACACCTCCTTCCTTTACATGTTCTTTTTAATTAATAATGCATTCAAAATACCTTGAACCCACTTACAAACATGTCATTCATCCCTCCACAAAACTGCCACTCTCTCCTTACTCCATTTCTCACCATCACACAGCGTGTCCCATGTCTTCCTCATTTCTCATGGCCCTTGACAATTTTGACAACCCTTTATCCCTTTTCCTTCCCAATTTTACTTTAATTATTGTCCCCTTCAGCGTTGGTACATCCCTCACAGTTTTCTCTGTCATCTCTCTCTTTGGCCCTCCTTTGACCCAGTACCATTATTTCTCTCACTTCATCTTCCGTCACCACCTCCTCTGCCTTCATCTTATATTTGTACTTATTCATCCAACCTGGTTGAAACTTCGTATTAGGCTTCCATATTCTCAACACTTCTAAAGGAGGCACCTTCGTATTAGGCTTCCATATTCTCAACACTTCTAAAGGAGGCACCTCCGCTGTTTGATGTGGAGCCAACCTGTATTTAAAGACTCTTTCCATAACAGCACACACTCAATCTCCACCTGTAGCAATTGCAATCCCTATGGCATCCATCAATGTTGTATTAAATCTCCGTGCCACTGAATTCCCTTTTGGATTGTACAAAGCTGTCTTGGAATGCAGAACACCATTCCCTTTCAAAAACAATTCCATTTCCCTCGCTACAAATTGAGGACCATTATGTGACAGAATCTTTCTTGGAAAGCCGTCCCTCCAGAAAATAGATTCCAGAAAATTCACCACCTTCCTATTTCCTTGACTTTCCCTCACTGCAATCGGACCAAGAATGGCCACTGCATCCACATCCCATACGGATGATGGTGGCTGCGCCAGACACATAGGCGGCACTCTCGTTAACAATGTTTTGTCACTAGGTATACATTCTTTGCATCCTTTAACAGCTGTTCCACATGGCGATCCATCCCCGGCCACCAGTACTCCTGACGGATCATTCCATTCATTTTGCAAACCCCAAAATACCCTTTGTGTGTGATTCTCATAACAGTTTCTCTCTGACCTTCAGACACAACCACTAGTCCGTGCACCAGCAAACCTTTTTCCACACTGTTCGTTTTTTACCCTCCTGTACATCCTATATTCATCTCCTAACTCCTCCGTCGGCCAACCTTTCCAAACAAACTCCATCCCACTTTTGTACACATCATCCTTCTTGCATTGAGCTCTCCAAACAGCTTCTCCAAGTCGACTAACGCGAAATACTTCTCCCTCCAGATCATCCTTACCATCTCAGTCTAGATCAACAACATCCCCAACAGCATTGCGAGACAAGGTATCCACAACCAGAATTAGTTCCCCTTTAATGTACCGAACCTCAAAGTCCAAACCTTGCATCCGTTATCCACCTTAAAATTCTTCTGAACACTCCTTCCAATCATTTCCTATTAAAAATAGCCACCAACGTTTTATGATCCGTCTCAATAAAGAACATTCTTCCAGACACATAGTTCTTGAACTTCTCCACACACAGAAGCCAAAGCTTCTTGTTCAACAACCAAATACCTTGTTAACACCTGTGATGCAAATGCTACCGTCTGCAGGACTATTCCTTTCTGTTGCATAAGAACAAAGCCCAAACCTTTTCACTGGCATCAGTGTACAAGTGAACCTCCCAATACTCCTTGAAGCCCTTAAGCATGTGTCCCACCACTAAAATTCACTTCAAACTCCAAGTGACACTCTTCATTCCACACAAATTTAACATTTATTTTCACAAGCTCACTCATACTCTGTTCTTTTCCACCAAGTTCTTAAGAAATGTTACATAACACTTGTTCAAACCCAAATAAGATAACTCTGTTTCACTCTTTGGACCTTTCATACAGGCAAAAGCCTGAAGTGTGTCAACTGTAGGCTTAATCCTCTGTGCAGACATCTCGTGCCCCAAATACTGTAACTTGTCCACCCTAAACTATCACTTCTCCAAAGAGATTGTTAAACCAGCATCACTTAATTGTCCCCAAAAAGCTCCCAACCTCACATGTACCTCCGCATCCTTTCCCCAGACCAGTATGTTGTCTTGATAACAGCATACAGCAGTTAAATGTACCCATCACCCTTTGGAAAACTGCTGATGCAAAAATCAAACCAAATGGCATTTTCCTGCACCTATATAATCCAAAAGGTGTGATGCAAGTGGTCAGGTCCTGGGGCGCAGGATGTAAGCAAACCTGATGGTTTGCTGCCCTTAGTAAAAAAAAAAAAGTACATGCACCAGATCTCTCCATTAAAAGATAAGTAATCCCCATAAGAGGAAATTATCTGGTACCACATTTTTGTTGATGGCTCGAAGATCTTTGCATAGTCGCAGACTACCATTAGGTTTCCTCACCACCTGGCTAATCCATTGAAAAGCTTCAGCCCGGGGAATCGTCCTTGCCTTGCCACTCATTAGAATAACACATGTCCTTATCTTAATATAGTGCACAAAACTCCTGCGACATCCTGTTCTCTCTTCAAGCACCCTGGGATACCATTCTTTAACCTCCACCTTGTGCAAATCTTCATCTCCTTTTTCTGCCACAAGAACTGGAACTGGATATTCAGGATCCAACCTAATCCTCAAGTTTGCATTGTGTCCCAAGTTTGCCCCTCTGCTCATCACCCTCACCACTCCAGAGGCATTGTGTTATGTAGTATGTAGCTGTGGCCAGCCTCTGCACTTGGGCTTAGAGAATGTTACCTTGGGTTCCATGCAGAAGGATTACTTGATGGTTGGAATGTGTGAGAGCTCCAAGGAATCTGTTGGAGCCTGGGAGGAGTTGACCGCAGCCAATGATTTGATGTTTGAACTTATTACCTCTATAAACAGTTGTTAAATTTTCATTTGAGGTAAAGTCACACTTACGTCACAGTGCACCCTTTAAATCCAAAACGTGCCTCAAATTCTCCAACTATGTCAATGGGCACATCCCCATAAGTGTGCGCTGCCACCGTAGGATCCTGCAATTGGCAGCAATCAAACTTGTTCTTCCAAATCTTCATGTTCATCAAGGTGTAATCAGCACCACTATCAATCAACAATTTGACGGGCATTTTGTTAATCTCAATTTCCACATGAGGTTTCTCTCTCCTTGGTCTAGCATTAATCACACTGACACACAACGTATTGATCGCACAGATCTGAACTTGGACCAGTTTGCAGCAGCGTGCCAAATTATCTTTTCTTCTACAATCCCTGCAAATTACACGGTGTACAAAACACAGTAATTGGCGAAATGTTTGGTGCTCCTGCATCAAAAGCAGTGCTTCCCATTAACCTGCCACCACATTTTTGTCTCATCTCTGGCTACTTCTTGAACTGCTGTTTATGTTCGTCCTTTTGCTTCACCTCTTTGCTTCTAATTCGGCACTCAAATTGATTCCTCCCACACACCGTTGGCTTCTCTGCCTCGAGCTCCTTGAAACATTTTTCAGTGTGCTGAACCATTTTTGCCACTTACTAGCCTTATCCAGGCTAACATCACCATAAAGCCTCCCTAACCTTTTTTTTTTTTAATTTTAATGACTTTTATTGTTCAAGATACAGATATAGTTACATGTGTTAGCACATTACAGACTTTGAGTAGATCTGGTAACCATTCAGAATGAACAGAGATAACATTTTTTAAACAAGGAAGGATATTAACTGTATCCAAGATATATAAACATTGAATTTGCTTGATGTGTAAAGTTGAGTAGGAATTGGAGTTAGTGCTAATTAAACCTGGATTAACATAATACATATCTGTAATGAGTAACTATTATGGAGAAATGAGTAGAGAAGTGGGGAGACAAAACAGGGAAACCGACAGCAAACATACCAGAAACAGAAGGGAGCAAGGTGAAGGGGGGAACGATGGGTATAACAGATTATTTCATAAAACTGATTTTTCTATTGCTGTGATCACCTTTTGATTGCGGCATTGTGCCATAGGCTGGTCCCTTATATGGTCACCTCTGCAATGCTCAGAACCACATTTGATTACCAATCCATGTGAAGCTGCGAGGAACTCCTCAATGGAGTCATGCTTCTTTGGGTGCCTCGTGGCAAATGGATACCATGCAAGGATTTTATTTTCCTTTAATGACTAAGTGCTTCATGCTATACTTGTCTCGAATGCAGTCATCCCATCAGCCTCCACTGGTGGAAGGTCCAGCAACCTCTTATAAGCTGCATGGCCTTCTTGACCTAAACAATGATACATGAGGGAATCCTATCAGCAGCAAAGAGTCCTCCATATACACCTTGCAAGTACCTCAGGAATCCTTCCTTCCAATCTTGCCATTTTACCACAGGTTTCCTTGATACAGGTAAGAATAAAGGCAGACCTGGAATGGTCCCTATTTGTCTACCTTATGCTAGGCAGAGCCGCTGGATATTCCGGAATTATAGCTCACACGTTAAATAGTTACCACACATGCCGCCTTCAATATGGCCTCAGCACAGGTACAAAATATTATGCCACAGTCAATAAGACTGTTCTGAGGATTCAGCAGTTCTGCTGGGTCCATATCAGGCTGCACTCCGCTAACAAGCTTTCAGAGCAGTCCAATGCAGCAGTCATCTGCCTCAAGACAATCTCCAGGACATCAAAAGGCAAGGCTGAGGCTACTCGCAATACAGCTTGTCGTCAGTATTATGTAGCCCAACGGGAAAACATGTTACACCCTCATTGGTCTGTAACACTGATTTTCAGTTACAGCTGAAGCAGCCCAACCCATTTTCCAGCCTCTCTTCCTTTCAAACCAAACATTCTATGCCTCACCTGCTGGTGCCTAAACATTTCAGTTTCTAACATTCAAACAAGTGCAGAACCTTCCTAAATCATGTAATGGGAGATAAAATAATGGAAGTTAATATATAAATTGTCACATGAGTGCATGTGTAACATCGGTAACGTACTAACCTCCAATATAAAAGCTGGCACCTGAATTGCCAGTGGTGGTCATTTGGGCGGGGTGGAGGGGAAGTAGTTAGGGCAGGATGAGCCAGTAGGTCGCTGGGGCTATGCCTCAGGATTGCCCTTAGTAGAATGTCTGGCAGAACACTCTCCGCACAAAAGCCAGTGCCACATTACTTGTTACACAGAGCTGGATTTTTTTAAAAAAAACGTATTCCAGGTTAACAAACTGCTGGAATTGCATTGCCTCAATTTGGTGCCAGCAGCAGGAAACACTGCGTACCCAGTGTGAAGAACTGCTTAAACATGCATTTGTAGAATAACCATTTTATTGTTTGAAGCACAGACCTAGCTCGAGATCGAGTGAGCGCTGTACATGGTGTGGGTAACCAGCATATCGGCTGGCATTTTAACAGTACTGAGTTATGGTATGTACATACTTTGGTATTAGTCCAAAGTCTGGTGTTGAAAAAGCCACATTTTGAGAGCTTTACAAAATTAGACAACAGTAGGGGCGTTCTGAGCCGATACCGGGATCAAAGTGGGTGTGTGACAAGAGAAGGATTCTTTGCAGTCCCCTCTTTGCGGAGAGTAGTGATGCAAGCCGGTTGGTAAATTTGCTGCAGGAGGAGCGTGCACCACCAGATGTGGGGCTTAGCCGCTAGTCTCCTAATGCTTTGTAGAGGATACAAGCAGTTGTGAAGCGTATCCTAGCCTAGAGAGGAAGCCAATGTAGTTTGCATAAAACAGGAGCCATTCAGTAAAATATTTGTACACCAGACGTGCTACTGCATGGTTCACCGATTTTTGAAGGTGCCACGTGAGCAGCTCCTGCATTATGGTTCGGAAGTCCTGCAACGGGATTCCTTTTGCAAATGGTGGAGATTTTGAGCCAGGCCAGGTGGGCCTTCTTGGCTATGTATTTCTGGAAGAACAGTCTGAAATCAATGGTGAAGCTGAGAGGGAGGGTGTGGAATGAGACAAAGAGGGCAAATTCAATTTTGGACAGGTTAAGTTTGAGGTAGCCAGTCAACATCAATGAGTGAAACTAGCTAGTTAATAGGTGGTGAATGATGTCCTGAGAACCTTGTACTCATGTAAAACTTAGTATCATCAGTGTATTGATGGATGGCTATGCTGGGATCTTTGGGGAGTGTGCCTAGAGGCTTCATGTAAAGGATAAAAAAGGATCAGTGAGAAGATGCCACCTTGGTGGGGGACTTGCAGTCAGTTAGAACGCAATGTGTTCATCTGGACAGCCTGGCGTCTGCCTGAGAAACCAATTGAGGATCATGCCAGAGAATCACATCAGCGGAGAGGATGCAGTGGTTGATGGTGTAGAATGCAGCCATCCTGGTCTGTAATTTGGAGGGCATCTACTACCTGGATGGTGGATTTCTTAATGGTAGACTTGGAGCAGAAAACTGCCTGATAGTTGTTAAATTCTGGAGAGTAATTGTGTAGCGACTACTATTGCCAAGATTTTGCCAATAAACAGGAGGTTCATAATGGATCACTATTTGGCCAGGTCATCTGTGTCTAGGGTAGGGTTTTTTTTTTTATTCAAAAGGTTCTACAAGACCAGTCTTAGGGTTGACAGGAATAACCCATATGTGAGGGAGGCATCAATGATGCAGAGGAGTGCTTTGAGCACCAGGCCAATCAACGATTTAACAATAGAGGCGGGATGATCATGTCAGAGTAGGAAGCAGGTTGGTGAAGCAGGTCTCGGGGAAGAGAATTTGGTGCAGGGTGCATGCTGAAGTAACGGACCAGGGAGAGGGCAAACACAGTGTAAGGTTGATTTGATGTCTCATTTTGCCTATTTGTACAGTTTTATTTTTTTTAAAGTACATTGATTTCCCGAGTTGGGTACAAAACTTTACTACTTTAAAGCGGGCTTTGCTCCAGTTAGTGGCTGGAACAATGGTGTAGAAAGCAGCTTGGCCTCGATAATCAGAATCCCTTTGTGGGCCAGGTCGATAGACAGCCGGGAGGGATAGGGTCTGCGCAGGAGACAACGTAAAGACAGAGTGCTGCTTTTGTTGTGCTTAAGATTCATGGATTCGGTCATTGTGAAAAGCGTGCTTAGTGTAGTTGTGGACATGAGACTCGGTAAGTCACAATCTGACAATGACATTATGGTGTGCTAATTTGACAGAGAAGAGTAAACTGCAGATGTCAGCAATTAAAGACTCTCGTAAGGTGGTCTGTAGATGAGGTGGAAGGTTATGGATTCCTTTTGAGATAGAGGGAACCTGCATGGGAGCGATTCAAACAAGGGGATGATGGCGCATGTCCAATAGCTCCTGTGGAGGACTGCAACCTCGCTTGCTGCTCAGTCAGCATGGTGAATGCAGTAGCCTGGGGGTAGGACAATGTTGAAAACAGGGGCTGGGGGGATAGCAGAGGTTTAGTGAAGAGGGCATCATGGTTAATATGAGGTCAGCGATGTCCACTGCCTGAGCTTTGATCAGCATAAAGAGGTGGGTGTTGGATGGGGCACGAGTGATATTGGAGGTTTGCCAGAGTAGCTTGCCAGGGGGTCCCCAGGTGCTTGGCCATTCGAACCCGAGGGTGGGAAGAGACACATGGTGATTTCTTAAAATGAGTAGAAGCAACTATTATGCAGGTGAAATGCAAAATAGCAGGTCTGGCCCTTGACCCAATCAGGCCTGAACAGGTGAGGTCTTAATCTTGGTCCAACCTTTGCGGGGGACAAAGACTGGTGAAATGGGTGGTAGGTAGAGCACCTCAATGTGACACGCAGCCTCCTCACTGTTGTTTCCTAGCACTTCAATCTCATGGTCAGACTGCTCCGGGAATAATAGCTGCAAAGGATGCAGTTTGTCCCAAAGCATTGAAGGAAAAGGAAATGTTTGCTCAGCGAGGCCTACAAACAGCAGCACAGAATCCACAGCCCAAGCAAACCAACAGGTGGGGGGAGGGCGGGGTGTTGGTTGGTTTGGGGTGAGTGATGGGAAAATAAATATATGTTTCTCACCATAGGGACTAGAGGTTAGGACATATTTCATAACTGTATGTAATTTTCCTTCCATGTGTCAACCCCCAAACTTTTTGCTGCTGTTTAGACACCATTGACTGACTTTGCCAGAGAAGCCCAGCCTTCAACTGCACTCCTCTGGGCATTCGCTCACTTTTTAAGGGGAAACTGACATGCCCTTAACACAGTCAGTGCTGGGAGACTTTGTTTCCCTTAGTCCTTTTCTCATGTTGCAACTTTTGTGCAACATGTAACAAGTGTGCAATGTATCTTACCATACAGCACATTTGGGTCTATAGTCATTTCCAATGGCCCTAGATACTCTCGCTGGACTTTTTAAGAACTGTGCAGATGTGTCATGGACAGGACTGGTGTCAGCTATCTTTTTGCATTATTTTTAATTCTTTCCTACCGCGTTAACCGCGTTTGGCACGAATAGGTGGCCTGGCTCCAAAATGGCCATGCCACAGGGTTTTTTGTCCTGTCCTTTGGCCATCTTGCCCCGTCACTTTTCCCAGGTCGAGTCGACCCAGGTCAGTCCTTGTTTGTTCATGCACTTTCCCACAAAATCTACAGGTTTCGCGGGCTTCTGCATGCCTTGTGTGTGCCTCCACGGTGTGGGCTGGAGCGTCCGGTTCCAATGCACATCCTGGGCGCCAGAGAGTCTGGAGTGCCATGAATAACTGGGACCACCGTGGTCCGTGATTGGTCCATGTATGGAGTGTGAGTTTGTGAGCAGATCTCCCATTGGGTCCTCTCCGTTTTGGCACGAAGGGAACTTTGGATAAGAGGAGGCCAAAAACACCCATACCATGTCGATCTCCTGAGTTCACACTGAACAAAGGATAGAATCCAAGTATCCTGCACTACGAAGCTGCGTCGAGGAACCGCTGGAAGGTTTGGCACCCTGAGACCACTGTCGTCCTGTGGGACCCCTCTGCATCTGGTCATCCTAGAAGGTCTGTGAAGACGCTTTGACCCCTTGAACTAGTGGGACCAACTATTCTCGGCACCTTCATTAAACCCTGCAAGTAAGCTTTCTCGGAAGTGTCCCTGGGCCAACCAGTGGGCTGACCAGCTTACCCAGTTGCTTTGCTCCGTCACCGCCGCCGTTTCGAGGAGGCCATCAAAACTTGGTATACTGCTAGCTGTGTGTCCCGGCACCCTCACACTGAATTTACACTTGGCATTCCCAGGTCTGAAGTGAGACGAGTGCGCCAGGACCGGAGTAAACGCGGTTACCGTGTTGCCCTGACACGGCAACGTCTTATGCAAGTCTGCTGCGTTTGTGACCTCTTGCCCCTGAAGCCTGCTGCACTGAAACTAAGTCGATTCATCCACCCGGAGCGGAGAAATCGCCACTGTCCCGTTTGGGAATCATCGCTGTATCTCAGGAACGGAAAGGTGCTGAGACGTCCTTTTTGCCGCATTCGAACCTGCAAGCGAAGTGGATTGAACTGGCGAAGTTTGGGTCCGCTTGCATCGGGTGAGTACTCCATACCCAAACTGGTGGCCCCTAGCGCAAGGGCCCATTTTTATGCACAAGAGGCCCCTAGTGGGCCCCTCTCCTTTCCAATGCTATTGCAAAATAGCGACTCGATCCCGAACTCTCGAACTGCCTCTGCCTTCAAGTGGAGGTCCTTCTTGAATAGTGGGAACTTGTTCTGCATCACCTCATCCACCTTCCCAAGCTGCTAGAGACCCCTGAAAAGACCCCAATTTGCCCATTGGAACAACCATGTGCGCTTGCATTGTATGTACTATTGAGCACAAGGCTCCTCTCTTCTTAGGGCTTGGACAGCCTATTAGGTGTATTGCCAATGTCGAACTGGGCCTAAAGACTATATGCACTGCCCGTTTCCTTCCCCTCTAGGTTGTCGACATATTTTGTGCATTTAACCCTTTAGACCCCATTGGTCTTGTATATACATTGTATTGATAGAGTTGTGTTGGTTTACTTGGTGTTACTGTGATTCTTCTGCTATGGTCTATGTTACAAAGGCCTTGTAATAAACGTGTCTAACACCTGTCTGGAGTAATTTGTAAGTGTTCTTGCTTTGTGTGCTCATTGAGGTCCTTCAGTCACCATCACCCCTCCCGAGACTTAGTCTTGACCGCCTGCCATAGCTACCCTGATTGGTCTGACTTGTCCAGAGGTTACCCTGTTCAAAGAAACTAGGCTGGCCTTGTGAACCTCTGCCCCTCCAGGTCAGAGTTCAAAAATCCATCTTAACACTAGAGTGCTCCTAGTCCTAAGACCCCTTTCATTCATCCTTGCGGGCTTCCCTCAACATGGGGACAGTACCAGCAGCAATAAACATGAGCTTCCTTTAAATTTAGTACAGTACGTAGGGGTGTAACCTCAGGCATGCGATTGCCCCAGAGGCCCCACCCTCCAGCACCTCAGTCCCCTTTGGACGAATCGGACACTTATAAACCTGGCTGTATGGACAATTTTAGCCCCTAGCCTACTAGCAGGGGACGTTGGGATGTATAACAGAAAGGGGACTAGTCTAGTCACTAATTACTCATACGTCCCATCCACTTTCCTCCATCCTTTTGGGTGACTCTACCAAAACAAGACAACTGGGTGGCATGGTGACGACATGCCTGATAACTAAGTAGAAGCAAAAAGGTTCTTCAGAACCGCCTGATCAAACTATGCACCCCACCTGGAACTGGTATCCAGAGAATAGTGCTTACAGAAAGCAGACAGCGTGGCCCATGTAGCCACCTCACTAAGAACTTCCCAAGAACTCTGCACCTGAAAGGCCACCACAGGAGCTTTGGCCCTAACTGCGCAAGCATAGATCCCCACAGGTACCATCTTTCCGATGGCCACATAAACTTCTGAAATGGCCTGGACCATCCAACAGGGCTGGGGGACATGCCTCTAAACGTGACAAACAGGGCCTCTAATTTTTAGAATGATCTTGTCCAGGAGAGATAGAACTGGAGCACTCTATGCAAATCCAGGAAGTGTAATGCTCTTTCCGCCTTTGAGTGTGGATTAGGGAAGAAATGGAGAGACCGTGGGCAAGAAATTGGAGAAGTGTGCAAGATTACCTTGTCGCTGTGGAAACTCGTGAAAGGTTCACACAACAGCACCTGCAGCTCGCTCTCCACGTGCGGATGTGAGCACCACCAGCAGAACCACTTTGAGTGTACCCACTCAGCCCAATGTCAGCCGAGGCCATAGGCACAAATGGTTCACGCTGTAAGGTGGTGAGAACCACATTTAGGTCCCAGATGGGATCAGTATAGTTAAGCCCTTGAGGTGATCTTTCACCACTGGGTTGGCCACTGAAAAAGTCTCATTGGAAGAGTTATTGTATTCTCCAATGGCCACCCAGTAATTGCGGCAAGTGTCCACCTGGACCCCCACCCCGAGTGGGCCAAGTGCGCAGAAAAAGGCCACTTCATCCTGGGAGCAGGAAGGGGGGAGGGGTCAACGCCCTCACCATGTGCCCAATGGCAGACTGGTCCACTTGTACGGTGAGCGTGTGAAAGGTCTCCTGGATAATCTCCCAGTTACCTTCAGAGAACAGCGAGGGATGAAGCTTCAGCTGATCAGGAGCCAAGCCGAGATGGCCAATTTGTCATAGTCTGGGTGTTCCACAGCCCCATGCTGCCGAGTGTGGAAACCCCAGCCGACTACTGAAGAGTGTGGAAGCCCCAGCAGAGTACTGGATGATGGTCCGGCACCTGCGACTGGAGCAGGCCTGAGAACCAAACCAGCCACTGTGGGGTAATCAGGATAAGGCTGCAGCCCACCAAGGCCTGAAAGTTGCAGAGGATCCGCTGGAACACAGAGGGAGGAAACATCTCTGAGGGACCCCTGGACAGAGCCACTATGCAAAGAGGGGGCATTTCGAGATTTGAGGAGAGGTGAACAGATCCGGAAACCTCCACGCCTGGAAGTGGACAACGAGTTATTGCCACTCGTACATGTTGTACCCCAGGCGGCTGAGTTTGCCCACTTCTGTATTGCCGTTTCCAGGGAGATGAACTGCAGACATCCAAATCCCCTCCAACAACAGCCACTACAGATGGCAACTACTTCCACGCAGAGGGGATCAAATAAAGTCCCCTCCCCATTCAAGTAGAAATTGTTGAATTGTCGGTCCTGACCAAAACCCCCTTGCCCCCGATGACAAGCAGGAAATCCCCTAGAGCCAGGCCTACCGACCTGAGCTCCAAAAAATTGACATGGAGGGTCTCCACCCTAGAGCATGAGCCGTTGAGTAACCAACCATTTACCCCCCCTCTTCCCCAACCCACAAGGGATAAATCAGCCATCACCACCAGAGTTGGCTCCAATTGAGAGATGGGACTGCCACTGCCACATTGCTGTCAAGGAGCCCCTGGCAAAAGTCCAGCCAGGGGAATGGGCAGCCTGTACGACTGCACTCCCGTCTGCTGGTCCAAAGTAGACGCAAGATGGAGCAGGAGGCATCTCATTTGGAGTCTGGCCTGCCGCACTGTGAGCATGCAAAAAGCTATGTGTTGGAACCACCAAACGGAAGCAGTGGAGTTGGACAGAAAGTGGCAAACTGCTCTCCACTGGCAGGAGTGAAGTGCCACCCTGGTGAGCTAGCCCTCACCAGCCAATCGTCCCAATAAGTGTATAGGTGGTGGCCCCCCAAGCGAGGGCTATCCACCATGTACATAATCTTTGTCACACCACGTCCAATGCATGGTGCTGCTGTTCACAATTGTGAATTTCAGGAATTTCCAGTGCGGTTGGAAGATGGGGATATGTAGGTATGCATCTTTCATGTATATGGAACACATCCAGTCCCCTGCACACAGCCACTCAGCTATGTGAGGTGTAACCATCTTGCAGCATTCAAGGGGTAAAGACAGGTTGAGGAATAAAAGATCCAGGACTACCCTCAGCCCCCCCCCGGTTGTTCTTGGGCATGCAAAAATTCTGGAATACCACCCGCAGCCCCAGTCTAGAGGCACCAATTCCACTGCCTGCATATCCAAAAGGAGAAGTAACTCCTGTAGTAGCGTAAGGATCTTTGCTGCTTCCTCATATGGTTGATGGGTGACCTATCCGGGTTTGCAAGTTCTACAGTCACAAAACCCCTTGAAGCCAACGAAAAGGCACAGCTTGCAGTCCAATCTGCCACAGATTCTGTGGAAAGGATTTCTGCCATGGCTTAGTTAGGATCGTCAAGGACTTTGCGGTATGGGTAGACACCTTTTTCTAGTTAACGTGTCATCTGTTGACAAGTGGACAGATCAGACCAAAAGGGAGGTCGAGGATCCTGTCCTGCACGTCCAAGGAGAACTTTGTGTGTATGAGGCGGATGGCATGGATGCATGCAACAGAAGCCCCTGCTGGCCGTGTCGACGTGAGAGACCATGGATTCCTTAAGATACTGCTCAACTGCACATGCCTCAGCTAGACCCAAGAGGCTCGATTCTCCTGGGGTAAGCATGGGAGAAAGTCCCCAATCTCCCGCCAGAATGTCTGGTTAGCTGTTAAGATGGCATCTGCGTTAAGCCTGGCAAAGATGAAGACCTGTGTTGAGGTACATTCTCTTGCCAAAACATATGCAACTTGTATTCGGACAAAAAGTTGGATTCTGCACCGGCCGCAGGCGACAAGGACTTTGAATATAGGGATGCAGCCACAATGACAGAGTGGCACTGAGGGTGGGACACCAAGACTGGTTCTCCCCTATAGGAGCAAAAAGCAGCCACTCAGCTTCTTGTTGATCTTAGCATTGGCCAGAGGCTTTCCCAGACCTTCCTGGCTAAAGAGCGGATGTCCTTTTTCAGAGGAAGGCCCAAGCAGCCAGTGGCACGCAGGGCCAAGACCTCTGCCAGCACCCCTACTTAATGACACAATTAGGTTTATACTGTCAGGGTCCCTGGTAGATACCAAAATTAGGAAACCATGCTATGGTCATTTGGGATCTAAATTCGAGCATCAAATTACATTACATTTTTAGTGGTTAATTTTCATTTCCCTCGATTATCTCCACATTCATATTGGTTATTTTTGGCAGCCATAATACTCCTCAAACTATCCAGAAGAGACCAGATCACTCCTGCCCTAAACACACTACACTGGCTCCCAGTAAAAACATCGCATTACCTTCAAAACAATGTGCATAACGCTTGGGGCAATCAGTTGACAAGTAGCAGAATTCCTACAAAAGAAAATAATCTACAAGCCAAAGAGACTCCTCAGGTCAAGCAAAGAAATCCTCCTGGAACTAAAACCATATCTTAAGAAAAAACTCAGAGGCACAGCCTAACACTTAGCTGCAAAAACCTGTAACATCCCAAAAGAAATAAGAAAAACCAAAGATCACCTAAATTCAGAAAATTACTAAAAACCTGGCTCTTCAACACCACAAACTCAAACCGAAACAGAAAGGAAAAACGATGACTAAACTGGAGAGGACACCGACAGCTCCCACAACACCTGGACGGGTGATGCCGGGTAAAGTGGAACACAGGCAACACCCATGGAGACAGAGTCAACAACCCCAGCCAATCCCATCCAACATCTTTACTCACCCCTTAGTTGCTAACAGGTACCAGTGTTGTAGAATTGCTGGGATATTGGCAATCACCCCACTAGCTGAGCTGTGGACATTGGCAGGTGCACTAGCCGTATGAGTGGGAAGGGAGGACAGGTGGGGTTGTGAGGGAGGCCAGTGGAGGTGGTAGCGAGATGCGAAAGGGACCTTGAACAACAGACGGGCCCATATCAGGACAGAAGCACAGGGGTCCTCCCACACCCGATGCGGGGAGATAACGCAAGCCCAACATGTCCCAACATGTCAATTCAGAATAGAGATGCCAACTAACCAATTCCACTATTTCCCCCTCTGCTTGCACCTCTCAAACTCCAAACCAAACAACCACAAACCTACCGCACAACAAACGCACAAACTTCACTATATTGCAACAACAAAAAACACAGACTCGCACAACAGTACACGACGACTACCGGTCGCAAACACCCCAGGCCCTGCCAACTGACGCACCGGGCTGAGGCTGCCAACAGCACATCACTGCTTTCTTGCACTTTTCCAGCTTCCTCCCACTAACTCACCCTCCCGTCCTCTTTTCAGAGCCGCCAGAGGACCATTCCGGTGGCGATAGTGCGCGGTACAAATCTTTAACCTTCCCTTGCATTTTTCCTTGTTTGGTTGGGCCTTAGCATGGACAATTTAGAGTTCAGGTTATTTCCCAAGACAAGATGGCGGAAAGATCCTGGAATCTTGATAGCTGAAGGAATAAAGGGGTCTGGCAGAACATTCTGAACTGCTATTCATTTGTAATTGACCTTAGTGTAGGAACTGTTTGAGTAGTTTTGGCCTGGAAAATACCTGAGAAGCTGTGAAAGTGTTAAGAACTAAGTCTTCATCAAGCAGGAAGATCGAAGATTTTGTGATACCTCTTTGTTGCAAGTTAAGTGGTGCACTTCGGTTTCAAGCATTTTACTGTTCTTAAGAAAAAATGGTTCAATTGAATTTAGAATTAAACATTGTAGCACATAGAAATTATCAGGGTAATTCATAGAATTTCGCAGAAAAGTGTCGCAAGCGGCTGGCGCAGAGTGTCCGCGTGCGATTGTGTGCGCCAGGCACGTGCGCTAAAACCGATTTCCGCGCACAGCGTATTCATGGATTCCATGCTCCCAAACCAGCCGTGGCGCAGAGAATCGCAGCGACCCTGCAGCAGCGCCAGTAACGCCCCCAAGAACGCCCTCGCGCAAGGAAAAGCCATCAACATCGCTAAATCATCGCAAAGGGCTGCGCTAACCCTGGACCAGTTTACAGGGCTGCCAAACAAGGAACGCAAAGCGGGCAACCTTCAAATCAGGAGTACGCGGGAAGTTTTACACGCGATTAGCCAGGGTACGTGTATTACAGGGGTACGCGGGAAGTTCAACACGCGATAGTCCAGGGAACGTGTATTACAGGGGTACGCGGGAAGTTCAACACGCGATTGTCCAGGGAACGTGTATTACAGGGGTACGCGGGAAGTCTTACATGCGATTAGCCAGGGCACGTGTAATACAGGGGTATGCGGGAATTATCACACGCGATTTGGCAGGGTACGTGAATTACAGGGGTGCGTGGGAATTATCACACGCCATTTTGCTGGGTACGTGTATTACAGGGGTGCGTGGGAATTATCACACGCGATTAGGCTGGGTGGGTCCTCACAGGTGTTCCCTGTACACCCTCCACGGCCCCTGCAGGCAGCCCACAAAACAGGGGACTACCCTGCACACCTGCTCATGTCCCCCTGCACCCCCACCCCCCAGCCACCAGGGGCACCCACCACCAGGCCCCCACCCATGTCTCCTACCACCCCCACCCCCCAGCAGTGCAGGGGCAGCCTCCACCAGGCCCCCACTCATATCTCCCACCACCCCCACCCCCCAGCAGTGCAGGGGCATCCTCCACCAGGCCCCCACCCATGTCTCCCACCACCCCCAACCCCCAGCAGTGCAGGGGCACCTGCCAGCAGGCCCCCACCCATGTCACCCACCACCCCCACCCCCCAGCAGTGCAGGGGCATCCTCCACCAGGCCCCCACCCATGTCTCCCACCACCCCCACCCCCCAGCAGTGCAGGGGCAGCCTCCACCAGGCCCCCACTCATGTCTCCCACCACCCCCACCCCCCAGCCACCAGGGGCAGCCTCCACCAGGCCCCCACTCATGCCCGACTCATGTCTCCCACCACCCCCACCCCCCAGCACTGTGGGGCACCTGCCAGCAGGCCCCCACCCATGTCACCCACCACCCCCACCCCCGAGCCACCAGGGGCACCCACCACCAGGCCCCCACCCATGTCTCCTACCACCCCCACCCCCCAGCAGTGCAGGGGCAGCCTCCACCAGGCCCCCACCCATGTCACCCACCACCCCCACCCCCCAGCAGTGCAGGGGCAGCCTCCACCAGGCCCACACTCATGTCCCCTATCACCCCCACCACCCCGCCACCAGGGGCACCCTCCACAAGGCCCCCACTCATGTCTCCCAGCGTGCTACGTGTATTTCAGGGGTGCGCGGGAATTCTCACACGCGATTTGGCTTGGTACGTGTATTACAGGGGTGCGTGGGAAGTTACACACGCGATTAGGCTGGGTGGGTCCTCACAGGTGTTCCCTGTACACCCTCCACGGCCCCTGCAGGCAGCCCACAAAACAGGGGACTACCCTGCACACCTGCTCATGTCCCCCTGCACCCCCACCCCCCAGCAGTGCAGGGGCAGCCTCCACCAGGCCCCCACCCATGTCTCCCACCACCCCCACCCCCCAGCAGTGCAGGGGCAGCCTCCACCAGGCCCCCACCCATGTCTCCCACCACCCCCACCCCCCAGCAGTGCAGGGGCATCCTCCACCAGGCCCCCACCCATGTCTCCCACCACCCCCACCCCCCAGCAGTGCAGGGGCAGCCTCCACCAGGCCCCCACTCATGTCTCCCACCACCCCCACCCCCCAGCCACCGGGGGCAGCCTCCACCAGGCCCCCACCCATGTCTCCCACCACCCCCACCCCCCAGCACTGTGGGGCACCTGCCAGCAGGCCCCCACCCATGTCACCCACCACCCCCACCCCCCAGCAGTGCAGGGGCAGCCTCCACCAGGCCCCCACTCATGTCTCCCACCACCCCCACCCCCCAGCCACCAGGGGCACCCTCCACCAGGCCCCCACTCATGCCCGACTCATGTCTCCCACCACCCCCACCCCCCAGCAGTGCAGGGGCATCCTCCACCAGGCCCCCACCCATGTCTCCCACCACCCCCACCCCCCAGCAGTGCAGGGGCAGCCTCCACTAGGCCCCGACCCATGTCTCCCACCACCCCCACGCACTGTGGGGCACCTGCCAGCAGGCCCCAACCCATGTCACCCACCACCCCCACCCCCCAGCAGTGCAGGGGCATCCTCCACCAGGCCCCCACCCATGTCTCCCACCACCCCCACCCCCCAGCAGTGCAGGGGCAGCCTCCACCAGGCCCACACTCATGTCCCCTATCACCCCCACCCCCCCGCCACCAGGGGCACCCTCCACCAGGCCCCCACTCATGCCCGACTCATGTCTCCCACCACTCCCACCCCCCAGCAGTGCAGGGGCATCCTCCACGAGGCCCCCACCCATGTCTCCCACCACCCCCACCCCCCAGCAGTGCAGGGGCATCCTCCACCAGGCCCCCACCCATGTCTCCCACCACCCCCACCCCCCAGCAATGCAGGGGCAGCCTCCACCAGGCCCCCACCCGTGTCTCCCACCACCCCCACCCCCCAGCAGTGCAGGGCCAGCCTCCACCAGGCCCCCACCCATGTCTCCCACCACCCCCACCCCCCAGCAGTGCAGGGGCATCCTCCACCAGGCCCACACTCATGTCCCCTATCACCCCCACCCCCCCGCCACCAGAGGCACCCTCCACCAGGCCCCCACTCATGTCTCCCAGCGTGCTACGTGTATTTCAGGGGTGCGCGGGAAGTTCCACTCGCGAATAGCCTGGGCGCGTGTATTTCAGGGGTGCGCGGGAAGTTCCACACGCGAATAGCCTGGGCGCATGCATTTCAGGGGTGCGCGGGAAGTTTTACACGCGATTTCAGCAGGGTACGTGTATTTCAGGGGTGCGCGGGAATTCTCACACGCGATTTGGCTTGGTACGTGTATTACAGGGGTGCGTGGGAAGTTACACACGCGATTAGGCTGGGTGGGTCCTCACAGGTGTTCCCTGTACACCCTCCACGGCCCCTGCAGGCAGCCCACAAAACAGGGGACTACCCTGCACACCTGCTCATGTCCCCCTGCACCCCCACCCCCCAGCAGTGCAGGGGCAGCCTCCACCAGGCCCCCACCCATGTCTCCCACCACCCCCACCCCCCAGCAGTGCAGGGGCAGCCTCCACCAGGCCCCCACCCATGTCTCCCACCACCCCCACCCCCCAGCAGTGCAGGGGCATCCTCCACCAGGCCCCCACCCATGTCTCCCACATCCCCCACCCCCCAGCAGTGCAGGGGCAGCCTCCACCAGGCCCCCACTCATGTCTCCCACCACCCCCACCCCCCAGCCACCAGGGGCAGCCTCCACCAGGCCCCCACCCATGTCTCCCACCACCCCCACCCCCCAGCACTGTGGGGCACCTGCCAGCAGGCCCCCACCCATGTCACCCACCACCCCCACCTCCCAGCAGTGCAGGGGCAGCCTCCACCAGGCCCCCACTCATGTCTCCCACCACCCCCACCCCCCAGCCACCAGGGGCACCCTCCACCAGGCCCCCACTCATGCCCGACTCATGTCTCCCACCACCCCCACCCCCCAGCAGTGCAGGGGCATCCTCCACCATGCCCCCACCCATGACACCCACCACCCCCACCCCCCAGCAGTGCAGGGGCATCCTCCACCAGGCCCCCACCCATGTCTCCCACCACCCCCACCCCCCAGCACTGTGGGGCACCTGCCAGCAGGCCCCCACCCATGTCACCCACCACCCCCACCCCCCAGCAGTGCAGGGGCATCCTCCACCAGGCCCCCACCCATGTCTCCCACCACCCCCACCCCCCAGCAGTGCAGGGGCATCCTCCACCAGGCCCCCACCCATGTCACCCACCACCCCCACCCCCCAGCAGTGCAGGGGCAGCAGGCAGTCAGACAGCAGCAGGTGGGAGCGTGCTCGGGGCTCTGGGGGGCAGTAGTTCGGCCTTCCGGGCAGGAGCGTGGTATTCCGTGTGCGTACGCGTGGCCAGCTTGGTACATAGTGATTTGGCACGTGAAAATCCTGCACGTCAGCGTGAAAACTGAGGAAAGGCCCTCAGCGCGTAAGCGCGTCTGTGACGTGACCCGCACAGGTTTTTCCCACACAACACGTGATGACAGAGCACACGTGGAAAGACTGCACGTCAGAGTGTAATCGCGTGTGATTGGTGGAAATGGCCCTACACGCAGAAGTGACAAAGCGTGTGATTGGTGGAAATGGCCCTACACGCAGAAGTGACAAAGCGTGTAATTGGTGGAAATGGCCCTACACGCAGAAGTGACAAAGCATGCAATTGGTGGAAATGGCCCTAGCGCGTACACGCCGCGTAAGTGACGCTGGACGTGTGGGCCGGTATAAAAGGTACGTGTAGAACACGTTTTCCTTGTACGTGCTTTTCGTGGAGAGCGAGTGGGTGAATTCTGTACTTCTTGTCGTTTCACACGCGATTTACTTCACGGCGTTTCAAGTTCGTATTCCCTGTTACCTCTGACAGCTTTTTCTCTTTTTTCTCTTTTACTGGTTTACCTGGGCCTGTTCCCTCAAACAGTGTTCCCTTCTACTGTTGTCCTGTCTCCTCAGACAGCGTACAAATCTTCTTTTGGCGGGGGTATTGCCAACCAAACGTGCTCCTTTTACACGCTCGTTTACCAGGCAGACGGTGAGTCACGCACGTATCTAACATCTGTGCTTGCCCCGTGTGTAGCCTACCCCTTCAGAGGTCATTCTAGGCTGCGTGTGACACGCATACGTTCATTCTTGTGTTACTGGGTGCCACAGCGTAGTGCAGGTTTTTCTTTCTGCACACGTGGTCTAGGAGGGGTTGCATGCACGTCATCTCCCTTTTTTGGGCCTCCTGTGCGTTGCGTGACCCGTCATCTTTCCCCAGGGGTTACATTCAGCCTTGCTAGAGCACTAGGGTACAATTACCATCTGGTACCCAACCCCTTTGACCCCCAATTGCCCAGGACAATAGTCTACATCCACTCCCATACGCACATTAACATCAGTGCCATGGCTGGGAGGCGAGGATTCCGTAAGGGTGGCAAAGGTGGAAGAGCCACAAGTGGTGGCCGTGGTGGATCCGGTAGGGGACGTGGTCGTAACTTGCAGGGTGAGCCTGTCCCCCCATGTGTAGAGGACCAGTCACGGGCACCCATAATCCCCCCACCCCTCCCCCCCTCCCGTTGAGGCTGATGTGGCTGACACCATCCATGCTCAGCCCTTGTTGGACCAGCCCATTGTGGCACCAGACCTGGCTGACTCCATGGCTGACTTCCAGGTCAGCAGGGCTACGACACGTGCGCTGGTGCACGTTGATGCCATCATGCCACGTGGATCTGGGGCAGCAAGGTCATCTGCTGCACCAAGGAGGCAGGGCGGAGAGGCTGCAGGGGCAGCTGCGGCTCCATCCACCCCAGCCCTCACACACCCAGCCAGGACAGTGTCGGTCCTAGTCCATGCTGCTGACATTCCCCCTGACACCATTACACTAGAGCCAATGCCTGCACCAACTCCCATGCTGAGTGTGCAATCCCACACTCCTGATACAGAGTCCACCAGGGCTCCTGCCCCTAGTGTCCAGAGCGGCGCAGGACACTCAGGATCACCACCACCTTCCAAGCGGAAGAGGAAGAGTGCTCGTCCGGCACAGGCTGATGCCCCAGACACGGCTACACAGTCCGGCCCATCCAGGAAGCCCAGCTTCACGGATGACGAACTGAATGCACTTGTCAAGTATGTGTCCGCACATGACAACGAGATGGTCATTGTTGCAGGATCCAAGACCACACCTGCACAACGCCAGGCACACTGGCAGACCGTTGCGGACATCGTAGGTGCCCTTGGAATCGTGAGGCGCACAGCCAATGATTGCTATAAGCGCTGGAATGACCTAAAGCGCAGGGCAAAGAGTAAGCTGGCCTCAAGTCATGCCGCAACTCTAGTGACTGGAGGTGGGTCTCCAGTAGTAGACATGGAACTCACTCCACATGAGTCAGTCGCTGGGACCTACGTCACGGAGGAACAGATCCAAGGCGTGGGAGATCTAGCTGATTACGAGGCATTGTCCGGTGAGTGCACATGCATGTGTGTGTCATCCATGTGCATGGTGTGTGTGTGTGAGGGCTTCTGTTTGTGTGCCAGGTGAGAGTGTGTGCGCCTGAGTCGTATGGGTCAGCCATGTGCTTCATGCAATACTTCCTGCGCAGCTGCATTTGGCCATAGCAGTATCCCTTCTGCCAACAGTAGACATCTAGCCCAACTGCACGCCAGTTGCCCTTGAAGTGTCACCTTGCCACAACATTGTTGCTTATTTTTCACTGTTCATTCAGTCAGATTGTTTGCATTCCCCCACTTTTACTAGCCATGTCGCTGTCCACTAGTCACATGTCTGACATGGCTATGGTGAAGTGGAGTGACTTTGTTACCTGGATATCATTTGTACACACATGTCCCTGTGCAATTGGACCATTTCAGACTGGCAGCTCTAGGTGAAAAATCTGACCTGTTAGAATTAGAAAAGCAATTACATGCGGGAACTGGACTGAATGAATAGGTGCTGCCCTCCTCTCCATCTTCACTCAATAGCAATGGTACATGCCATCTGTGTGATGGCATGTGTGTTTCACCTGGCAATCACAGGCCAATGTGTGATGCCACTTCCAGGCAGGATGCAGAAAATGTGTTCATTTTACATCTTGGTGTCATCAGTGTGTGCCATTTGCCTGCACTTCATACGCAGTGAGGGTGCATGCATGGGAGGGTTTTAGTCATGTGGGACATGTGTCAATCAAGTACTGGTTCTCTTGCTTCTCAGCCCTCATTGTGTGCCATGGTGCTAATGCCTGTTTCCATTTCTTGGTTTTCATGTCTTTGCAGGGGAAGACGCACCTGATACTGCTGGGGTTGTGGAGATGGTGCAGACCCAGGAGGGGTCCGAGGGCCGACCAACCACCAGTGAGGGACGTGGTGTGGTGGTGGGGGAGAACCCACAAGTGCTGCAGGTCGTGCTCTCAAGGGGTGTCTCTGGCTGCACCTCCCCCGAGCTGTACTCAGGTGTTGATTCGGATGAGACCTACGTGCCGTCGCAGGTGAGTGTTCCAGGGAGGGATTCTGTTCTGTCTCACCCACCTGCACCAGGGTCAGAACCCTCCATGGGGATGTCAGTGTTGGCAGCTACGCCTTTGGTGTTTACGGATGCAGGGTCACACTCCGCGACATCTGATCCTGTTCCTGGGCCAGCAGATCAGAGGGGGAATGCAGTCCTGCAGCCTCAGGCAGTGCCGGCACAGCAAGGCGCAGTTCGCCTTGCCCCAGACAGGTGTGGTGCCCGCCGACGTGGTGGCCGTACGCCACCTGGCAATACCGCATGGGAGCAATCCATTTACGGTATGGCAACCCAACAGGCTGCATCATCCGAGATGATGGCTCAGGCCATGGATAGGGTGGCCACTTCCATTGTCCCCCCAGAAAGGCTGATGGAGCGACTAGAGCAGGCAACCGACTCCATCTGCCAGTCACACAGGGAGGACATGTTGGGGTCCAACAGGGACAGGCGGGCGGCACTGGCGACTCTGCAGGAGGCCATCTCCATTGAGTCCCAGGGCCACAGGGAAGCCCTGAGGCAGGAGCTCCTTCACCTCAGGACGACTCTTGTTGAGCTTGAGGCTTCAACACACCAAAGGACAGAACAGCAGCTGGAGCGTCTCACCCGTACGCTCTCAGCTGAGATGCAGGCAACAAGGGCGGAGGTCCGGACATCCCGTGAGTTGTTGCATGGGGACCTCCGCACACTCATCCTCCAGAACCAGACCTACCACACCCGCATGCTTGCAGCCATGGAGGAGCAGACTAGGGCCTTGCGTGGGCTGCCTCCCATAGTGCAACCACCTCCGGATGCAGCTGCACAGGGTGATAATAGCGACAGCAGTGATACTCCCACAACAGTAGCCGTGTGGGCCATGAGCCCATGGAGGTGTTTTATTTTCCCAGGATCCACGCAGGTGGGTTCTGGTGTGCATCCTGTCCTCGGACCTCCTGGGTGGCCTCCCCAACCCCCCCGGGCCCATCAATGGCCATTTTTGATTGTTTCTTATTTTTATTTTTATTGTTTGTTATTTATTTTATTCCCTATTTTCTTGGGACGATTTGTTGGCTTCCGTGGTTCCTGTGGGCATACGCTGCATTGTGGCTGGGCACATGCAGGCTTGTAATGTATTTGGTTCAGATGCTTGGGTTTGAGTCACACACACCCCTCCTGCTTCCCGTTTCCATGGGCTTGCAAAGGGTGTGCCCAAGTGACAGTGAATTACACAGTGACGTTGGACTCCCATGAGCTGTGTGGGCAGTCTGTAGTCAATACTGTGTATACATTCCTAGTGCATATTGCTGTTGTGTTGTACACTGCATGTTGCATTGATGTGTAACTCAACTTCTGTGTCTACCTCCCAATTTGCAGGTCCCTTCCTCATGTCTACACAAGGACCTCTAGTCTGGAGATGGGGTCCATGTTGGCAGCAGTGCACCTACAACTCTACATGGCGCCAACACTGCACAGTTGGTGGTGGTGGGAGTGCAGGCATTTCCAGGTGGTGAGACTACTAATATGTAAAATTTGTGATGTCATGTTAATGGTAGTACGTGCTCAAGTATGTTGTTGGTCCGGCATTGCTGTGAGCATTTCAGGTGTTGCAGGTTTCTAATAGGGACACTGTACATAGTGACACTAGTGTCATGTTGTGGGGATTACTTTGTTTACCTGCAAATAGCATGACATGGCATGGTGTGTCGTGTGGCGGTGCTGGGGTTGGGTTGGCTGACATGGCACTGTCCTCTTGTTGCATTTTGCAAGTGGGTATTCTTTTTAGCTGCTTGAATGTGTAACTCCACAAAACTGCATTGGTGGTGTCTGTGTGGGTAGGGATGCACACATTGTGACACTTCCAGGTGAACAATCTCAGGCTGATATGGTATTCACGGTTCATTCTCCAGACATTCAGGATCAGTGTCAGGTTGAGTCATCATTGATTGTCAGATGGAATGTGCCAGGGCAGTGTGCACTCCACAGGGGTGTGATTTCTATGTGAAGTAATTAGCCACTAGCTGTGTACGGGCTGCCTCCCCACGTGCCCTTTCCCCTCCCATGCGCAGCGGCTGTGCATGTGGTTGGGGATGTGGGGCCACCACCATGTCCACGGCCAGGCCCCGGCGTGTTGCAACGTTGTGCAGGACACATGCTGCCACTATGGTCCTGCACACTACTGGGGGAGCGTATAACAGCTGCCCGCCAGAACGGTCAAGGGAGCGAAAGCGTGACTTTAGCACTCCGAATGTGCGCTCCACTATGCCCCGGGTTGTAATGTGGGCTGTGTTATATCTTACCTCGGGTGGCGTGGTGGGGTTCCGAATTGGCGTCATCATGTGGGGGCTGAGAGGGTAGGCACTGTCCCCTGTGGAGGTGGTGATTGGTATCATTGGTGGGGTTGTGACCTTGCTCAGTATCCAACATGCATGCATGTGCAGTGGCATACATACTCACCAAGCAGCCATGTATCGCCATGCCGCCCAGCATCTAGGTCCCGGCATAGGGTGGACATTCGGTAAATGAAGCTGTCGTGGGTGGAGCCGGGATAGTTGGCATATACTGAGGTGATGATTCCCTTGGCATTACATACTACCTGCACGTTGATGGAATGCCAGTGCTTGCGGTTCCTATAGATGTGCTCAGATGCCCTGGGGGGACGTAGAGCCACATGGGTGCAGTCGATGGCACCTAGCACTTTGGGGAATCGTGCCACACCGTAAAAATCCAGGGCGGCAGCATGCCTTTCTGCAGGTGTTCTGGGCAGGTATATGTGCCTGCGGACTGATGGGCGTGCAGTGATGATGTTCAAGACCTGGTGTAGGCAGCGTGACTGGGTGGCCTGTGACACCCCACCCACTATGGCACTTGTCCGCTGAAATGATCCAGTGGCTAAGAAGTGCAGTACATTGAGGACCTTCTCCAGGGGGCTGAGCGCTTGGGAGCACAGGGTGGGTGATGTGAGGTCATCCTCCCACTCACTCACCAGGTCCAGTATTATGTGTGGTGGAAACCTGTACCTTCCATACACCTGGTCATCAGGCATCCCGAAAAGGCTGGTTCTGGGTGTGAATATTCTGGCCCTGACTATCCTCCTCCTCCTCCTTTGGTAGCCCACTGCCACTGCTGCTAGGAACGGTATGTTCATCCTGGCGTCTGGCTTGTTATTGTTAAAGTGCGCAAATTCATGCTTTGCGCGTGTTCTAGGCGAGCGTGTGACCCGCGCACCCCTGGAATCCAGTTCCCAGTCCAATAGCGTGTGGAAATTCACACGCACAACGGGATACAGGTGCGCTGACGTACTTGCGTGTGTAAGTGCCCGCGCACCCCTGAAATACACGTACATAGGCCAATCGCGTGTACACGCACTTTTGTCCAATTACACGCGATGACACTGACGTGCAGTATTTACACGTGTGCTCCGTCATCACGTGCTGGGTGGGGAACACCCGTGCGGGTCACGTCACATACGCGCTTACGCGCTGAGGGACTCTGGACCAATAGAATCGCGTATGCGTGCTTACGCGCTAAGGGCCTTTCCTCGGATTTCACGCTGACGTGCCGAATTTTCACGTGCCAAATCACTCCGTATCAAGCTGGCCACGCGAAAACACACGGAAGACTACGCTCCTGCCCAGAAGGCCGAGTTATTGCCCCCCGTGCCCCGAGCAGCCTCCCACGTGCCATCTGCTGCTGCCTGCCTGCTGCCACCGTGCCCTGCCATTTGGTGCCTGCACATCAGCCATCTGCAGGGGTCCAGTTGCTGTGTCCACCCCTGCTGGAACTGAAGACTCCCGACTGGGATTACATCGCTCCACAGCCCAGCCCCAGGACCCAGTTGCCCACCCACACCTGCCTCTGGGGTTGCCATGTCGGGCACTTCCACATCTGGCACCAGTGGCAACCCCAGGCCAGAGGGGCACCAGCTTCACTGCCACCGAAGTTGGTGTCCTGGTGGAGCATGTCCTGGGGCAGTATGATGCCCTCTTTGGATCGTCCCGCGCCAGCAAGGATGGACGGGAGAGGATCTGGGCCGACTGTGTGGTTGCCATCAACGCGGAGGGGGTGGCAACCCGCAACGTCCAGAAGATGAAGAAGCGCTGGGAGGACTTGAGGTCCAGGACCCTTGTGAAGGCCCGGCGCCTCGTGGAGGGGGGCCGGGGCCGCATGAGTTCCATCCAGATGAGGGTCCTGGAACGCGTACGCCCAGCGCTCCACGCCCAGATCCTTGAGAGGGAGGCCCGTCTGGAGTTGAGCGGTAAGTGTCCAAGCATTACTGTGTGACACAGGGCATGTTGCTGTGTGCTGGGTCTATGATACTTGCCTGTATGTGTGCCATAGGCCATGTATGCATGTATGTGTGCATGGACATCATGGTAATGCATGTGCAACCAGTGATGTGTGACCCACATGGTTGTTGCATGTGTTCAAATGCCGCATGGGGACCCCTATGCAGATTTTGAACATGAGAGCATGCCAGTCTCTGTACCGGGACATGGGTGGGGGTGAGGGATGGGTGCTGATGCCAGGTACATATGTGGTAGCCATGTCTGTGTGGCTGACCTGCGTGTCTGTGACTTGTGCATGCCATGGATGATTGACACATGTGTGTGACAATGCACAGATTCAGTGAAGCAGCCAAATTGCCCTTGTATCCGCTGTGTTTGTTGTGTTTGGGGCCAGATGGATGTGACTGAGGTGAAGTGTGTGCATGTGAAAGGCATGAGCCATGATGCATGTGAGTTCCATATCATTGAATGTTTCAAGAGTCCATTGGACATGCATGGAAATGTCCATGGCATGCAGCATGCCTGTTACTGTGTGTGTTTTGCCTGGACTGACCCATGTGTTGTGGAGGGACATGATGGAAGTGTACTTTGACAGTGGTGGTCATCTGCTATTGCTTCCTGTCTAGGGGACCATTGTACAGTACCCTGATGCTTGTGTTCTTTGTCTCCCTCTACGCAGCGGCTAGTGAAGAAGAGGGCGGAGACGGCACTGTGGAGCAAGGCGGCGGGGATGCCCCCACGGCTGCAGCGGAAGGGGTGGGTGAGCCCCCACAGGGGCCTGCTACGGTGGGAGACGGTGAGGAGCCATCCAGGTTGGTGGTTTGCACAGAGGAGGAGGAGGCCGCCACTGGGGCACACATGGGGCCTGGTGGGGGCATCCCTGCTGGTGCAAGTGGTGCAGTCCAGGGCCAGGGGCAGGAGGCAGCACAGGTCACCGTGGAGGGGCCTGTGCATGTCGCTGTCCCTGACCCTGTGAGTGCACCACCATGCACCAGCAGGGATGCCCCGTCCCAGGCCCGTCCGCAGGTAGAGGGGATGTCCATGTCACCTGACTCCCCTCCACCTGCGGACGTGGGAACCCCTGGCCGTGCGGAGAAGGTCCTGATTGGGGTCGCGATGCGCACGGCTGTGATTCGTGATGCCGTGCGTGCTTCCCGGGAGGAGCACGCACATCATCACGAAGTGCACCGTGCCGACGTGGCCCAATTGGGATCGGCCATGTTCAGGGGTTTCCTGCATGTGTTGGCCAATGTGGCGGCCCTCTCCTCCTCTGTGCAGGCTATACACCAGTCGTTCTCCTTGCCGTCTTCCAGCCCAGATGCCACCAGGGCCCCCTGTGGACCTGCCCCGACCAATGCAGCCAGCTCGGTGGGGATCCCATCCCTGCCACAGTTGGGAGTCGGAGGTCCAGCAGGGGGTGGACAACACAGCAACTGGACCCCAGCAGATGGAAGATGTGACAGCATCATCAGGCAGGGCACGTGCACGACGGCGTCGGTGGTTTCCATCAGCCTGGATGCCGTCGTGCTGGCAGAGGCAGTGGCGTCGGAGGCAGCAGCGGGCTCGACGTGGGAGACGTCATGGCTCGGGGCCATCAAGATCAGAGGGGCAGGCATCGGCCGGAGGGCAGGGCAACCCTGGGATGGTGGTGTCTTCCGTGTGGGAGCAGTTGGTCCAGCGGATAGGTGCGGAGAGGCAGCGGGCGGAAGAGGAGCAGCTCGCCATGGTCAGGGCGGAGTTCTCCATGCGTCGGGCGTTGAGGCGGGCTGAGTGCCTCGAGGAAGCTCGCAGGGAGTTTGAGCTGAACATGGGGTTATCCCTGCGAGACCTCGGGGCCAGGACAGAGTCCCGCCTCCAGGACATCGACATGGAGTTCGATGATGCCCTGGCCAGCAACATCAACAAGTGAGCCGCAGGACTTGCCCGCTGCCTTTGTATATAGTTATATAGTTAGTTAGTGTTAGGTTTCCTTTATTTGTTTTTATTATTTTGGACCGCTCGGACAATTGCCACTTTTTTGTATATATTTTTTTCATTAGGTAGTAGTAGGTTTCCTTTATGGTGTTGGGCTCATGGACCCTGGTACATTCCTGTATTTAGTTTGTTTTTTGAAGGAACATTTTCTTTTTTTCATTATTGTGTTCACCATGTGGAAATGGTTTTTCATTCTTTTCCTTCTACTTGATATTGCTTTGGTCATAATTTGTTTTTGTATTCCTTTTTCTTTTTTTGATTTTTACTTTTGTTCTCCGACATGGACCATTTATTTTGTTATCCACATAGTTGTATGTTTGATTTGTTTACTTATTTTTAATCTTTAATACATTTTTTATTTTTAATTCCACTTGTGTTATTTTGTCTTTGGTTTCATACATGTCATGATATGGGTTTTGACATTCACTTGCAGCCATTGTGTATGTGTGTTTGACGGACATGTGTTCATTTACATACTTGCCATTGGGGTTGTGTCATGTAATTGCATTCACTATGTGGGTGGATGCAATCCTTGCCTGGGTGTTTGTGCTGGGTATGCTGCCCATTACTGCCATGATTGTGTATCGTCAGGACCTGGGGGCAGGGGGACATGGGTGGGGGCCTGGTGGAGGCTGCCCCTGGTTGCTGGGGGTGATAGGGGACATGAGTGGGGGCCTGGTGGGGGCTGCCCCTGCACTGCTGGGAGGTGGGGGTGGTGGGAGACATGGGTGGGGGCCTGGTGGAGGCTGGCCCTGGTTGCTGGGGGGTGGGGGTGCAAGGGGACATGAGTGGGGGCCTGGTGGAGGCTGCCCCTGGATGCTGGGGGTGATAGGGGACATGAGTGGGGGCCTGGTGGGGGCTGCCCCTGGTGACTGGGGGGTGGGGGGTGGGGGTGATAGGGGACATGAGTGGGGGCCTGGTGGGGGCTGCCCCTGGATGCTGGGGGGTGGGGGTGGTGGGTGACATGGGTGGGGGCCTGGTGGAGGGTGCCCCTGGTGGCTGGGGGTGGTGGGTGACATGAGTGGGGGCCTGGTGGAGGCTGCCCCTGGTGACTGGGGGGGTGGGGGTGGTGGGAGACATGAGTGGGGGCCTGGTGGAGGCTGCCCCTGGTGACTGGGGGGGTGGGGGTGGTGGGAGACATGAGTGGGGGCCTGGTGGAGGGTGCCCCTGGATGGTGGGGGGTGGGGGACATGAGTGGGGGCCTGGTGGAGGGTGCCCCTGGTGACTGGGGGGGTGGGTGACATGGGTGGGGGCCTGCTGGCAGGTGCCCCACAGTGCTGGGGGGTGGGGGTGGTGGGTGACATGAGTGGGGGCCTGGTGGAGGCTGCCCCTGCACTGCTGGGGAGCGAGGGTGGTGGGTGACATGGGTGGGGGCCTGGTGGAGGCTGGCCCTGGTTGCTGGGGGGTGGGGGTGCAAGGGGACATGAGTGGGGGCCTGGTGGAGGCTGCCCCTGGATGCTGGGGGTGGTGGGTGACATGGGTGGGGGCCTGGTGGAGGGTGCCCCTGGTGACTGGGGGGGTGGGGGTGATAGGGGACATGAGTGGGGGCCTGGTGGGGGCTGCCCCTGCACTGCTGGGGGGGTGGGGGTGGTGGGAGACATGGGTGGGGGCCTGGTGGAGGCTGCCCCTGCACTACTGGGGGGTGGGGGTGGTGGGAGACATGAGTGGGGGCCTGGTGGAGGCTGCCCCTGGTGACTGGGGGGGTGGGGGTGGTGGGAGACATGAGTGGGGGCCTGGTGGAGGGTGCCCCTGGATGGTGGGGGGTGGTGGGAGACATGAGTGGGGGCCTGGTGGAGGGTGCCCCTGGTGACTGGGGGGTGGGGGTGGTGGGTGACATGGGTGGGGGCCTGCTGGCAGGTGCCCCACAGTGCTGGGGGGTTGGGGGTGGTGGGGAACATGGGTGGGGGCCTGGTGGAGGCTGGCCCTGGTTGCTGGGGGGTGGGGGTGCAAGGGGACATGAGTGGGGGCCTGGTGGAGGCTGCCCCTGGATGCTGGGGGGTGGGGGTGGTGGGAGACATGAGTGGGGGCCTGCTGGAGGGTGCCCCTGGTGACTGGGGGGTGGGGGTGGTGGGAGACATGAGTGGGGGCCTGGTGGAGGGTGCCCCTGGTGACTGGGGGGGTGGGGGTGATAGGGGACATGAGTGGGGGCCTGGTGGAGGGTGCCCCTGGTGACTGGGGGGGTGGGGGTGCAGGGGGACATGAGCAGGTGTGCAGGGTAGTCCCCTGTTTTGTGGGCTGCCTGCAGGGGCCGTGGAGGGTGTACAGGGAACACCTGTGAGGACCCACCCAGCCTAATCGCGTGTGTAACTTCCCACGCACCCCTGTAATACACGTACCAAGCCAAATCGCGTGTGATAATTCCCACGCACCCCTGAAATACACGCGCCCAGGCTATTCGCGTGTGGAAATTCCTGCGCACCTCTGAAATACACGTACCCTGCTGTAATCGCGTGTGGGACTTCCTGTGCACCCCTGAAATACACGCGCCCAGGCTATTCGCGTGTGGAAATTCCCGCGCACCCCTGAAATACACGTACCCTGCTGTAATCGCGTGTGGGACTTCCCGCGCACCCCTGAAATACACGCGCCCAGGCTATTCGCGTGTGGAACTTCCCGCGCACCCCTGAAATACACGCGCCCAGGCTATTCGCGTGGAACTTCCCGCGCAGCCCTGAAATATACGCGCCCAGGCTATTCGCGTGTGGAACTTCCCGCGCACCCCTGAAATACACGCGCCCAGGCTATTCGCGTGTGGAACTTCCCACGCACCCCTGAAATACACGTACCCTGCTGTAATCGCGTGTGGGACTTCCCGCGCACCCCTGAAATACACGTACCCTGGTGGAATTGCGTGTGGAACTTCCCGCGCACCCCTGAAATACACCTACCCTGATGGAATCGCGTGTGGAACTTCCCGCGCACCCCTGAAATACACGTACCCTGCTGTAATCGCGTGTGGGACTTCCCGCGCACCCCTGAAATACACGTACCCTGATGGAATCGCGTGTGGAACTTCCCGCGCACCCCTGAAATCCACGTACCGGGCCAAATCGCGTGAGAGACTTCCCGCGCACCCCGGTATACACGCACACGTATTTTTTGTCAGCGTGTCCTTGTTTGTGGGTACCCCTTTGCACGTCATTTGTCCAGGAGGGCCACAGTATAGGACATTCATCATGGCAGTACATGGGTGCTATTTGTTGGCGCACCTTTTGGCGCACATTTCTTACAGCAGCAGAGACGCTACCGCCTGCTTTCTTGTGGCGGTCGTGTTTGTGCCTGTGCGCTGGTTTGAGCGTGCGCTTTTTTGCCCTATTCTATTCCATGAATACGTGTTGTAGGCGAGCGTGTGGGCGTTCCGCGCACTTGTGCCCTGTACTTCCCCCGTGACGCCCACGTTTTTGCAAGTTGTTCCCCATTCCGAGTCTTACGCCCGTGTTCCGCCTACTTTTGTTGCGTGCGCCGCGCTATGTGCGAATTTCGCTGTGGCCTGTGCGATTTTCGCTGTGACCTGGCGCACGCTGTTAGATGGCCTGTGCGCCAACGTGCGCGGCGCACTTTTTATCGCACATCCGCTGGTTTTCTCGCGCACGGACTTCCATGAATCGACGTGCGCTGCTTTTCGTGCGATTTTCGCACTTGCACTGCGATTTTCGCTATTCCACTGCGATTCGCACGTTTTTGCCCACTTGCGCCGCGCTAATTATTCCATGAATCGGCCTGTATGTCTGTGAGCGGTAGTCCATAAGGAAATGCATTTTCTTGCCGGCTTGCGAATAGTTTGTCAGTTTCATTCTACCTCACGCTAGCGCATTAGAGTACTGCAGGCTGTTATAACTCACTTACTCCCGTAGTCTGACTTCCTATAATTGCCCAAAGCAGCAAACTTTTGAAGCTGAGGCTTTTTCGTGTCCAGAGGGGTATCAGGTAATATTATCCCCACCAAAAATATCGCCGTATATAATGGTGGCCAAATACGGCCATGGCCATATTTCTGGTGGGGATATTAGGGTTTGTGGGGAACAGGGGTTGCTGGGGTGCCCCCCGCTCTTTTTAAAATCATGCAGGGGTTGTCCCCCGCAGGTTCCATGCGTTAATAACGCCACAAAAATATGGCAATATTTTTGTATGGCGATTTTTTGCGGGGATATTAACACATGAAACCATCCAGAGGAGGCAGAGGGCGCAGTTTTTGGATGCCTGAAGACACAGAGGAAGATGCGTTTATTTTCCATTTCAGCTTCTTCATTCATGCCGTGAGCTGCGCAGCTTTTTCACACCGTGACCGTTTCCTTTCCCCCTTGTTTGGACCTGTTCTTAACCAGTTTGATACAGCATAGGTTGTTTTTTTTTTTTTTTAACCACACAAGATTCCTTTCACGCTATAGTTCAGCTGGCATGCTAATTAAGTCATAAATGCCTTTTTTTAAAGATAGCAAAATGTTTACATTTTAGGAGTTGTGGTCCCACAACGTGCATCAGACTAGTTATGTGACAGAAAAGGCTGAAATGAGCACCTCCAACTCCAGAAAACGAAAGAGGCGCGCAAACTCCAAGAGAGCAGTTAGTTGGTAAGGTAGTGCAACAAAAATGCTTGCATATGAGCTTAAAGGGGGTCGTTTATTGGTACGGCAGAGCAAATACAACGCCCCCCCCCCAGATGAGTAGAACCCAGAAGAAGAGAGACTTTATTGAACTCTTATAGTTACTCTGTGGTATAAGCTTATTCCTCTTGGTAATCAGCAGAGTTCTTAGGTATAGAACTTTCCATGGGTTAGGTTTCAGGAGGTGGAGGTAGACTGATCATACTCACCTTTTTGTTCTCTCTCATTTATGCAGATAAGTGTCCCCAAGCGGAAGATCCAGTGTCTAGTTTCGTTTTATCCCATTCCCCTGGGGTGTTTAGAATTCAGCTGTTATCCAATCTGTTGTAGATTGAACACGCCTCTGGGTCGGAGCAGTTCGAGGAACCGTCAAGACAGACCGGGCAATAGTGGAATATAGGCAGCCCTGTGCGGAACACCAACCTCCAGCTTGAAGCGAGCTCCGTAGGAATAGGCCTGGAACCGCACTGATCCACCAATTCTGAGGGCGATGGGGCCGCCTGAGGCCTGTTGTCAGAATCAAGCTGGCAACCAGGCATGCAGGCTCTGACACAATCGTCTAATTTTGGGGGCATGTGCCATGCCCTGGGAGGGAGGGCACAGTGGCCCTGGGATGCATCAGACAGTTGGGGCCAGTTTATGATCAGACCCTGAAGCAGAACTTCGACAAGGGCTCTGGTAGCGAGAAATTGAAAAGAAAAAAGAATGGGGCATGCAAAACACCCAATGCAGTCTGGAAAAGGGACTGGGGCCACTAATGGGGAAACTCATTTCTTTTTGCTGTCAAAGGTTACGTTACCGTCCCCATGTGAAGAATTCAGACGCCACCAATGAGGAGGCTGTAGCAAGTGGATTAAGGACCAAAGGTTGGGAGCAGAATCTTTGCCGATACACAGTCCGATCCACAAAATGAAACCCATCTCCAGCAAATATGTACCCAAGGAGACTGGAGAAGGGGTAAGACTAGCCTAACTTCAGTCAGGATGAGGTCAACAACGATAATGTCAATTACGTGAAATTTACACTGACTTTTCGCTGCCTCGAGTGCTGCTATAGAACTGAAAGCAGTCTAGTGATGGATTACATTGGTTTTCAGAATCGATGTACTTGTGCAATAGATTTATATGGCTAATTTGTAAAGCACCATTTTAAAAAGTACGCTTTTTTTGGCTTGCAAAAATAAAAGCGTGTACTCTTCAGCAGAGAACAACAACATTAACTTTGCAGTTTAACATTAATTAGAAATAAGCTGTTCCAACAAAGTGTAACCAGACTTTAGATCTTACGGTCCAGTTTAGAAAAGATGCACAAGTAAAAAAAAAGGGCCAGCAGCATTTCAATTGTTTGGTTTTAAATGCCGGGAATTGTCACTTAAGCATTCGACTAATAAAATCGAATGCCTGAATATGCAAGTAAAAATGGAGAACACATTCTGTTAAAAAATCAAATCGTTTAATTTTAACTGATGAATATTTTAACATTCGTTTGAGAATGGAGTTCTCGGTTTCTAAGAGGATCAGACCGTTGATACATTTGTCCACCATATGTGCCCGTCAGCAGATGAAGAAAATTACTTAAAAGTCTTTAAAAATATAGCTCTAAAAAAGCCGGGGGAATACTTTGACAGGGGTAAACAAGGTTCAGTGAATTTGTAACATTAAGTTAATCAGTCCAATTTGCATTCTTCATAATGAAAACAGCCACAAACATCAGTACGGGAAATTTTTAAATACAATAAACCTTGTTGCACTTCGACCAGACCCAAAGAAATACCTTTCATTTGCTGATAGTATAAAAAAAGGGAACATTTTGATAACTTTGACAAAACGAAAAAAAAAATCGGGATAGTACCATTGTACTAAAATGTTACAGTTCAACAGGTGCATTTTTACAATGCACTAGCTTCAGAAGAAAAAATGCCACTTCCAGCTGAAGCAGCATATTTTATTTCACATAATTTTCTCCAAACAAAGCCTATTAACAATGATTGTTTAATGCTACATATTTACAGCAAATGCAAAAAGAAAAAAAAATAGCAGCAATATCACGAGGCAAGTATTACCATGGGTGAACCCCTTGGCTTACACAATGCCAACAAAGTGCTCTCAGTTGAATATACAAGTAACATTTCACAACACAGAGGGTGCAGTCTGGTATCGACTGCATTTGACGCAAAGCTTAACATTTTAGAAAAGGATTTATCCAATTTGTGGTGACCAACACCTTTTTCCAGTAAAATAGGGAATAGGATAGAAGGGAGATGAATACAGTGTTGTCAAATATTCTCTAACGAGTAGTCGCAAACACCACAATAGTGGTTAGTACTAGGAGGATTTAAGTGGACATGTAAAGGTTTTTCATGCTAGGTCTGGTCAGATTTCAAGTCCCATGTACTAGGTCCAAAGCTTGCACAATCATCAAATAAACGATAATTGGATAGGTTTGGTGACAAACTTTGCAACAAGAAAAACATCCCACCACATCAATTGTACACAATAGGCAACAGCCTTTCATAAAGGCCGATTTTAATAGAGGCGAACTGTCTTTCAGTTGGGCTTCATCCAGATTATGTAATTTTTAATTACACATTGAATCCACTGAAGCACCGGTAGGTTTACCATGTTGTATGGTATTCTACTTGCATTATCAGCTCGTCCTGCCTCAGCTACCCCAATAGAGGTAAACATTCTTGGCCCAGAGCAGACCAAATTAAGTCTTTCGTCAATTGCTACAGATGTATGCTGTAGTCCACATGTCAAACGAACCAACATTTAGGTGTGTGTAGTCCTCAAACAAAAAAGCGAAAGAGGATATCAAAACAGATCCAATCTTGGCTTCTAAACTGAGTCCTGCCAAGAGTTTTGTTTTTATCTTAATATCGGTCTTGCTGCTTCAAAGCGCCAATGTTCAAGTCTAGGCATCTGCTCATCTCAGTATATAGTAAGACTAACAGAGCGGTTCATCTTCTTCCCAATTAAACGAGAGGTTCGACTCGTTTGTGCCGTTGATCTTGTCGTCATTCTGTCAGTAAAGAGTGCTCTTTCTTCTGCTACTGCTTTTGCAATCTGAGCCTTTTTCAATTCCCTGAAACCAAATGCAAAAACAGTTATACTTTCGGCAGAGCATTAATCTCGCAACCCTCCCTCAAAAGTGCTACTGCAAAAAAAGGACAAAATTACCTCGCAACATCTGCAAACCCATCCCAAATGCCCATACTCGTCAATACAAAAGTGAAAAAGCCCCCCCCCCCAAAAAGGTCCAGAGTCCAAGTAAAAAAGGCTTGAAATTGTTCCCACCACCACTGCTTGCAACTATGTCAAACGTTAAATTCCAACTCGTCTGCAATTAAACAGTTGTCTGTAACGTGAAGCAAAAATTGTAACCGATAACGCCGTCTCCCTTTATTCTCCGGAGAGTACTGAACCAGAGGGGTGGGAGGACGACATTCCACTTACTTCTGCAAAAGCGCATTTTTAAACTTCTCTGCATTTAGTTCTATGCGTAGTTGATCTGCACTTTTCCTGGCAGCAGACAATAGAGCAGGGTGCCTTATTAGGGCTACAGCAGAGGGTCTTTTTTCAGGGTCTGGATTAATCATACTCTGAAGGAGGGAAAAAAAAAAAGTGTTAAGAGGCCAGCCAGCAGGCAATTAGTTTGCACAGGTCCAGACACTTCACATAGCACACAGCTCACATCAGCCTTACTTTGAGCAGATCCAAGAGATCTTGGGTTAACACTTGTGGTATTTTTGGTAACCTCCCATGTCTGATTTCATGCCACTGATCACCGTTTGCAGGGAGCTGATCAGACCCAGACGCACACACCACAGTCAACGCCAAAGCAAAGATATCAGCTTTTGGTAAATGAGTGAAGTCCTGAAAGAAAGAATAGTAGGTCATTCACGATCTCATGAAATTAGTCTGGTTTATTAGTTTAATACTAATGCCTTTAGTTATGGCTACTGTCCACATTGGATGGGGCAGAATTCACATGTAAATCTATTATGGAGAGAAATAGCTCATCAAGCACTGAATAGGATATTCAATAAGTCAAACCTATTCAAGTGAATCATCTGAGGTTTAAAAAAAACTTAATTTCTTTGCAGTCTACTCTCAACCAAATTCAGATCACATAGGCAGTTCAACCAACTTCTCCTGTGCTACCAGTTACATAGCCAGAAAAACACAACTCGATCACTGCAATTTTGGTTTAGTGGGCTACGCCCTTGCTCGTCGCAATCAAACACGTAACCAGAAGCAACCAACCCAACCGCATTTTAAATTAGTGTCCAGGCCGAAGAAATTACAATACAAATCATTGTTGTGCTCTTTAAGCCACCCCGTCGCACCCCATTTGCCACTGCACCTTTCAAGCAAATTGCTTTCCAATTCAAATGCACATGATCGAAGAATAACTCGGCTGAAAGTCTCTACATTCCAACACCCTATGTGCACAATCATGGTTTAAGAGCTGCCACATAACCCTTCCAGACATCATAAACCCCTTTGGTAGCACCAACTCTTTTCTACAGGCCTAGTGACTGAATAGTAAAGGACTATTAGTCAGGTATTCGGTGGCCTGGCCTAGAACATTGATCACAGCTCCCTTGGAAACTCAAGATTCACAAATGGGCTTCAAGGAAGAATAATAAAAGGAAGAAGGAAAAAAAAAACAATTTAGGATTGTTTAGAAACAGGTCCAATTTGGCTAAATATAGGTCGACCCATTAAGGGCACATGGGTCAATGAGTGACTCGTGAACATTCGTTTAACCCCGGAGGTCATGCTATGATGATTAATAAGCACTCATTAAAACAACTGCCTCAATCACTACATGAAGGCACCCTGCCGCCCCCCTGGATCCCTGCTTTTAAAAGGGCGAGTGGGATAACCAACAGCAAATCGGGTCCTAGTAATCCAGCTCCTTCAAAGTGTTCTCTACAAAACATACAGCCCGGGCATGTGTTTAGGGCCAGACTCCCATACCCGCTTAGTTGACTTCTCATTTTTTAGTTCCTTCCTATGTACATTTTGTTACAAAGTGGGATTAGAGCATAGGGGCGCAGTATTTAAAACTATCGTTTAAAAGCGTGAAAAAGTATGAAAGAACATAGTATGGAAGGTGGTCATATATCCTGCTCTTTATAGATGTGTTCATGACCATGAGAACAGCACGCAAGTTTGTTAGCACATTAACTGTGGAAGCAGGAAGCATTACATCAGGTCACCAAGAACAGGCTTAGGCTCTTAGGGTGCAGTCTTGCTAATAATCGAACATGAGCAAAGAAAATTATATATCAACAATGTTAAAAAGCAGATCACACTATAATATTGTGGGAGTGGAGACTTATGAGAGGAAATAAATGGAAAGCGAAGGTGAACTTGCCAGTTTACACTCGGGTGAGTGTATATATATCCAACATTGATGACAAATTATACACCCTTAACCTTGTTACAGTTAGTGACCCCAAAAGAGAGTAATCCAATATGTTTAAACTATTGGCTTGCATGCGCGATCTGGACTAAAAGATATATTATGAAAAACTTCATAATAAAGCAGGCTCCACCGACTTTTGGGACAGAAGCCCTTTCAGGCGACCATGACTGGGATGACTAATTCTTGATCCAGAGCAATAAACAGGGCCATTAAATTGTGCAATAACACCAGTTAGTGTTTAGAAGCCAGAGCAGCAAGCACTGGCTCAAGATACTTTGGACGTATATGCCTGCAATCCAAAACATCTGGAGAGTCAAGTGAGATGGCACCTAAACTAGAACACAATTTAATCTGGCGACTGCGCATTTTTTGACTACCAAAAAACAAATTTTAAAAAAAAATCTGTACCTCTTGCAAAACTTCATTTGCCAGGAAACGACTGTCACCTTCCTCTACTTGTGGACTGGATATTCTAGTAACATGGCCAAGGTCCCCTATGAAGAAAAAGGATTGGTACCCAGATTTACCAAGTAAAACAGAATAACGATTCATGCGTTTAACCGAGAAACTCCCCTCCACCCTCCCCCAACCCCCAAATGATAAAAGCAGCACGAAGAACAAACAGAAATGTACTAACCCAATGTTCGACACCCAAGCAAGATCCACAAAATGTTCCATACTACATACCCCATACTACATACCTATTTTAAACATAACTTTGCCAGAGGAGCAGTAATCATCGTCAACTTCTTCCATTGCCGAATTCGGAATGGATGTCCTAGAGATGAAAATATTACCTAAAAAGAGAAACGATTTCAATTGGTATCACTAACAAGTTGAAATGACATTTAGCACAGAAGCATTTCTACTTTGACCAATGAGACATTTATACAGTAAACAATGCACGCACCAACTCCAAAAAGAAGTAATGTGAAATTAATTTATAAGTTTCCCTCATGAAAAATAGATGGTGTGGGGAGAGCGCACGCACACACAAGCAGGACCCAACATGTCGCAAAGTGAACCAGGTGCGATTTCCAAAAGGGAACTGCCAAGTACTGCTCTCATGGAGCCTCATAATCCTACTTTCAATAAAAGTGCCAGAAAAGGTGGGGGGTGAGGTATGAGGTATAACCACTGAAGCCAAAAAGGTGGATCTCGTCAACTGCTTAGGCCCTTTTTGATTGATGAGCCACCAGCATGTTTATTACTTGTGCAATGGCCCACTTTGCACTAGTCTAGCATTAAAGAAGTTTCCTAGGCTATGCGTTGGGTCGGAACCAGACCAGTCGACCTGCACCACAGGCTGGTGTTTGCAGTATGCCGCTTTCACACATCATGCCAGATTTCAAACAGTCAATTATGTCCTAAGTGGGGTTGCTAAAAAGTGTATTTGTCTCAAGTAGGTAAAACTGGCAGTGTGCTATAGCTAGTTTGAATAAAAATAGAAACAGGTAGCGTTGCCACAGATGTAAAACCTAACTGATTGTACCACAATAATGAAAATAACCGAAAGTATGCACATGTCCCATATTAACAAGAACAATGCAGAATCACTATGCAGAAAGTGTACATTCGCATGTACTGTGGTGGGTGACAATGTTTTGCCTTACTAAAGCAACCACTGCATTGAGAAAGAACTTACTAGGCTTTATATCCATATGCACCAACGACATGGAGTGAATATATTTAAGACCACTGGCCACCTGCAGGAGTAAGTCTTTGAGCTCCGACTCAGTGAAATACTTCATATTACGGGAATTTTCACTTATGGCATCAGCTAAACTTCCACCTATAGCAAAGGAAAAATTATGAAGAATCGAACAATTGACTGAAAACATTTGTCAACATTACGCAAATGAAGCTGTTAATCGAGTAAGAGGAAAAAAAAATACATACCATTACAATACTCGTTCTGTATCAACATATGGTCATCTTCTGCCCATGCAGAGTAGTACCGGACTACATGTGGATGCTGGCCAAGGACAGCGTGGGCATAAACTTCCCTTAAAGCATTTTGTCTGGAAAAACAACGTTTTAAAATGAATAAGGAGATTTGGAAAGAAAATTGTTCAGCTTCTTACTAGCTTCAATCATATAACCCCATCTACATTACAAAAAAAGCTAATTTGCGATAGAACAGCCAGAAACAGTTGGTAGACTTTTGGTCACTTACAGGACAAACAGGAACCAACAAAACCCTGAGCACTACAAAAATCTGGTTCCTAAGGTTTGAAAAGGTACGATTCTAAGGTAAACTAAACAAAACAAAAACTAACAAAAAGTTCATACTCACTCATCAACCGAGCCAGCAAGGGGCTTCTTCGACCGCTTTATGGCATAAATGCACCCATCTAGCCTTTTCACGCATTTGAACACGGACCCAAATTCACCAGAGCCAATCTTCTCCAACTCGTGGAATTCAGTCGTGTACCTAGACTTCATGTTACTTTCTGTGATGGTTATTCGCTGGAAGAACAGACCGGATTTATACACTGCCCCCAAATTAACTCCATGTTCAACCATAAAAAAAACACCTCTCCAGTTAACTAGCACCTCTATCAAGTCCATCACAAAAAAACCTTACCTTCGCAGGTCTGACATTTTCCTCTTCAAGCTCCCCTTCACTTGCTTCCATGTCGTCATCACAGGAGCTGGAAAATACAGGTTATTTTCATCAACACTTTGCACGCGTGGGTCACTTAAGGGGGATACTTGAAAAAAGTAGCAATGCAGCATTCATCCAAAAAACAAAAATGTTTAAAAGCATAGAGCACTGAAGATAATCTAATGCAGGTTATGTAACACTTAATCCATTCTATGAATTTACCCAGTAGCATGCCTTTGGAAAAACAAAAACGCTGCTTCGTTGTTTTGGAACAGACAGTTGCATTTTAAATGAGTTTGCCAGTTTGAACTATTACCTCAGCGCCACCTATCTGCTTTAATTTTTTTTTTTAAAAAAATGGAAAAAACAAGCGTGGTCCTTGAAATTCTGAGAGTATAAACAGTCTGCACAGGCAGAGTAAGTGCGTAAAAATACATTTAACAGTGGAGACAAAGCAAATAAGCCTGACCTGATTCTGCAGTTTTACCAGTGCAAATTATGGGGCAAGGACAGAGAACAGCCACATGGGTTGCCTTTGCATCGTGCAAGTGCATGGACAGTAACGTGGAGATCCAAGCGCACCCACACGGTGGAGACGGGGGTATGTGCACAGAGCCCCACTATTGGATTATTTGTAAGTGCTGTGAAGGTGAGGGGCCCCGAGGCAAGTGCGATAAGAGGACTGGCAGGGGTGCCCAGGACCGGTGAGACTCTGCAGAACACTAGGCGTCCAGTCAGCCAGCTGTAAAGAAGATGCGGGAGGGAATAGAGCAAGCTAGGTTAGCAGGGAGGAGGGAGAGCAAAGGAAAAGAGGATGGTCTTGAGGAGTCAGGCTCAAGACAGAGGTCAGCAGTGAGGCTATTCCAGGAGGGAGGCACCTGCTGAGGACAAGGATCGCCTGCCAAATCTCTGCATGGAGAACCGGCTCATTTGCAGAAGGTTGGAGGTAGATGAGCGCAGGGCTCGTGAGGGACAGTATTGGGTAGGCAGCGTTGCAGGTAGGTAGGTCGCATGCCCCAGAAAGCCTTGTGGGCAATGCAGGGGATCTTCAACTCAATCGTTGCTGCCAGGGGGAGCGGGAAGGGATTTCAGCACCAGAGATGCGGTCCTGGGCTTGAGGCCAAGGATAAGGCTTGCGGTTCTGTTCTGGATGAGTTGCAGAGAGTGCAGGGCCGAAGAGGGGAGGTTGAGGAAGAGGCTGTTGCAATGGTCCAGCCTCGAGAGAACCAAGGCTCTGGAGACAGTGAGCCGCTGGGGGAAAGGTAGAGTACCTCCGAGGAGGTTAGCTGATAGTTAAGACTTTAGAGACGTTGCAGAAGGAGAGTGGAGTCGAACATAACCCCATGGTTTTTGCCTCGCAGGAGGATGTGGGTGCAGGGCCAAGGGAGGCCGGCCAGAGTGAAAGTGGAAAAGTGGGAGCAGTGGTCCCATTTGAGGCAGAGGTCGTGCAGCACACCACGACTGAATAGTGGACAGTCCGATATGAACGAAGAGGCGGCGGCTGAGGGTAGCCTGAAAGATAGCTGTGTCATCCGCATAACGCTGGAAGTTGGAGGTGAAAGTGGCAATGACACGTGCCAAGGCAGCCATGTAGATGTTGAACCAGGGGGAGAGGTAGATCCCTGGGGAACGCCACAGGCTGAGAGAGCATTAGTCGAGAGAAAGGCCAGGTCAGACCAGAGAGTGGACTGTCCTGGTGGCTGACAGAAGATGCCCATAGTGAGAGAAGAATTAGGGGAGAGAGTCTGCAAACTAGGCACTCGAAAGAGTGAGTAGGGATGTACACAGCTATCCATTCTGAAGATAAGCACCACTCCTGCTTTAAAACTAGAGGCAAGGAAGGTGGCAGTACATGTTCATGCATGCTCCCCCCGCCCCCAACCAACACAATATGCTCTAAAAAAAAAAAAAAACTGGGGCAACTGAGGCAGATTCAGCCATTGGCTAGGGGATATAAGCCCTACCAGATTGAAGAAGTTGCACCGAGAACTCCACATTGACTTGGCCTTGAAAGGGGCGCACACAGCAAAAGCCTGTCAAATGCCTCACCAGTCAAATCCCTCTGAGAAACTATTGAATTGGGGTGGCAGATGGAATAATGGGCCAAAGAAGGGGGCTAATAGTTATTCATCCACCTAAGAGGATAGAGACCACATCTGGCGAGAACAGACAATGTCGTTGGACCTAGAAAAACGACACTGAGAAGAGCCTCTGAGTTTTAAGGTATGTAGACCCGGCACCACGCCTGTGGACATAAGCCGCAGGTACGGCCACCCATCCATGGACTTAATACAGCAATGACTACGCAATTCTGGTACAGCCGTTCACATTGAAACTCGATTTACCTTAACTATGCCATTAGTATAAAGCAGCAACTACGAAAAATGTCAGTCTAGCTGGACACACATCCAATCTCCAGCACTAGCACTCTATCTTACACCACCAACAGCACACGTGCCCTGCCTCATGCTTACTGGAGTTAGCCCACCCAAGTCCTAACCAGGCAAAATGCACACGGACTACGGTCACCAGGCGTGTTCCAACCACAAAGCACATTGAGCCCATACAAATGGGGACAGGGCACTATAAGTGACAATGCAGGTCCACAGCACAATGTGTTAATGCACCCACTGTAGCTATCTGGGTGCAACAAAGGAAAAAAATAAACAAACCTTAATATGTATATATTTTGCAATATCCCATACCGTTTCAACAAGTACTTACAGATATCCACAAAATTAAGTGTACAATGTAATCCTACTATAAAATGGTCTGAACTTAATTTTACCAATTGTTCAACAAAAAAGGTCACATCAAATGTTAATTATTTATTTCGTCGAAAGAAACGAACCCCCACCCCCCCCCTTCTGCACTCCTCGCTGGACCGGTATACAATAAAAAGCCCTAAATATATTTTTAAACTGGTACAGGTTTGCTTGGCACCTGTAGCCACCTGAAGGAGATAGTGTTAGTACCCAAGCACAAATATATTGTCGTGGGCCAGTCGGAGCAGACACCTTCTGCACGAGGGTCAACGAATCCAGAGTCTGCAAAGCAAAGGCACAACAGATATTGGGCATGCAGACCTCAAGACTGCATGGACCAATCCATTCACACCCCCACTGACAACCCAACCCTTTTAGAACTGTCCTCCCAACCCGACCACAGGCAAGGAAAAAAAAAAACGATGGCCCTGCTCTCCCCGCCAGGGGTTGGTGGCACGGTACCACATCATCAAGGGCTGGATTTTCCATCCTCGCAATTGTCTCGTGCTTTTATGACTATGCAGCGTGGTCCCTACACCTTCGAGAAAATACAATAGCATGCAACACGAAATCAAAACAATCAAATCTTACCCATTCCTGTGCCCCCTTTTTCGTCTTCGACACTGCCCGGTTGTTGCTTGAAGGATCACAGAATCTGGAGTGAATGGATTTATATTAACCTGGGGCGTCTTGTTTGTGACAGAGTCCTGGCGCTCCAATTTGTCTACATTCTTGAAAAGAGACCCGCCCTTGCTTCTGAGGGAATTTGAGCCTATTCCACGAGCTTTAGAGAGCAAGCTCTGCAAGCAAAAAAAAAACCGTTAGACATTTCAATATGTAAAGAAAAATGTTATTTAAATTGACTAAGCGTCTTTTGATTTTACGCCAATTTAATACACCGGCCATACGGGTATTTATAGGTGGCAGAGATGCTAGGCAATTAAGCGTTCTGCCTGTGATTTTGGTGCTCTTAACAAGAAAACTAAAGAAGCTACTTCACGACATACAACCGTTCGTCCTTCAGTGAAACAGCTGAAAATACTAACAATTGAACAGATGTCAGTGAGCTACAGCACAACTGAGTCAGGACGGTTGCTCAGAGAAACAAGCAAGGTAGAAAACAGCCAAGCACATCTCAGGAGTATAGCTCAGTAGGCAACGTGCTCGCCTGGGAAGCAAGACGATACGGAGCACCACAGGTTCGATCCCTGGATCCGCGCTTAGAAATCTCTGGGTATTAAGCGCGTTATAAATAATCTATCACGTCAAGGCCGAATATACTGATGTGTTGGAATGCGCGTCACATAGCCAGCCAGTCTCTTTATGGGTGGTCTACAGCCAATTCAATCATACATAATATTCGCTCTGGACTGTCCAGAGTATATATCTGGAGCAGTCGCAGCAAACAGCACACCCACCACATTAGGAGAATGAGCATTTCACAAACTAAAAGTCTGTCCATTACGTAAAGGGATCATAATGCAAAGCGTATGCTAGTTTGCTGACTTTTGGAACATTAGATGCGTCCTAAAAGGCTAAACACCGGTACGTTTGAATAGCATCAGTTGGCTTGGAGAATCAAGTGGCTCGGGGTATCTACTGGAGTCATGCTAAGCATGCTCAGATTGGCCCCAGGTGCGAGCCTCACAGCCCCCCTACCTATGCAGACTACAAGGCGAAGGCGATTTCATTGTTTTCAGAAAGGAGTAAACCTGCGTGCAACCATAGCCCAACTTTGTAAGTGTTGTCAGATCCGTGCAGAGGTTAAACGTGGGAACCCCAAGGGTGATGAAGAGGGGCTCAAAGAGCTACACCTCTCCTCATTACCCGCTGAAAATCCTTTCCCCATAGGGAGGCCCCACCCAGTTTGAAGATCGGTATAGACATATCAGTATCCCTGTGTGACAGCAAGGGAGATCTTTGTAGATTCAGAGGTGCTTCATATATGTAGTTTAAAACACAGACAAATGATATTCCCGTGGCCAAGGAATATCAGCGGAAGAGTGCAGGTAGTATCAAGAACAGGTCAGACTGAATGCTAAGAGTTGTGCGTCCACCCATTGATGGATTTATAAATGAGGAGCAAATTAAAGAGGGATTGATAGTTCGGTGACTGATCATGGTGGCGTGACCCAAAAGAATGAGTTTTCAGAGGGAGGAGGCGTAAAGGGTGAAAGGAGTAGAGCATGACAGACGGGAGGTCAAGTACATGAGACTGAGAAATAATCATGGCATGGGGGGGGGGGTGGATCACCATTTGATCCCCGTTAGTGCGGGTGCACACAGCCGAGATGTCAAACCATCCACTACAGCACGTTTATGCTGTGCAGTTGAGGAGAGTAACGCGATTAACTTCCCGAGCGCCTGAAACGGGAGGACAGACTGCAGGAACCAGCGCACTACATACATTGCAGAAGTACCGGGACAGGTACTAAAAAGAGAGCTCGGCACGCCAGGGCTACAGATGTTTTGACACAGCTTCTGACCAGCATCTATACTGTTCCTTTCCTGAAGGCCATGTCTTCATCACACTGTTCGACGAAACTCGAGTTGGCATGATGGGATTACAACGCGTTAACACGAATTTGACAATAAGCACGTTTTCTAAATCTAAGCAGACGCGTAGGCGTTAATTCACTTTCTCGCCACGTTTTACAGAGAAAGGGCGGGGAGTGTCTATTAAAAGAGTGTCTATTTAAATACCACTGCATTTGTATACCAGTTCAAGGAAGCCTGGTCGTTTTCTTTTCATTCAGTACATTTGATCAGTGGTGAAGTTCCGGCAAGGTGATATCACACCTTGTCTGGATAGCAAAGTTTATGTTTGATTGATCTTTTGTACTCATGCATGCCAACTAGCATTTTTGCTATAAAAGTTTCTCAATAAATTCGAACATTGAATGTGCGACTACATGGCATATTTGCTCATTGCAGTTTAAAAAAAAGCGTGGTCGAAATACTGCAAGGTTTTTTGTTTTGTTTCTTGCATTCCAACAAAGAACCTGGTCTTGGATGTGTTAGCATGGAAGGGGGAGTGACTGACTGCACACGTGAATCAATGGTGATGCCGCGCCCATCAAGGCTGTGATGTCGATAAGAAATGGGGATTAGACAAAACAAACTGATTTAGAGCATATGATCGAGGGAGGGATGCATGTTCTTTAACTGCGTAAACATCGATATGAATGAGAGCCGGTCTAAGGAAAGTGCAGCTCAATTTGAATAGAACTTACTGTTATGTCAATATCTAGGGGCTCACTAGGAGACCTGGCTGTATCGTTGCCGCCACCTGTACCCGTGGCATTACCACTGGATTATGAGAGGTGGTATGGTGCAACGCCCTTTACAACCCTAGGTTTTTTTTGGGGTAGACATCGTGACTGGTAATTCTGTGCAGTTAAGTGGAGGGAGTAAACGTATCACTTCAAGAACAAGCCCAGAATTCGGCAACACTACTTCCAGAAGCACCATAGAACTCGCAATGGGGCCCCTAGACGGTAGACCAGGCAACTCATGGCAATAGATGTAGTGTCTTGGGTGGTTGCATGATGTGCTCAAACAGGCCAAATTTATCTGGAGCTTTCACCAGACTAATAAGAACACCTGTAGCACAGCACTGCTTTCCCCAAGTCAGTTGGCAGATGGGTTGGCACCATGCGCTCGACTATGCACGGGAAAGAAGCGGGCACACCAAGAAAATAACTACTTTCAAGTGTCGAGAGACCAAGTACAATCGCAACGCGGGCAATAAAGCAGCATTCCACGGCACACAGAACCCCTACAAATCTGCGCTCGCCACTGGTGAATTGCGCCATGGCAGGTAATTTGCGACTGGCTAGTAACTCACACTAAAAAATAACTTGAGTCCATTCCATAAGTGTCCCCTCAGCGGCTCACGAGTGCACCGATTTAAAAGCTAGTGAAAAGGTAACTCCCAGCAGTAGCGGGGGTCAGGGTCACCAGGCATGTCCAAGATACACGCACGATCTGAACAGTTGCCAGCACTTTTGCTCCCAGAATCGGGCCATACAAGGAACATTGTTACTTGAAACTAAACTACCATGACAATAAAGCAAGACAAACTGTCAACCAGAGGTATAGGCTGCCCAATAGAAACGCGGCCTTACGGCAACGTTACTTGCAAGATGGCCAGCACACAATCTCGGTAAAACCGGCAGAGACATGCCCTGACACGCTCTTTCACGCGGGTGGCTAAAAAAAAAAAAAAAAAAAAAAAACACACTACCGTGCGCAACACCAACAATAGTGCAACTTCACAACAACCTACTGACATGCCCCAGTAGCCGCCATGGGGATGGCATCCGTGTAGTGGAACCGTTGTGACGTGCGATTCGTACCGCCACATCTGCGGAGCCTCAATTTACGTGTAACGTAGACTTGACTTACAACACTCACCATTCAAGCAGGCTCACTATACTGCAACTCTTTGCCTCTTTATCAACCGAGAAGCCACGACAGACAGCAGGTTCGTTAGCAACGAGACAAGTCTCTGCCACAAAAAGTAATTTCCTTACTCTGCACACAACATTCTATTTTCGAAAAAACATACACGTTCCTGCTGGAAAGCATCGCTTTAGTATCACCTACGGTGGAAAGATACCTGTGTGCAGAAGAGCCCTCATGTTGTTCACTCACCTTGGGGGTATGAGGGGTGTCGAAAAGTCGTAACTTGCGGAAAGTCTTATGCGGGGGCGTGCCCGGGCAGTCTGGAATAGGGGAACTGGAGCCCTCACGCTGCTCACGCCGGTAGCAACTGCGGGGAGAGCGAAGCGGGGAGTCGGTCCGGCTTGGAGCCCGCAGCGGAGAAGGTGAAGCCCCATTCATAAAGTAGTTCCGAGGGGACTTAACTGGCGATGACCCACTCATAAAGCAGAGCGGGGAACCAGCCATGAAATACTGTCCGGGGGATTTGACAGGAGATGAAAGTGCATTTAAGAAATAATCCGGGGGCGATTTAACGGGCGACGAAGAACCAAAGCCCTCCTCCTCCCATGAGTCCGCTTCGCCAGCCTCTTCCTCCTCCCCCAGGCCGACAGAGCACCGATCCGGTGCTCCCCGACACTGCGGGGAATCCGATTCCTGGAAGGCCGAATCTTCTCCCGTGCTGCTTCCGCCGTCCTCATCATCGCTTGGAGAAAAAAGCAGCTTCTGGCGGATGGACGGGGCAGCAACGGGGGAGGCCCGACAGCGGCCGAAACCGAGACTCATCTTTGCAGCCGCGATCCCGGTCACAGAAACGATAGGAAGGCAGGGGGGCGGGTCCCAGGCGGCTTCAGAGGCCACACTGCGTTCTCTCCGTTGAGCTTCTCCTGAGAGGCAATGCCATGTCCCGCTGAAGAGTGCACCTCCACGCTCCCTCTACCAAGATGGCGGCCCCGATGCAGTAACGCTTTTTCAATGCGCTGCTGTCAACAGAGCTGGTATTCCAAACAGCGGGCGGTAACTCAATCACGGACAACAAACACCACCTGTAGAGTGGACAGAATCCGATAACGCAATCACCGGGGGAGGAGCGCACGCGAACAGATCTGGCTCAGCCGTTTGTTTGTTTATTGCGTCACACACCCGTCTTCCCGTCCAGGATAGAGGTTTCTTTTCCCGCGACCGTTGCGCATCACGTGGGATTTTTGTTCCAACCAATGATGTTGCACTGGCCACTTTCAAAAGGAGGCTGACGCACAGACGTGATGGGCGTGTGGTGCGTATGACGTTTCTTTTTGGCGCGAAAGTGGAGGCGGAGATCTACTGTAGGTAGGAGGGGTCTTGGGGGCGCAGTTTTCAAACTTCTCTCTTGTTGGAGCAACGTATGGCAAGTTGTAATTTCCGACGAATGGCGGAGGTCCAAAGGGGTGGGGCTGGTAGAAGCCAAGACTTCCGCTTTCAAAGCGGTGGTCGAGCCTTACAAGCTATGCTACTTGAACTCATTTCTCTCTTACATGGCAGTGTTTTGGATCGCATGTGAGGCAGATTATATCACATGAAGTGGGAGAATGACATTCCCAAATAGTTAATGATATTTTATGCGTGAGACAGTCAAAAATAGCAGCATTTGCGACAGAAAAATCGGGATGGTTGGCATGTATGGACTTCACTCCACAATTCCTCACCCGTATCTCGCATAATGCATTTAGCCACCGAGTTCCTTTGCTTCATGCACCAACCGTTGTATCTCCTTTCCAAGAGATATCCACCAAAATGTCAGGGGTAGCAGAAGTGACAACACACACCCAATGACATCACAGGAAGGGATGTCATACAATATTTGACCCTGATGACATCCCATGAAATCACATGACGTTTAACCACAAAGAAATCACTTGAAATCACTGACGGTGTAAAGGCATATACAAGCTTAAATGTAATAAAATACCAAACTGGTATTAACCTAGATATAATACTTCTAACTAGGGTGCTGCCTTGTTATGACCAGTGAAGCCACGTTTGAACCAACATGTTCATTGCCATGCTTCTGCTACTACAGACTTATATGACTCTACTACAATCTTGTACAAATCATAGCTGCGCATGTCAGGGCTAGTAGTCATGTGCCATGTGAAAGCTCCACGTTCCCAGGTGCTGCCACAATACAGTATGCCAAACAACTATTTGAGGATGCTGCTATCTCTCTGTTACAGCCTTAGAGTCTCAGTGACATGCTAGGGGGAAAAAAGTGTTTCCCTCTTCGTAGAGGTGAATTGGAATGCAACCGTGACAGATGCAGGTTAAACCATGGCGGTCACACCTAAAGAAGTGACCCTGCCATGATTTGCGCCTCCCTCTGGGCCTGTTCCAAACAGGCATAAAGGGATGATCCTAATTTCTGTGCATTTAAAATTGCACCCCGTTAGTGAATTTGAGATGTGCTTTTAAAAGTGCAGGAGTCCTCCCTGATTTGCTCAAATGTACAAAGGTTGATGAAGGGCAGCCAAATGAGCGCATCTAAATGCACTCATTCAGCTATCCTTAGTGGATTTGCCTGTTCAGTTTTTCGGCACAAGTGATGAGATGCCCCTGTGACATTATTTGGACCCTATTCTTGGATTTAAATATGCTAACACTTCAGCACTTATAATAATCCATTACTTATGTATTGATTTTGCCAATGCACTTTACATAAAACACTCTTTTATAACATTATTTTGCCTGGGAAACTGAAATTAATGCTCATTGTTTGTTTGTTTGTTTGTTTATTATTTATAAAGTGTGCCACACCCTGAGGTATCTGGGCGCAATACAAGACAGCTTGGAAAAAGTGAATACATGGATAAGTCAGGCAAGGCAATGGGTACTTGAATACATGACAGTGAAGTACATGGATGCATACCTCGTAAGCCGTTTTTTGGTGTTAGATCTAAACCTGTGGAAGGTTTGGTCAATCCATAAATTGAGTGGTAAGGCATTCCAGGTTATGGCCGCTTGCACCGGGAAGCTAGTGCCTCCGGCTCTCTTCAGATTAAAGCGATGCGTTATTATGCAGAAGGAGTTGGCTTATCTCGTGGGTCTGGACAAAGATTTTGGGATGATTTTGTCTTTCAGGTATTTAGCGGCGGCATTGTTGAGACATTTGTGGGAGATGGAGACAAGTTTAAAATAAATTCTGTCCTGGATTGAAAGCCATTTGTGACTCAGTTTTATTTCGGAAATGTGGTCTTTCCTTGGAATACTCAAGGCTGTCCTCAAGGCATTATTTTGTAGGGTTTGTAGTTTATCACTTGCTTATTTGCTCCTGCATATAGTGCGTTGCAGTAATCAAGTTTAGACAAGATTAGTGCTCGAGCTAATGTGATACAGCTGTTTGTAGACAGGTAGGCTTTACAGGCATGGATAGGCTTACAAGTGTAGGTGGTAGCCATAGCAGTGGCATTAACTTGTTTCCTCAAGTTCAGGGTGGAGTCGATATAAAAACCGAAAGTTTTGGTTTCTTTAGCTGTTTTGATCGTGTTGCTGTCTATGCTGAAGGACACATATTTAGGATTTAGTTTGTTGAGGTAGGTGGAGGCACCCAGAATGAGAATTTCAGTTTTATCGTCATTCAGGCAGAGGCTATGGGTGGCCATCTAGGCCTGAATGATGTAAGGGATTTCAATCAGACACACACCCAGGTCTCGCCTAGCATGTAGTGCACAATTAAACCCTTATTTGATTTGTGTCTATAAGTTTAATATTCTGAATGATATACCACTCATATCACACCCATTTCAAAATATCCCCCAGGTCACACTGAACCAGGAATCAGGCTAGTTTGTAAAGGTAAATATTTATTTTATTTATTTAATATTCAAATCACACATGTTATATATCGGACAGCAATCACCTAACAGTGATAAGACAATTCAGAATATAAGTCAAGCAATTGGAATATTCCCCCTGCAAAGTTTTTTTTAAATATAAATGAGCAATCCTACACAGATGTAAGTAATCAGCAGGTATTCAGGAATGAAAGATAATGTCTAGAGCTTAAATGCAATCTTCCTCCCCAAACAAGAGAACACCGTTTTAGGAAAGTGACACTTTTAAACTGACACATGACAATTGCTTTGTAAAATAATGCAAAAGGGTGCAAACCTGCTTAAATGGAGAAACATTCTAAGGAAAGCAACACTAAACAGGTCCTAACACACATGAACTATAATATAAACAACAGTACACACTTTAGATCAGGATGGGATGGAAGAAGCACTTTGAAATGGGGAAAAGACACTTGTAAACTTTTGAGAACTGCAAATTCGCAGCAAACTTTTACTATGTGATATTGGAGAAGAACGGGTCAAATACACGGTTCCGCAATGCGGTTTTTAGTTGTGGATGTAGCTAAAGTTCTTAGGTATCAGTGAGAGTTGGAATTTCGTTTCTATCTTTAAAATTCAAGAAGTTATAGAGGTTTTAGTGGGAGGCGTTTTTGCAAAATAGGTGCAAAAATGGAGCAGGAATTTGGTTTTAAAAATGACAGATCAGTTTTATTACACTATATTAATGACTATGAAAAAGAGGAGGCCACACATGAATCTTCACAGCTATGTGGCCAGCGCAACCATTCATGTGGTGGATACTCTATTTCGTTCTGGGATTTTACTTTAGTTACTCAAAATCACTAAGGAGTTATGGTTTTGTAAAACAGATGAGTAAAAAAATCAGTGCAAAAGGGATTCTAATAATACTAGGGTTCTGAATTTAAAGATGGGTTGAGATTGGTATTATACAATGCAGATATACGATGGGTATCTGTTCTTCCTGTTAATACTTACAGTCCTTTGTAATTAAATTGGACCGTCAGCTCTGGTCATTAGGTAGGATCCGGTCTACCGGCAGCAGGGCACCTCCTGGATGGATTGGACCAGCGGCGCAGTTCTGGTCAAATTTGGACTGCGCATCAGACTGGATTTGGATGGGCCCTTCTGGTCACTGGAAACAGCAGATTACAGGATGCAAGTTTCAGCGGGCAAGTCTTAATGGTAGCAAGCCAAGCTGGTCAGAATTGCCGCTCCTAATGGCCTTGATCTGTTTCAGGGGATCTTTCAGTAGGGCCCTTTTAGTTTTGTTGGCCTTTTTAGTCTTAGTTATCCGTGTCCACTCATCCTCTGACTCAGAGGCACTGCTACAGGAGGTGGCTGTCTGATCCTCTAGGCTCTCCCTGATGCTGCAAGCTTGGGAATGGCTTGCAGAATGTGGGGGCCTAGTTTCTTGAGACCTGTGGCGCTCAGAGTCTTCCGACTCTCCCTTGCTCCCAGGATTGGCTTATTACCCCCGAACCCCATTGCCCTAGCTGGGAAGAGGTCTTTAAGATACTCTTTGTGGGCCTAGTTTCATGGAGTTCCCCCACCAAATTTTACAGACTGATCCTTTGGTAGGCAGTATTTATGAGGATCTAATTCCCTGATTCTCCCCTCACTGGAGTCTTCCTGATCAGAGAGGCTAGCCCTAACATGTGGGAATCTGTACAGAGATGTCCGCCCATCCATTTCTCGGAGGCGCTGATCTGTCAGTCCCATGTTTCCCATTCTGCTGAAGTCTACCATCCCCGTGGCCCTTGGTTCATATGAGCCAGTGGACATGAGGGCGGCAGAGTCCATGGTACTGTCCCTGATGACAGAGGTCCTGATGTTGTGCTCAGGGGTTTGTCTGTCCCTTCCTACCTCATCTCTTTCAGCCCCTATTCCCTGGTGACATGCCACCATCTGACTCTTTTGCTCCTCTATTAAGGCCTTACTGGTCTCAATGATTTGCTCTTGCACGGCTATCTGTTTGTGGAGCCTATCATTCCTTTCACATAGAGCCTCATTGTCTCTCTGTGCTTCCTGCCTGGATTGGAAATACTGGCCCAATTATTGCTGCAGGAGACCCACCTCCTGAGTCTTGTCGTTACTGGTCTGAGTGTTCTTTTCCAGAGCATCCTACACCTGCCTGGTGTGCTCTAGGAGCTTCTCATATTCAGTTTTAACTTCACTAAACTCTTGAATGGCCAGCTTTCTTTCCTCTAACTTAATTTTTAATTGGCTGACTTCCTGGTCTAAGGCGTCCCTCTCCTGACTTAGAGAGCCCCTCTGTTCAATCAGGTCATCCCTCTGTTTTTTAAACGTACTAGATTTCTGGCACTCCTCTTCAAATTCCTCTTGAGAGTGGATGTCTTTAATAATTAATTTATTATTTTCCTCTTTCAAGGATTCTATGTGGTTCTGTAATGTGACTATCTGTTCTGCGCATGCTCTGTTGTAATTTAACTGTTGCGCCAGCTTCTGCTGATTCTGTTTTAAAGAGTCAACCCTTTCCTGATACTCATCTTGCAGTGTCTGTAATTTGTTATCTTGCTCTGCATTCTTTTGCTGTAAGAGAGCCAGATCTTCCTTTAATTTGGTAATATACTGCGTAGCCTCTGTTTCTGATTCTTGGCTCTTCTGGAGCCTTTGCTCTGCAGAGTCCAGATTAATTTGGATTTTCTGCAGTGTTTCCCCTTGCTTCTTTGCCAGAACTATATTGTCTGCATGCTTTTCCTGTATTATTCCTACGTGGAGGTACAGGTAGGCCGCTATTTTGGCAATTTTACACTGCTCCTCTTTTATTTTTGGGGCCATGTGTAGTTCGCTAAGTGCTTGGTGAAATGGACCCTTGTCCTGCCATGTATCTAGGTCTATTGCAGTGACTTGTTATATTTCCTGTAGCCATACCTGTTCATCCTGTTCGGGCCAGTCACCCCTGACAAACATTTTGTGCAGGAAGTGTTCCCTCGCAATAGTAATTTCAGAAATATCAATTTCCTTATGTCTTATTTCAGGGTAAATTTACTTTTGCAAACAGGCTGGATTTTTTTGGAGTATTTATTTTAGAGGTGCTTGTACAGTGTAGCACAGTACCCCAACCCAGTATAGTATGCTGTGCTAGACTGTCATGGGTGGTATTTCAACTTCAGAATCGTGGCACGAGCCCCAAACTGTAAGGGATTTCAATCAGACACACACCCAGGTCTCGCCTAGCATGTACATGTAGTGCGCAATAAAACCCTTATTCGATTTGTGTCTATAAGTTTAATATTCTGAATGATATACCACTCATATCACACCCATTTCAAAATATCCCCCAGGTCACACTGAACCAGGAATCGGGCTAGTTTGTAAAGGTAAATATTTATTTTATTTATTTAATATTCAAATCACACATGTTATATATAGGACACCAATCACCTAACAGTGGTAAGACAATTCAGAATATAAGTCAAGCAATTGGAATATTCCCCTTGCAAAGATTTTTTTAAATACAAATGAGCAATCCTACACAGATGTAAGTAATCAGCAGGTATTCAGGAATGAAAGATAATGTCTAGAGCTTAAATGCAATCTTCCTCCCCAAACAAGAGAGAAAACCGTTTTTTGGAAAGTGACACTTTTAAACTGACACCTGACAATTGCTTTGTAAAATAAGGCAAAAGGGTGCAAAAATGCTTAAATTGAGAATAATTCTAAGGAAAACAACACTAAACAGGTCCTAACACACATGAGCTATAATATAAACAACAGTACACACTTTAGATCAGGATGGGATGGAAGAAACACTTTGAAAGTGGGGAAAAGACACATGTAAACTTTTGACAACTGCAAATTCGTGGCAAACCTCTACTATGTGATATTGGAGAAGAACTGGTCAGTTACACTGTACCGCAGTGATTTTAGTTGTGGATGTAGCTAAGGGTCTTGGGTATCAGTGAGAGTTGAAATTCCGTTTCTATCTTTAAATTTGAAGAAGTTATAGAGGTTTTAGTGAGAGGTGTGTTTTGCAAAATAGGTGCGAAAATGGAACAGGAATTCGGTTTTAAAAATGACATCAGTTTTATTACACTATATTAATGACAATGAAAAAGAGGAGGCCACACATGAATCTTCACAGCTACGTGGCCAGCGCAACCATTCACGTGGTGGATACTCCATTTCGTTCTGGGATTTACTTTAGTTACTCAAAATAAGGAATTATGGTTTTGTAACACAGATGAGAAAATAAATCCGCGCAAGAAGGATTCTAACAATACTAGGGTTCTGAATTTAAAGATGGGATGGGTTGAGATTGGGATGATACAATGCAGATAAACTATGGGTCACTGTTCTTCCTGTTAATACTTACAGTCCTTTGTAATTAAAGGGGACCGTAAGCTCTGGTCATTGGGTCGGATCAGGTCTACCGGCAGCAGGGCACCTCTGGAGGGATTGGATCAGCGGCGCGGTTCTGGTCAATTTTAGACTGCGCCTCAGACTGGATTTGGATAGGCACTTCTGGTCACTGGACACGGCAGATTACAGGATGGAAGTTTCAGCGGGCAAGCCTTAATGGTAGCAAGCCAAGCTGAATCAGAATTATTCTTTTAAGTTTTGGATGTTTTGAAATTGGGTCTAGCTGGCAAGAGTTCAGCAATGCTAAAGTCTAGAGTCTGCAAGGAAATCTGGATCTTCAAAGAAGTCTGGAGTCAGCTACAAGATGAAGAGTTCTAGAACAAGGTGCTGCGCAGAATCTGGATGGGTTCTGGAAGCAGTGTCCTATGTGTTGTGAAGTTCCTATATTTATGCTATCAAATGCCATCACCTAAGTTCATGGTCTGGGCAGTATTTCAAAACTTGCTCCCACGGCTGTGAGTCGCTACAGGCACATGCTTTGTCCTGGTTGGCAGTCTGAACAGAGCTATCATCTTTATGATGCGACTTAGGAACTCCCACATTGATTTTGACTACAATTTAGCTTTCCCATAAATACACATTTTTACAATTATGCCCTCTACTAAAATGAGACACGTGCATTACATTTTTTATGGTTTATACTCGCGTCTAATTCCCATCTCGGTGAGAGCTATCTTTCTCATTCTATGGGATTTCATCAATTTTAATCATAACAGTTTGGATTCGGTACACCTCTGGGCGCTTATCAGTGGATCATGTACATACAATCTTAGGCTTGCAACATTACTAGTTCTTCTACCATAAGGATTTTTTGTAACTTTCGTTCCTTAAGTAGTACAGACTTCATCAATATCTTAAAAGCAAAAGCCTAAAATTAGGTTAATGTCTACCAATGTTCAGATTTATCCCTCTTTAGGTTGCTCAGGTAAAGAGTTTCAACTTTAATCACAAAGAACGATTTCCAAAGTCACAGCAGTTTTTGTTTTTCTTGGTACCTCCCCTTCACAAGCAACAGCTGTCCAGTCCTTTGATCACGGAGGTGTGTCCCCTTCCTGGAGAGTGAAGTATCCTGACCCTCCCAGCAGAGGTCAATGCTTAGCCTGTCCTTTGTTCTTGGCTCAGCCAGAGACGAATGTCTCATGCGGTCTCATTGTGCTCCTTGTTGTCATTATGTGGGAACTATTAGGCTTCCTGTTTACAAGGGAGTTTCAAGCTGAGATGTCAACTTTCCCAGGCCAGGCACTGTCAGGCCACTGTCCAATCAGAATTAAATAGTTGATTAGCTCCAGACTGTGGTTTCCTTTAAATTAAAGTCTTTTCATTTCACACATATAAAATATAAGCACAGTGTATAAGGGATTTGGACATTTAAAACAATTAGCCCTTCACAAACATGCTTTAAATAGGTGAATGTTGCCATTTTAATCAGGAAACAGAAACACATTTAAATTGGATTTGACAGCTAATTTTCTGATGCACCTGTCAGCAAGGCCTGGATTCCTCTGACTACACTGGAGAATCTATAGTTTCAGAAACCTTTAATTTCAATAGCTCACTGGTGAAATGACTGAAATTAGCACCAAAACAGCACTTTGGAGGTTACCATTGATTAGGAAGCTGTATTTAAGGGCATTTTCGGATTTTAGCCCACTTTTGTGGCCTTGATTCATGTGACAGGTAACGCCCACTGGCATTCTCTCGCAGGGAGTTCTTGCTTTGACATCAACTTTGCATGTGTGTGGCAAGGTGGTGCACCCTCTTTGTGATTTCTGAACCCTGCGCAGTTTTTGCAGATTTAACATGCACAGGGGTTAGCGCCTCCATTTTTGGCAGTTGTCTTTCCCCCATTGGCAAAGGGATGTAGTGTGGCACATTGGCATGGGTTGAAATATCCCACAATGATAAGATACATTTTGTTTAGTAGGGCGTTGTCAGAGTCATAGTTGCCAGATAGAGGTATCAGTATCTGGGTGTCATCTGCATAGATGGTGTAGAGGACACCCAGGCGGTCCAAAATGCCGAAAAGAGGTTTGGTAAAAACATTATATAATGTAGGGGAGACGCAGGAGCCTTGTGGCACTCCACAGGTGATGGGTATAGGGTCGGCGGCATTGGATGGAGAGAAGACTCTCATTGTTCTCTTATTTAGGAAGGACTTGGTCCAGTTTGCAGCCTCTTGTGAGAAGTTGGCTGATGATGTGAGATGCTCACAGAGTATGTTATGGTCCACCAAGTCGAAGGTGGTAGAGAGGTCTAGCAGGAGAAGTAGTGCGCATTGTCTATTATCTTTCATAAGGTCAATTTGGGTTTTCAAATCAACTAGGGCTGTTTCTGTTCCGTGGAGGGTTCTAAAGCCAGACTGTCTGAACCCTAGAAGATTATAAGTCTCAAGGTAAGTCTGGATTTGGATATAGGCTGCCTTGTCGATAATTTTGAGTAAAAAAGGGACTGTAGTTATTGGTCTGTATTTGGTAGCAATGGTGGGGTCAAGGGAGGCTTGTTTTTAGTAAAGTGAGTACCCATGCATCTTTGAGGTTAGTAGGAACCTGGTAAGACTTGAAGGATGAATTTATTATCCTAGTGCTAAAAGTGGTGAGATCTCTGGCTGCGTCTTTTATAATTTGTGCAGGGCAGATGTCGCCTTGCCATCAAGATGGTTTCTGAGGGGCAATCATTTTTTTGACCTCTGGTAAAGTAGCTTGGGCAAATTTGAATTCTTGTAAAGTATTGAGGGCGAATATTTTTTCAGATTTCTGAAAAGTATCAGTGATGTTAATGTTAAACTCTTTAGTGGCCATTTTGTTTTGTAATGTGGCCATTTTGTTAGCCAAGGCATTTTGGATGCCAGTGGACCAGTCTTTGTTTTTCGGGTGAGAGTCATCGGGGGCTATAGGAGATTCTAACTCTCTTAGAATTCCAAATAGTGCCTTGATACTAGAACTGGCGTTCTGAATCCTGTCGTCGTAAATTTCATGTTTGGTTCTGATGATCTCTGCTTTGTAGAGGGAGGAGATTTTGGTTACTTTATCTTTGTTCTCTTTGGAAGGTAAGTTCTTCCAGGTGGTTTCACATTTCCTTTTTTCAAGCCTAAGTGCTTTCAAATGTGGGTTAAAACAGGTGTTGAGGTGAGCTTTAGGTTTGCTTTTGCAGAGTTTCAGTGGAGCAATGGTGTCTAAGGCCTTGGTCAAGGGTTTATTGAATAGATTGATTAATTCTTCAGGGTTTTTGGTAGTGGCGGAGTTCAGTATTGGGATCAGGAGAGAAGTATGTTTCTTGGCTGTGATAATACGCTTATTTCTAGTGATTAAGGGTGGGACGATAATCTTAGTTTTGGTAGCTGGACGGGTAACACTGATGGTGAAAGTAATCAGTGAGTGATCAGTCCATGACTGAGGTTCGATGGTGGTTAATGCGGTGATGCAGTTATGGTCAGCCAGCCAATCTAAAGTTCGTCCTTTCACGTGTGTGGGTTGGTTGATTCTTTGCGTAAAGTTAAGTTCACTCAAGGATTCTTACAATTATTTCGCAGCCTGGTCATTAGGGTCGGACAGGCCTAGGCTGAAATCGCCTAGAACTAAGATTTGTGATAAGGGTTTGGTATTGTCTGAGAGCAACATGATTATGTCCTCCTCAAAGTATCCAGTAGGTCAAGGATGCCTGTATATGAGGTGGAGACTTAGGGTGCTAGTATGGGAGGTTGTTAATTTAACTGTGAGGAGTTCACAAGAGTTGACCATAAAGGTGGTCGAGGGCCTGAGTGCCAGGTTAGCCCGAGCTATGAAGGCAACCCCTCCGCCCTTTGACGTTTCCCTATCTGCTCGAATGATGGTATAGGAGTCAGGAATGGCTAGCATTAGCGAGGGCCCAGCAGCAGCATGGAGCCAGGTTTCTGATATTGCTAGGAAGTCAAGTTCGTTGTCTGATTCAGTCTGCTATGTCTGTTGTGCAACGATAAATCTGGGATTTATTAAGGCCTCTTTGATGAAAGGGGACTTGGTCTGAGATGGGGGTGAGGTGACTTAGTCTGTGGGTGTGGAGCAGGTGGTCTGTCTCGCTTTTACTTGTGTTTTTTAGGAAGTGAACTTGTGGTAGTGGGGCACAGTGGGCTCGGCTTAGAAGGATATGGAGTGTTAGGCTGTATGGTTATCTCCTGGTAGATGTTGGTTGGGTGTGCGTCAATGATGAGCCTAGACCCAAGTCTTCTGTTTCTGTAGTCGCCGCAGCAAGGTTGGTTAGGGGTGGGTTTGGAGGTGAACCGCTCGATCCATTGATGGGGAGTAATGCTGGGTGGGCAGTAAGGGCTAGTTTGGCTAGCCCCACCATTTTCAGAGTTTAACGCCAGTTTAGGTAAGAATGGAGTCGGATTGATAATGGACATGTGGCACGATTCTTGTAGTAGTGGGAGAAAGAGCGTAGGTTTAATCTTGTGAGAAGGGGGCATTTTCTTTGCAAATTGAAGAGCAGTCAGCACACCTGAGAAATGCAAGCACAGTGTTGCGATGCTCAAGAGAACGTCAAGGAGTAACTTAGTGGCAACCATACTAAGTTCAGTGAGTAGTTTAGGCTGATGGTAGTATCACTGCTAGTATCAGGAGGCGAAAGTTTTGAAGAAATAAAAAAGAGCGTTACCTAGATTAAAGGTGGGTGTGCATTACAGATAGGGAAGTACTTACAATCAGCACAAGGGTATGGCTAGATTAGGGATCCTCCATGTTAGCGGCACAAGCTGCTGGGCGGTTCGCTAAAGAGGGTGCCTAGTAGACTAATGGGGTAGAGATACATGAATGGTCAGTTAGCAAACAATATAAAACATCCAGAATTTAACATATAATGAATAAAAGGTGTGGGCAAAGGCCGATTGTTGACCAGTTGAAGGTCATCAAATAAGCAATTAACACAATCCAAAACAAATATTACATAAGTCTGACATGAATGATAGGTTGCAATTTTCATGTAAGTCGCAGCAGTGTGATGTAAGGTTAACCGTACAATATGTTATGCAGTAGTTCATGCAGTTGTCACACTTCGGTTCACGTCTTAAGAGGACTGGAGTAGCAGTGGCTGCAAAGGGTAAGTTGTTATACATAAACGGGAACCAATGGAGGGTGCGAGGCACACAGGGTGAAGCAGGTTAGTTTTGACTGCTAATAACAAAATACATATAAGTAAGGCAGCCCTACTAGCGTAGCTAGCGGGATACACATTGATCCTGGCAAAGTCAAGACAAGCAGATTGATGCGCGCGAAGGCTCTGCTGTTCGGGTGCATGTAGAATGGGGCGTCAGATTAGCATAGGGTAATCAGCAAACCTGCCTGCGAGTGAGTTAGTTAGAATGGGTTAGGGCGGAACAGAGTGAGCAACATTACGATGCAGAAAGTAGGCATGAAATATGTCAGGCGTTAAATGCAAACAATTAAACAGGCACCATGTCCGTCTAGGTGAGGCAGTCGCTTAACGATGCTGGCTATCGGCTGGAAGATGCTCGATGGAATAAGCTAATTTGTATTGTAATGCATAACACGGCAAGAGGGAAGATAAAAAGGTTCGAGAATTATGCCGGTGGTCGTTGTTCGTTGTGGCGTTGGGTGATCGGGGTGGGCTCGGGTGAAACGTTAGGCATAGTACGCATAAGTACAACTGTTCCAGAGGGAGGTTGCCAATCGAGTGTTCCGAGTGTTAGGTGATGATAAAGGCTTAACCAATTGAAGACGGTAGTAGCAGGAAATGCAGACAAGGTCAGTGGCTGCCGTCTGCCGTACCAGCCTGGACAGGCACAGACAGGCGCTGCCCTTCGTGCGGGCGAACCGATCAGGGTAATTCATAGAAATTCGCAGAAAAGTGGCGCACGCGACTGGCGCACAGCGTGCCCGTGCGAATGTCTGCGCCAGCCGCGTGTGCTAAAATCGATTTCCGCGCACAGCTTATTCATGGATTTTTGCTCCAAAACCAGCCGTGGTGCAGCGACCCTGCAGCAGCGCCAGTTACGCCCCCAAGAACGCCCTCGCGCAAGGAAAAGCCTTCAAAATCCCCAAATAATCGCAAAGGGCTGCGCTAACCCTGGACCAGTTCACAGGGCTGGCAAACAGCAAACGCCAAGCGGGGAACGTGTATTTCAGTGGTTCGCGGGAAGTTCCACACGCAATTGTCCTGTGTACGTGTGCATCAGGGGTGCGCGGGAAGTATCACACGCAAAATCAGCAGGGTACGTGTATTTCAGGGGTGCGCGGGAAGTATCACACGCGATTCCAGCAGGGTACGTGTATTACAGGGATGCACGGGAAGTATCACACGCAAAAGCAGCAGGGTACGTGTATTTCAGGGGTGCGCGGGAAGTATCACACGCGATTCCATCAGGGTACGTGGGAAGTATCACACGCAAAAGCAGCAGGGTACGTGTATTTCAGGGGTGCGCGGGAAGTATCACACACAAAATCAGCACGGTATGTGTATTTCAGGGGTGCGCGGAAAGTATCACACGCGATTCCATCAGGGTATGTGTATTACAGGGGTGCGCGGGGAGCACCACACGTGAATTGCATGTGTGGGTCCTCCCAGGTGTTCCCTCTACACCCTCCACGGCCCCTGCAGGTGGCCCACACCACAGGGGCCTACCCTGCACATGTCCTGCAGGCACCCCATCCACCATGGCCATGCCCCCCAGACAAACCCACATGTCACCTTGCACTACTGCCCACCAACGCATGTCTCCCTGCACCTCCAGCCACCAGGGGCAGCCTCCACCAGGCCCCCACTCATGTCTCCCACCACCCCCACCCCCCAGCCACCAGGGGCAGCCTCCACCAGGCCCCCACTCATGTCCCCTATCACCCCCACCCCCCAGCCACCAGGGGCAGCCCCCACCAGGCCCCCACTCATGTCCCCTATCACCCCCACCCCCCAGCAGTGCAGGGGCAGCCTCCACCAGGCCCCCACCCATGTCTCCCACCACCCCACCCCCAGCAGTGCAGGGGCAGCCTCCACCAGGCCCCAACTCATGTCTCCCTGCACCCCCAGCAGTGCAGGGGCAGCCTCCACCAGGCCCCCACCCATGTCTCCCACCACCCCACCCCCCAGCCACCAGGGGAAGCCTACATCAGGCCCCCACTCATGTCTCCCTGCACCCCCACCCACCCCCCAGCAGTGCAGGGGCAGCCTCCACCAGGCCCCCACTCATGTCTCCCACCGCCCCCACCCCCCAGCCACCAGGGGCAGCCTCCACCAGGCCCTCACCCATGTCTCCCACCACCCCCACCCCCCAGCCACCAGGGGCAGCCTTCACCAGGCCTTCACTCATTTCTCCCTGCACCCCCACCCCCCAGCAGTGCAGGGGCAGCCTCCACCAGGCCCCCACTCATGTCTACCACCACCCCCACCCCCCAGCAGTGGAGGGGCAGCCTCCACCAGGCCCCTACCCATGTCTCCCACCCCCCAGCCACCAGGGGCAGCCTCCACCAGGCCTCCACTCATGTCTCCCTGCACCCCCACCCCCCAGCACTGCAGGGGCAGCCTCCACCAGGCCCCCACTCATGTCTATCACCACCCCCACCCCCCAGCAGTGGAGGGGCAGCCTCCACCAGGCCCCCACTCATGTCTACCACCACCCCCACCCCCCAGCAGTGCAGGGGCAGCCTCCACCAGGCCCCCACTCATGTCTCCCACCAACCCCACCCCCCAGCCACCAGGGGCAGCCTCCACCAGGCCCCCACCCATGTCTACCACCACCCCCACCCCCCAGCCACCAGGGGCAGCCTCCACCAGGCCCCCACACATGTCTACCACCACCCCCACCCCCCAGCAGTGCAGGGGCAGCCTCCACCAGGCACCCACTCATGTCTCTCTGCACCCCCACCCCCCAGCAGTGCAGGGGCAGCCTCCTCCGGGCCCCCATCCATGTCTCCCACCACCCCCACCCCCCAGCCACCAGGGGCAGCCTCCACCAGGCCCCCACTCATGTCTCCCTGCACCCCCACCCCCCAGCAGTGCAGGGGCAGCCTCCACCAGGCCCCCACTCATGTCCAACTCATGTTTCCCTGCACCCCCACCCCCCAGCCACCAGGGGCAGCCTCCACCAGGCCCCCATCCATGTCTACCACCACCCCCACCCCCCAGCCACCAGGGGCAGCCTCCACCAGGCCCCCACTCATGTCCCCTATCACCCCCACCCCGCAGCAGTGCAGGGGCAGCCTTCACCAGGCCCCCACCCATGTCTCCCACCACCCCCACCCCCCAGCAGTGCAGGGGCAGCCTCCACCAGGCCCCCACTCATGTCCAACTCATGTCTCCCTGCACCCCCACCCCCCAGGGGCAGCCTCCACCAGGCCCCCACCCATGTCCCCTATCACCCCCACCCCCAAGCAGTGCAGGGGCAGCCTCCACCAGGCCCCCACCCATGTCCCCCCCCCCAGCAGTGCAGGGGCAGCCTCCAACAGGCCCCCACTCATGTTCCCTATAACCCCCACCCCCCAGCAGTGCAGGGGCAGCCTCCACCAGGCCCCCACTCATGTCTCCCACCACCCCCACCCCCCAGCCACCAGGGGCAGCCTCCACCAGGCCCCCACCCATGTCTCCCACCACCCCCAGCCACCAGGGGCAGCCTCCACCAGGCCTCCACTCATGTCTCCCACCACCCCCACCCCCCAGCAGTGCAGGGGCAGCCTCCACCAGGCCCCCACTCATGTCTACCACCACCCCCACCCCCACCCCCCAGCAATGCAGGGGCAGCCTGCACCAGGCCCCCACCCATGTCTCCCACCACCCCCAGCCACCAGGGGCAGCCTCCACCAGGCCCCCACTCATGTCCCCTATCATTCCCACCCCCCAGCCACCAGGGGCAGCCTCCAGCAGGCCCCCACCCATGTCCTCTATCACCCCCACCCCCCAGCAGTGCAGGGGCAGCCTCCACCAGGCCCCCACCCATGTCTCCCACCACCCCCACCCCCAGCCACCAGGGGCAGCCTCCACCAGGCCCCCACTCATTTCTCCCTGCACCCCCACCCCCAGCAGTGCAGGGGCAGCCTCCACCAGGCCCCCACTCATGTCCAACTCCTGTCTCCCTGCACCCCCACCCCCCAGCCACCAGGGGAAGCCTCCACCAGGCCTCCACCCATGTCTACCACCACCCCCACCCCCCAGCCACCAGGGGCAGCCTCCACCAGGCCCCCACTCATGTCTACCACCACCCCCCAGCAGTGCAGGGGCAGCCTCCACCAGGCCCCCACTCATGTCTCCCTGCACCCCCACCCCCCAGCAGTGCAGGGGCAGCCTCCACCAGACCCCCACTCATGTCTACCACCACCCCCACCCCCCAGCAGTGCAGGGGCAGCCTCCACCAGGCCCCCACTCATGTCTACCACCACCCCACCCCCCAGCAGTGCAGGGGCAGCCTCCACCAGGCCCCCACCCATGTCTCCCACCACCCCACCCCCCAGCCACCAGGGCAGCCTCCACCAGGCCCCCACTCATGTCCCCTATAACCCCCACCCCCCAGCCACCAGGGGCAGCCTCCACAGGCCCCCACTCATGTCCCCTATCACCCCACCCCCCAGCAGTGCAGGGGCAGCCTCCACCAGGCCCCCACCCATGTCTCCCACCACCCCACCCCCCAGCCACCAGGGCAGCCTCCACCAGGCCCCCACTCATGTCCCCCAGCCAACATGTCACCACAATGTAGATCCCTGGCCTTTATGGTCAGCCTCCAAATGCCAAACACCCACCCGAGTATTGCATCCACCCACTTAGAAATGGCAAAAACATGATAGAAGCCCAATTGCAAGTTTGGAAATGAACACATGTCCCTCACATACACCCAATGGGTGTCAGTGAATGTCAAAACCCATATCATGATATGCATGAAACCAATGAGATGATACTACACATTGAACTTTGAAGAAAAAATATGTATTAAAAGCAACATAAATTGAATCAAAAATAAACAAACAATAATAGAAATTAAAAAAATAAATAAAACAGCAGGTCCGTGAAATAATGCTAAACCACAAATCATAATGCAAAGGAAAGGTGTCCAAAGTCACAGTCCACAAAAGTAAATCCAATGGAAAAATAAAATCGAAAACCATTGCTCCATGGGGAAATCATAATAAAAACTGAACATCCAAAAATCAACTATGTACAGATAAACAATCCAGGGTCCATGATCCCAACCGAAGAAATGAAACCTATCTAATAACACTACCTAAAAAAAATAACTATATACAAAAATGTGGCCCATTGTCCAAAAGGTCCAAAAAAAATGCTAAAGCAAAGGAAACCTAACACTAACTATATAACTATTTACAAGGGCAGCGGGCTAGTCCGACGGCTCACTTTGGGATGTTGCGGGCCAGGGCATCATCGAACTCCTGCTCAATGTCCCAGAGGCGCTCCTCCTCCATGGCCCCGAGGGTCCGCAGGGCCGTCCACATGTCCCCCCCCCAAACTCCCTGCAGATTGCCTCGAGGCACTCGGCACGCCTCAGGGCCCTCAGCATGGAGTTCTCCGCCCTGACCATCGTGAGCCGTGCCTCTTCCGCCCGCTGCCACTCCGCATCTATGGCGTGGCCCAACCGCTGCCACACGGAAGACACTTCCCGTCCTGGGTCCTCCTGCCCTCTGGCCGATGCCTGCCCCTCCGATGTGGAAGGCCCCGAACCATCATGGCTCCCACCACGTTGCTGCTGCTGCGTCTCTGCCCGTGCACTGCCTCCTGCTGCCTGCACATCCTCAGCTGGCTGGGGTGCAGTCGTTGATGTGGCCACCCCTGCTGGACGTCCGACTCCCGACTGTGGCAGGGATGCCTCCTCCACCAGCCTGGCCGCACCGTCAGAGGCAGCTCCACAGGGCACCCAGGTGACTGATGGGTGGGAAGATGGCACGGAGGACGACTGGCGCATAGGGGGTTCAGTTGAGGAGGGGGTCGTAGCAAGCCCCATCAAACGGAGGAATCCGGCCTTGGTGACCTGTCCCAGTAGGCCAACGCGGTCAATGAGCCATTCGAGATGACGTGCAGTCTCCTCATGAAAAGACTGCAGGTCACCCCGCATGGCCCGTTGACGCAACGCCACACCAGTCAGGACAGGCTTAACCCGGACCCGGATAGCCACGTCCGCAGGCAGAGGAAGGCCAGTTGTCGTGAGCTCATCCCCTGACTGAAAACGGGTCTGGACTTAGGCATCCCTGCTGGTGCAAGATGATGCAGTGACAGGATCAGAGACAGGATTGCACACAGGCACCTCCGCGGTGACCTGTGCTGCCTCCTGTCCCTGGTGCTGCACTGCACCACTAGCACCAGTGGAATCCCCCACCTCCAGACCCCGTCTCTGTCGCTTGCACGCCTCCTCCTCCACCAAACCCCCCACCAACCTGGATGACTCAGTGCCATCTTCCCCCGTTGGGCCCTGTGGGGTCCCAGCTGCCCCTTCTGCTGCCGAGGAGTCCAACTCCGACCTCCGCCTCTTGGACGTCCCCCCGGCAGCTGCGGCCTGGGACACGGCAACCGACTCCTCACTCCCCAATGAGATCACAACCTGGGAGGGGAGCTGGGCCTTGCGTCTCCGGCTGGCGGTGCGATCCCCGCCGCTGTGCTCCACAGCACCTTCTCCGCCCTCTTCATCAGTTGACGCTGCAGACAGGGAGAAATAAAACACAGGCATCAGGGCACTGTACAATGGACACATACACACATGACAGTTGCACATGAGTGGCTTTGGCAAACCTCAGACATGGCATCACAATCGGCAACACACATGTCATTTCAACTTGCACACATGAGCCATACCACAGCCACATCGCAACTGGCAGCACCATCCATACACATACAACAGCATGAGCAGGCAAAGGTGAGCCAGACATCACATGCAACACAGGGAGTACATTACACATGCACGCCACCACCACACTTGCATGCATGTGTACACCTCAGCCAACTGTCGCAGTGTTCCGATGGGCATCCATGTCACATCTGCCAATCAGGCTTCCACATCCCGCTGTCACATGCATCCATGTTGCCTCACTGTTGCACCCTTGTCAAATACACACACATGCACATGTACACAGTGCTGATACATGCAGCTGAAAACAACATACATGCGTGACATCACGAACATGCCCACTTACATACACATTCATCCAAACATGTGTGCCCACGCAACTGCATTTGGCATGCAAGCCTACACACACAAGCACCATCCATGTCTCACACATGACAGCCCTCGCATGTGTTAGCCTCACGGTCCTGTACACCCCCACCCATACTCGGCCCCATACAAACAGATGTGCAACCGGCACACTACTGGCACATCACCACACGCACAGCTTACAATCATGATGCATGTACACTTACCGCTCGACTCCAGACGGGTCTGCCTCTCAAAGACCTGGACATGGAGCACTGGGGATATGCGTTCCAGGACCCTCATCTGATCTTCCGACAAGTGGCCCCGGTGCCCCTTAGCATCCGCTGCCTTCAAGAGGCGCCGGGCCTTGTTCAGGGTCCTGGACCTGAAGTCCTCCCAGCGCTTCTTGACATGTTGGAAGTCGCGGACTGCCACCCCCTCCGCGTTGATGGCAGTCACGATGTCGGTCCAGATCCGAGTCCGACCTTCCTTGTCGGCGCGCACCCTTCCGTAGAGGGCATCATACTGCCCCAGGACTTGCTCCACCAGGACACCAACTTCCCTGGCACTGAAGCTGGTGCCCCTCTGCTTCTCTGGCTGGGGGTTGTCAGTGGTGCCAGATGTTGCAGTGCCCGACATGACAACCCCAGAGGCAGGAGTGGGTGGGCAACTGTGTCCTGGGGCTGGGCTGTGGAGCGATGGAATCCCAGTCGGGAGTCTTCGGTTCCAGCAGGGGTGGTCACAGCAACAGCACCCCTGGCTGATGTGCAGGCAGCAAATGGCAGGGCACGTGGGCAGCAGGCAGTCAGGCAGCAGCAGATGGCAGGTGGGAGCGTGCTCGGGGCTCTGGGGGGCAGTAATTCGGCCTTGTGGGCAGGAGCGTGGTCTTCCGTGTGCTTACGCGTGGCCAGCTTGATACGGAGTGATTTGGCACGTGAAAATCCTGCACGTCTGTAAATCGAGGAAAGGCCCTTAGCGCGTATGCACGTCAGCACGCATATGCGATTTCATTGGACCAAAGGCCCTTAGCGCGTCTGTGACGTGACGCGCGGGTGTTTCCCTCATTACACATGATGACAGAGCACACGTGGATTTACACCAATCGCGTGTGGATCTTCCTGCGCACCCCAGAAATACACGTACCCAGGCCAATCGCGTGTACGCTCACTTCCCTCCGATTACACGCGATGACACTCGGACGTGCAGTTTTACCAAGTGTGCTCGCATATGCGATTTCATTGGCCCAAAGGCCACCATGCGCAGCTGTGACGTCACGCGCATGGCCGTAGAGAATGGCGCGTGTAAAAATTAAGAGATACACGTCTGAGTGTCAAAGCGCGTAATTGGTGGAAATGTCCTCATCGCGTATGCGCATCTGTGACGTGGGTATAAAAGGTACGTGTAGAACGCCATTTCCTTGTACGTGCTTTTCGTGGAGAGCGAGTGGGTGAATTCTGTACTTCTTGTCGGTTCACACGCGATTTACTTCACGGCGTTTCCAGTTCGTACTCCCTGTTACCTCTGACAGCTTTTTCTCTTTTCCTCTTTTTCCTGGGCCTGTTACCTCAAACAGCGTTCCCTTCTACTGTTGTCCTGTCTCCTCAGACAGCGTACAATTCTTCTTTTGGCGGGGGTGTTGCCAACGCGCACATGCGCATATTTTTCACGCTTTTGTTCCTGGCAGATGGTGAGTCGCGCACGTATTTAACATCTGTGCTTGCCCCGTGTGTCGCGTACCCCTTCAGAGGTCATTCTAGGCTGCGTGTGACACGCATACGTTCATTCTTGTGTTTCTGGGTGCCACAGCGTAGTGCAGGTTTATTTTTCCACGCACGTGGTCTAGGAGGGGTTGCGTGCACCTTACTTCGCTTTTTTGGGGTGCCTGTGCGTTGTGCGTTGCGTGACCTGTCATCTTTCCCCAGGGGTGACATACAGCCTTGCTAGAGCACTAGGGTATGATTACCATCTGGTACCCAACCCCTTTGACCCCCAATTGCCCAGGACAATAGTTCACATCGACTCCCATACGCACAATAACATAAGTGCCATGGCTGGGAGGCGACCAAGCCGTAAGGGTGGCAAAGGTGGCCGAGCCCCAAGTGGTGGCCGTGGTGGATCCAGTAGGGGACGTGGCTGTGACTTGCAGGGTGCCCCTAGCCCCCCATGTGTGGAGGAGCAGTCAGGGACACCCATGCCCCCCCTCCCCAGTTGAGGTTACCGTGGCTGACACCTTCCATGCTCAGCCCTTGTTGGACCAGCCCACTGTGGAACCAGACCTGGCACAGGGTGACTCCATGGCTGACTTCCAGGTCAGCAGGTCTAGGCCAGGTGCGCCGGTGAACGTTGGTGTCATCAGGCCACGTGGATCAGGGGCAGCTAGGTCATCTGCTGCCCCGCGTAGGCAGTCTGGGGTGGCTGCCGGGGCAGCTGCAGCTCCATCCACCCCACCTCTCACACACCCATCCAGGACAGTATCGGTCCAAGTCCATCATGCTGACATTCCCCCTGACACCATCACACTTGAGCTAATGCCTGCACCAACTCCCATGCTCCTGCCCCTAGTGTCCAGAGCGGCATAGGACACTCAGGATACTCACCACCTTCCAAGCGGAAGAGGAAGAGTGCTCGTCTAGTAGAGGCTGATACCCCAGACACGGCTACACAGTCCGGCCCGTCAAGGAAGCCCAGCTTCAATGAGGCTGAACTGAATGCACTTGTAGAGTATGTGTCCGCACATGACCGCAAAATGGTGATTGTTGCAGGATCCAAGACCACACCTGCACAACGTCAGGCACACTGGCAGACCATTGCGGACATCATAAGTGCCCTTGGAATCGTGAAGCGCACAGCTAATGAATGCTACAAGCGCTGGAATGACCTGAAGCGCAGGGCAAAGAATAAGCTGGCCTCAAGTCATGCCGCAACTCTAGTGACTGGAGGTGGGTCTCCAGCAGACGACATAGAACTCACTCCACATGAGCAGGTTGCTGGGACCTAAGTCACGCAGGAACAGATCCAAGGCGTGGGAGAACTGGCAGATTACGAGGCATTGTCCGGTGAGTGCACATGCATGTGTGTGTCATCCATGTGCATGGTGTGTGTGGGAGGGCTTCTGTTTGGGTGCCAGGGGAGGGTGTGTGTGCCTGAGTGGTTCGGCTGAGTGTGCCTCTTCCTATACATTCTTGGCACCAGCATTTGGGTATAGCAGCATCCCTTCGGCCAACATTAGAGATCCAGCCCAACACCACGCCAGTTGCCCTTGGAGTGTCATCTTGCCACAACACTGTTGCTTATTTACCTCTGTTTATTCAAGCAGATTGTTTGCATACCACCACTTTTACTCGGGATTTCTCAGCCCTATTGTCACATGTCTGACATGGCTATGGTACAGTGGACTGGCTCAGTTTCCTGGACATGATTAGTTTAGACATGTCCCTGTGCTATAGGACCATTTTTGACTGGCAGCTGCAGGTTAAACATTTGAACCATTACAATGAAAATAATCAATTATATGAGCAAACTGGACTGAATGAACAATTGGTGACCTCCTCTCCCTCTTCACTTCATGGCTAGGGTACATGCCATCTGTGTGATGGCATGTGCATTTGACCTGCCAATCACTGGCCAATGTGTGATGCCATTGCTAGGCAGCATGCAGCAAATGTGTTCATCTTCCATCTTGGTGTCATCAATGTGTGCCATCTGCCTCCCCATCACACGCAGTGACGGTGCATGCATGGGAGTGTTTTAGTCATGTGGGACATGTGTCAATCGAGTACTGTTTCTGTAGCCTCTCAGCCCTAATTGTGTGCCATAGTTCTAATGCCTGTTTCCATTTGTTTTCTTTTATGTCTTTGCAGGGGAAGACGCACTTGATACTGCTGGGGTTGTGGAGATGGTGCAGACCCAGGAGGGATCTGAGGGCCGACCGACCACCAGTGAGGGACGTGGTGTGGTGGTGGGTGAGAACCCACAACTGCTGCAGGTCGGGCTCTCAAGGGGTGTCTCTGGCTGCACCTCCCCCGAGCTGTATTCAGGTGTCGATTCGGATGATGAGACCTACGTGCCGTCACAGGTGAGTGTTCCTGGGAGGGATTCTGTTCTGTCCGACCCACCTGCACCAAGGTTAGAACCCTCAATGGGGATGTCTGTGTTGGCAGGTACGCCTTAGTGGTTACGGATGCAGGGTCACACTCCGCGACATCTGATCCTGTTCCTGGGCCAGCAGATCAGAGGGGGAATGCAGTCCTGCAGCCTCAGGCAGTGCCGGCACAGCAAGGCGCAGTTCGCCTTGCCCCAGACAGGTGTGGTGCCCGCCGACGTGGTGGCCGTACGCCACCTGGCAATACCCCATGGGAGCAATCCATTTACGGTATGGCAACCCAACAGGCAGCATCATCAGAGATGATGGCTCAGGCCATGGATAGGGTGGCCACTTCCATTGTCCCCCCCGAAAGGCTGATGGAGCGACTACAGCAGGCAACCGACTCCATCTGCCAGTCACACAGGGAGGACATGTTGGCGTCCGACAGGGACAGGCGGGCGGCACTGGCGACTCTGCAGGAAGCCATCTCCATAGAGTCCCAGGTCCACAGGGAAGCCCTGAGGCTGGAACTCCTTCACCTCAGGACGACTCTTGTTGAGCTTGAGGCTTCAACAAACTGAAGGACAGAACAGCAGCTGAGCGTCTCACCCGTACGCTCTCAGCTCAGATGCAGGCAACTAGGGCGGAGGTCCGGGCATCCCGAGAGTTGTTGCATGGGGACCTCTGCACACTTATCCTCCAGAACGAGACCTACCACACCCGCATGCTTGCAGCCATGGAGGAACAGACTAGGGCTTTGCGTGGGCTGCCTCCCATAGTGCCACCACCTCCTGATGCAGCTGCAGAGGGTGAGGATAGCGACAGCAGTGATACTCCCACAATAGGGTAGCCGTGTAGGCCATGAGCCCATGGAGGTGTTTTTTTTTCTCGCAAGATCCACACAGGTGGGTTTTGGTGTGCACCCTGTCCTCGGACCTCCTGGCTTGCCTCCCCCACCCCCCGGGCCCATTAATGGCCATTTAGTTTGTATTTTTTGTATTTTTATTTATTTCTTTTTTTTGGGACAGTGTGTTGCCTTGTGTGGCTCCCGTGGGCATACGCTGCATTGTGGCTGGTCATGGATTTGGTTCAGATGCTTGGGTTTTTGTCACACACACCCCTCCTGCTTCCCGTTTCCATGGGCTTGCAAAGGGTGTGCCCAAGTGACATTGACGTACATGGTGACATTGGACTCCCATGAGCTGTGTGGGCAGTCTGTAGTCAATACTGTGTATACATTCATAGTGCATATTGTTGTTGTATTGTACACTGCATGGTGTATTGATATGTGCCTCTGCATCCATCTCATCCTCCATATTTGCAGGTCCATTCCTCATGTCTTCACAATGCAGTCCACCTTGGAACTGGAGTCCATGTTGTAAGCAGTGCACCTACACTCTTGCGTGGCGCTAACACTGTATACTTGGAAGTGTTCGGAGGGCTGTCATCATCAGGTGGTGAGGCTAGCTAATTTTCAAGTCTGTAATGTCATGTTTAAGCTAGGTTGGAGGTGTTGTAGGTGATTGGTATTCTTGGTAAGTATTTGGTAATGTGGGTTGTAGGTCCTGCATTACTGTGAGCATTTCATGTGTGGACATGTTTCCATTAGGGACACTGTAGCTGGTGACACTTGGGGCATGTTGTGGGGATTAATTTCTTTCCTCTCACATTGCATGACATGCCATGGTGTGTTGTGTGGCCGTGCCGGTGAGGGGGTGGGTGACATGGCACTGTTTTCATGTAGTATTTTGCGAGTAGGTATTCATTTCTGCAGCATGGCTGCATTGGTGGTGTTTGTGTAGGTAGTGATGCACACATTGTGACACTTCCACATGAACAATCTCAGGCTGCTATGGTTCTGACAGTTGACAGTCCCTTTGTTCGTCTTAATTGTCAGGTCGAGTCATCATTGCTTATCAGATGGTATGTGCCAGGCCTGTGTGCACTCCACTGGGGTGTGATTTCTATGTGAAGTAATTAGCCACCAGCTGCGTACGGGCTGCCTCACCCCGTGCTCTCCCCTCCCATGCGCAGCGGCCGTGCATGTGGTTGGGGATGTGGGGGCACCACCATGTCCACAGCCAGGCCACGGCGTGTTGCAACATTGTGCAGGACACATGCTGCCACTATGATCCTGCACACTACTGGGGGTGCATATAACAGCTGCCCGCCAGAACGGTCAAGGGAGCGAAAGCGTGACTTGAGCACTCCGAATGTGTGCTCCACTATGCCCTGGGTTGCAATATGGGCTGTGTTGTATCTTACCTCTGGAGGCGTGATGGGGTTCCGAATTGGCATCATCATGTGGGTGCTCAGAGGGTAGGCACTGTCCCCTGGTGAGGAGGTGATGGGTATCATTAGTGGGGTAGAGACATAACTCTGCATCTGACATGCATGCATGTGCAGTGGCATTCATACTCACCAAGCAGCCATGTATCGCCATGCCGCCCAGCTTCTAGGTCCCGGCTTAGGGTAGACATTCGGTAAATGAAGCTGTCGTGGGTGGACCCTGGATAGTTGGCATATACTGAGGTGATGATTCCCTTAGCATTACATACTACCTGCACGTTGATGGAATGCCAGTGCTTGTGGTTCCTATAGATGTGCTCAGATGCCCTGGGGGGACGTAGTGCCACATGGGTGCAGTCAATGGCACCTAGCACTTTTGGGAATTGTGCCACACCGTAGAAATCGAGGGTGGCAGCCTGCCTTTCTGCAGGTGTCCTGGGCAGGTATATGTGCCTACAGACTGATGGGTGTGCAGTGATGATGTTCAAGACCTGGTGTAGGCAGCGTGACTGCGTGGCCTGTGACACCCCACCCACTATGGCACTTGTCCGCTGAAATGATCCTGTGGCCAAGAAGTGCAGTACATTGAGGACCTTCTCCTGGGGGCTGAGTGCTTGGGAGCACAGGGTGGGTGATGTGAGGTCATCCTCCCACTCACTGACCAGGTCCAGTATTATGTGTGGGGGAAACCTGTACCTCCCATACACCTGGTCATCAGGCATACCAAAAAGGCTGGTTCTGGGAGTGAAAATTCGGGCCCTCACTATCCTCCTCCTCCTCCTCCTTTGGTAACCCACGGCCACTGCTGCTAGGAATGGTATATTCATCCTGGCGTATGAGCTTGTTTGTTGTTTGCGCGCACTTTTATGCTGCGCGGGTCGAGGTACGCCTGCTTCAGGCTGGCGTACGTGTCTCAGGATTGGACCATTTATTTTTCGGCACGTCGTAGGCGAACGTGTGAATCTTCCCGCCCACCCCAGGAATACACGTAGCCCACTCTCCCAGGCCCAGTCGCGGGTAAATATTCCCGCCCACCCCTGGAATACATGTACCCCACTCTCACAGGCCCAGTCGCGTGTGGAAGTTCAAGCGCACCCCGTAGTACATGTACCCAGGGCAATCGTGCGCGGGAAGTCCCACACGCCCCATAGTACACGTACCCAGGCCAATCGCGTGTGGAACTTCCCGCGCACCCCGAAGTACACATACCCAGGCCAATCGCGTGTGGGACTTCCCGCGCACCCCGAAGTACACGTACCTAGGCCAATCGCGTGTGGAACTTCCCGCACACCCCGTAGTACACGTACCCAGGCCAATCGCGTGTGGGACTTCCCGCGCACCCCGAAGTACACGTACCCAGGCCAATCGCGTGTGGGACTTCCCGTGCACCCCGAAGTACACATACCCAGGCCAATTGCGTGTGGAACTTCCCACGTACCCAGGCAAATCGCACGGCTGGGGGGGTGGGGGTGCAGGGGGACATGTGTGGGAGCCTGGTGGAGGCTGCCCCTGCACTGCTGGGGGGTGGGGGTGGTGGTAGACATGAGTGGGGGCCTGGTGGAGGCTGCCCCTGGTGGCTGGGGGGGTGGTGGTGGTGGTAGACATGGGTGGGGGCCTGGTGGAGGCTGGCCCTGCACTGCTGGGGGAGTGGGGGTGGTGGTAGACATGAGTGGGGGCCTGGTGGAGGCTGCCCCTGCACTGCTGTGGGGTGGGTGTGATAGGGGACATGAGTGGGGGCCTGGTGGAGGCTGCCTCTGGTGGCTGGGGGGTGGGGCGCAGGGGGACATGTGTGGGAGCCTGGTGGAGGCTGCCCCTGGTGGCTGGGGGGTGGGGGTGCAGGGGGACATGTGTGGGAGACTGGTGGGGGCTGCCCCTGCACTGCTGGGGGGTTGGGGTGGTGGTAGACATGAGTAGGGGCCTGGTGGAGGCTGCCCCTGCACTGCTGGGGGAGTGGGGGTGGTGGTAGACATGGGTGGGGGCCTGGTGGAGGCTGCCCCTGGTGGCTGGGGGTTGGGGGTGGTGGGAGACATGGGTGGGGGCCTGGTGGAGGCTGTCCCTGCACTGCTGGGGGGTGGGGGTGTAGGGGACATGAGTGGGGGCCCGGTGGAGGCTGCCCCTGGTGGCTGGGGGTGGGGGTGCAGGTGCAGGGGGACATGTGTGGGAGCCTGGTGGAGGCTGCCCCTGGTGGCTGGGGGGTGGGGGTGCAGGGGGACATGTGTGGGAGCCTGGTGGAGGCTGCCCCTGGTGGCTGGGAGGTGGGGGTGCAGGGGGACATGGGTGGGGGCCTGGTGGAGGGTGCCCCTGGTGGCTTGGGGGTGTGGTGCAGGGGGACATGTGTGGGAGCCTGGTGGAGGTTGCCCCTGCACTGCTGGGGGGTGGGGGTGGTGGTAGACATGGGTGGGGGCCTGGTGGAGGCTGCCCCTGCACTGCTGGGGGGTGGGGGTGATGGGAGACATGAGTGGGGGCCTGATGGAGGCTGCCCCTGCACTGCTGGGGGGTGGGGGTGGTGGGAGACATGGGTGGGGGCCTGGTGGAGGCTGCCCCTGCACTGCTGGGGGGTGGGGGTGATGGGAGACATGAGTGGGGGCCTGGTGGAGGCTGCCCCTGCACTGCTGGGGGATGGGGGTGATGGGAGACATGAGTGGGGGCCTGGTGGAGGCTGCCCCTGCACTGCTGGGGGGTGGGGGTGATGGAGTGGGGGCCTGGTGGAGGCTGCCCCTGGTGGCTGTGGGGGTGGGGGTGGTGGTAGACATGGGTGGGGGCCTGGTGGAGGCTGCCCCTGGTGGCTGGGGGGTGGGGGTGCAGGGGGAAATGTGTGGGAGCCTGGTGGAGGCTGCCCCTGGTGGCTGGGGGGTGGGGGTGCAGGGGGACATGTGTGGGAGCCTGGTGGAGGCTGCCCCTGGTGGCTGGGGGGTGGGGGGTAATGGGAGACATGTGTTGGTGATCAGTAGTGCAAGGTGACATGTGGGTTGGCTGGTGGGCATGGCCATGGTGGATGGGTTGCCTTTGGGACATGAGCAGGGGTGCACGGTAGTACCCTGTGGTGTGGGCTGCCTGCAGGGGCCGTAGAGGGAACACCTGGGAGGACCCACATGGCCAAATCACGTGTAGCATTCCCCGGCACCACTGAAATACAAGTACCCTGCTGAAATCACGTGTGAATCTTCCCGCGCACCTCGGAATACACGTACCCAGGCCAATCGCGTGTGGAACTTCCCGCGCACCCCGAAGTACACGTACCCAGGCCAATCGCGGGTGGAACTTCCCGCGCACCCCCACCTACCCAGGCCAATCGCGTGTGGGACTTCCTGCGCACCCCGAAGTACACGTACCCAGGCCAATCGCGTGTGGAACTTCCCGCGCACCCCGAAGTACACGTACCCAGGCCAATCGCGTGTGGGACTTCCCGCACACCCCGAAGTACACGTACCCAGGCCAATCGCGTGTGGAACTTCCCGCGCACCCCGAAGTACACGTACCCAGGCCAATCGCGTGTGGACCTTCCCGCACACATACCGAAGTACACGTACCCAGGCCAATCGCGTGTGGAACTTCCCGCGCACCCCGAAGTACACGTACCCAGGCCAATCGCGTGTGGAACTTCCCGCGCACCCAGGAACACGCGCACATGCTATTTTTCACACAGCGGGTGTCCGTGTTTGTCGGTGCCCCTTTGCACCTCATTTGTCCTAGAGGGCCACTGTATGGCCCATTCATTATGGCTGTATATGGGTGCTTTTTGTTAGCGCACATTTTGGTGCACATTTTTTTAAGTCGCAGGGGCGCTACCGCCTGCTTTCTTGTGGCGTACTTGTTTGGCCCTGTGCGCGTCTTTGACCGTGCGCTGGTTTGCCCTATTCGATTCCATGAATACGGCTTGTAGGCGAGCGTGTGGGCGTTCCGCGCACTTGCCTCCTGTACTTCCCCCGTGACGCCCATATTTTCACGCGTTGTTCCCCATTCCGAGTGTTACGCCCCGTGTTCCGCCTACTTTTGTGATGTGCGCCACGCTATGTGCGATTTCGCAGTGGCCGTGGCGCACGCTGTTGGATGACATGTGCGCGGCGCACATTTTTAGTGCACATCCAATGTTTTTCTCGCGCACGGACTTCCATGAATCGCTGTGCGCTGGTTTCCTTGCGATTTTCGCACTTGCACTGCGATTTGCACGTTTTGGCACCTCTACGCGGGAATTTTCGGCGCACATTATTTCCATGAATCGACCCCGATGTTTCTCAGGTGGGCCGGGGTTCGCAGGGCCAGATGGAGGAGGCTTCCGCCTCCTGTGCAGGGCGCTGGGAAATGGGGCACATTGGAAATTGGTCGACCCCAAAAGAATGAAATGATGAGCAAACCTTGCTAGGATTGAAAACTGTGACGTGCACAACGCACATGGATCACAGCAGTGAGCACTTAACCTGCTGGGCTATCTTACAAGCCATTTCTTCTTAAATGCTCATACCAGAGTATTTGGTAATGCATTGGCAGTTACAATTCTGATTAACATAACACATATTCTTACAGTGCTTAAAAGCAGGAGGAATATGTCATGTCCCACGAGTAAACCTGATAATAGTCGTGTTATATTATGTTTTTTAAAGGATTGGAGGGAGACAGAAGAGAGTGGTGCGTAGATAGGCCAATAAATGTTCTTTTTAACTTGCACAATTAATTAAACCTCATACTGTCACAATTAGCTGCTCAGCAAGCTAAAAGCTCAAGTTAAAAACTCTGACATGTGCCAGCCTTTACTTTCCAAGTTCAAATTTCGGCAGCTATCGGCCCTTCATCCTTCTGAGGGTGATAAATGAAGCACTACTATATTTCGTGGAAATAACACATATTTTTACAGTGCTTAGAATCAGAAGGATTCAGGAGTCAGACATGAAGCACTGTACATAAAGAAAATGATCTAATACCAACTATTTTACCTCAATACGGGAAAACATGAGGAGTATATTTGCACAACACGATAGGCCCCAGAAACATACAACATTAAAGTTGACTCTAAATAAGCTCTCGGTATGCCGTATCCAACCTTCTTATCTTAATCACACTTATAAAGCGCAGGGTAAGCCCGAAGGCAACTTGGCGTTAAAGCTAAAGAGGTAAGGTGAACCACAGCAGCGAGAAATAAAAAAGAAAGTTCTTCAATGCCCGGCAGAATGGCAGATGGGGCTCAATATTATGTAGAGAGAATGGAAGTTGGTTCCAGGCCTTCGCTGCCACCACGTAAAATGCTCGACCACCCACCCGGGCAAGCCTAGCCACGGGGGCTGAATGGTCTTCAGAGCTTGCGAACGGAGTGGCCTGGCAGGTTTGTAGATACAAAACTTTTCCTGGAGGAATTCTGCTCCTGCTTTGTAAAGAGCTTTGTGAACCAAGCACAAAGATTTGAATTTGATACGCTGCTCAAGAGGGAGCCAATGGAGTTTGCGCAAAAACAGGGTCATACGAGCATCAAAAGGGGGGTGAAGGACTGCCCTGTCTGCAGCATTCTGCAATAGCTGAAGACGCTGAAGCAGCTGCAGTGGAAGGGCAAGATATAGAGCATTGAAATAATCAATATTGCTAATAACCAGAGAAGATACCACCGGTGCATGGAATTTCGGGGGAATGCAAGGAAGCACTTTCCGTTGGATCCAGAGTTTGAAGTGGACTTTTTGGCAAACAAGAGAGACCTGATCGGCCATAGATAGAGAGGCCGAGATTTTAACACCCAGGCCCTTCACCGAAGAGACCAGATGGGGAAAGAGACCAAGATTCTCTGGCCAGAACTCAGGGGTCCAAAATAGAGAGGGCGACGCAGTGCCCACCACCAGCACCTCTGTTTTTTCTCTGTTGTGCTTAAGCCAGTTCAAGGCCATCCAGTCACCAATAGCCTGTAAGCAGTTCCTCAATCGACCCGCCGTCTCTGGTCGGGTTGAATCCAACCTCACGATGATTTGAGTATGATCGGCGTAGGAATAACACAAGAAGCCAAAAACATTAATTATACTCCCATGCCTATATAGCCAAAATCCTAATCTCCAGCTGCCGTTTTGCATCTATAGCACATTAGAGAAAGCCAAACGTCAGAGTGATTTCAGAAATTAAAAAAGGCTCAAAGATCTACTTTGTTTTCGTTTTCACACTATTTCTGGAGTCCTTGACCATAGGCAGCAAGGAAGTCACCAGGGGCAGCAGATGTGACTTCTGGTGACCCCCAAATAATGATCATGAAAAGATTCCACAGCCGGTTCTGAAAGCACAGTCAATTATACCAGAGGACCTTATTCATAGCCACCATCTAGCACATGTATCCCTGTAAATATAAGCTAAACCGTTTGGTCTCTTTTCTTCTGTACTCCACCACTTCTGAGACAATCACAGTATCCTTTAAAAACGTGACTAGGAAGCCACATCCTACCAATGTCAAAGGTTTATCTAAATGTAACAAATCACATTCATCTTTTTTCCTAAGAAATCTGCCTGAAAGGGGTCAAACAACCCATACATAATGTTTGAAGATAGAGCTATATATGGCATGGGTCAGCAGCAGATAATCGTTGTTACTTCCTTGCAGCTATGGACTGGATTATGGGAGATTCAAAGAATTGCAGGACGTGGTTCTAAAAGAATGTTAGCGGGTGTGGAGGAGGTAAGGTTCGACTATGGCACGTATGCATTTGAAAGTCAGGTTTTGGTGGGGCAAAGCCTGTGACATACCAGCCCTACTGCCCTGTAAGGGAAGTTAGTCAATGGGAAGCCTCTGCAGTGGCCCCAGGCCAAGCTGAGTGTGTAAGTAAAGGTGATAAACTCTGTAAAATAACATTACATTGAGATGTTATATCACGATTTGTGCCAGAGACCAGCGGTTTCGTCCTTTAAGTAAGGTGACAGACCTGCAGTAGTGATACTTTTTCACATGAATCACCCTGGAACGTGTAAGATAATTGCTTTTTCAAGAAGGTACATTAAAAAACGTCACATGTACATTTTGTAAACCCAGAACAGTGGTTAAGAAGAGCGGGCAGAATTCAGTTTCTACTCCAGAAAAAAAGTAGGCAGACACTGCAGTAGTGTTTGGGTGCCACAGCATGTGTCAGACCGTCACAGGGGCTAAGGCTCCAACTGCAGCTGCTGTTGCACTACCTGTGCAGAAATAACAAACATGGAAAAAACAGATTCCTGATATTAACAATATTATCCGTTTTTATATAGCTGCCATGCCATATTCCTCATATTAAGCATTGAAATAATACATGGTTTTACGCTGTTTAATGGTATTCAATTTATCAACCTCAACAGCATGAAGAGCTGTACAGCTGGTACTTAACCTGTAACCGGAAATTGGTGTTTTATAATCAATTATCCAACTCTATAAATCGACCCGAATGTGTGTGTCGGCTGCTTTTATTGGGCCCAAACTTCCAACCTGTGCAGGGGCCATTTGGCACGCTGCTGGGCCAACATTATCCTTGGATGGTAGCAATTTGGAGCCTTCCTGTGACCCCTTTGTGTCATTATTATGTCCCTCTCTATTGAATTGATGCTGTCAAACCTTTTAAAAAAAGTGACTTTAAAAACTTTTCTTGCTACTTTAATTTTCTTTTGTCACTGTAAGGTGACTGTGATTTATTTTAAATCTCTCAATTTTCCAATGCATCACAATGGCATTAGTGTGTTTGTGTCCCATCATAAATACTTCCATCTTTCCCTATTTTGTTTCCTCTTGTAAGGGATGCACATCTCTATAAAGACAAACTGTTCTGCATTCCCTCATCCGTAGTCCAGTAGGTGCCTCCTCATCCAGCACATGATTATTCACCACTTTTCTAGAACTACTGCTAACTCTCTGAATCTTGCTTGCTGCAGAGGTACCCCTGGCAGGACCCTCATCTTCATCTGGGACGTACTTAACTGTACATCTCCAGCCCGTGATCTCTCTAAAGTCGTTCAACACTTTTGCCTAAATACTATGTGCCTTTTCACATTCCCACATTAGATGGAAGAATGTTGTATTCATAGACTTAAGCATTTTGGGTCACATTCTTCATTATATGTATGAATCAAGTATGGTGTAACATATGACCTTTTACAACATAATAGTAAATCGTCCTGTATCTTTTGTTGAGGGCCATCTCCTTTGCAATGGCACATGCCCTTTTCCATTGCAGGTCCGATATCTCCTCCCCTCTGTACCTGCTCAATTGACTTCTTGCTCTATTTTTATTTATTTCTTTAAAGTGCATAATTGGTTAACAATAATACCTCACAAACTATACATCAGTTCGTTAAGAGTAAATTTAATCAAGCTCCTATTAATTTATAATTCTTGAAAAACATATTCCATATATGCTCCCAAAATCGTAGTATCCCTAAAATCAAAGACATTTGGCATACTTCAATACATCTATGCCAGAATCCTTTAGATGTAGGTTTCCACATTATTTACATGCCTGCATATTTTTGTTTGCCTGATGGAATCCAAAAAGGGAAATATAATAGCAAATACTTTAATCTAGGACCTTTTCATTTTTACTTAACCTACAAACATGTTCCTTCTTTTCCATATTTTGCCTAGAGCTACAATATTCTCGAATCTCTAATTGATTTAACTTTAATGTCCTCTTTTTTTAAATTTTATTTTGTATTGTACACTTGGTTATAAAATAAAACCTTAGCACATAGGACTTGATTTCATAATGTATTTTTTATTAGGAAAGAAGAAATAATATATTTCTGAAAGCTAAGTGCTTTATTCACAGTGATTTTTTAGTTCTTTGGCCATCTTTTTTTGCAAAGCTTGATAATTATTTAGCCAATCCCAAAGAACGACTTTGTGTTAAAAATCTTTGCTTGAAATGTAAAGAGGCTTTGACTACCTTACTTTCCATAACCTTAATTCAAAGGCCTTTTGGCTTTACCCATTAAATTACCTTTGTATCTCACTTCTTCAGTAGATTTTTTAAAACATTTTTAAATGAATCACCCATGGCTTTCATCATTTTAATGTAAAAGAAATCCCCTGTCTAATATGTGACAGGGCATTTAGAGAAAGCAACCCTAATTCACATCTGATATATTGTTTAGGAGTTCCTTTTGGAAAGCCAAGAATTGTCTGCCAATAATTCCCCTCCATTGCCTTGGCCAGTTATCTATATTTCCAGTTCACGCTTTGACTCATATATAATTGTCAAGAAGATTTTATTAGCTTTCTAAACTGAGGCTAATGAAAACCCAGTGTCTTTTCAAAGCCATTAAAGTAATGCCATAATGGGATTTAACTTCATTTCAATACTTTAATTGCAAAACTTCCTCTTGGGGATTTTGCCCAGGTAATTAATTCATCAAAAACCTCTAGTTTTGTATTTTCCAATTTGCAAGTTAAAATGTTTCCTTTTTGTTCTCTTTTTAAAAAACATAAGTTTGGCCTTTTTGCAGTCTATTTCCAAAAGATGATGATCTGAAAATGCTGCTTTAGCTTTGAGACTTATCTGGTGACCTGGCTCTGTATGATCAAATAGAATCACATGATCTGCATAAGCTAACCAATTTATGTCTAGACCTGTTTTTCAAAGGAAAGATTCTCTGATTTGACATTTCTGTTCCCAAATCAGCCACATACAAATTAAATAATAATGGAACCAATACAAAACCTTGTTTTAGGCCACGCTTGACATCTATACTGTCTGTCAAATGTCCCTCTAAGCCCAGACTAATTCTCGCCTTTGTATTTTCATGTAATAGACTTGATAATTTCAAAACATTGACTTCTATGTTTCACTTTCCCAGTTCATGCTAAATTTAGCCCATCAGACACAATGAAATGCTGAGAAATTCTCAAACGGGCTATGCTCCTACAGTCTACTGGGTCTTCCATATTTTCCCCCTGGTAAATGAGACTAACCAAGGTGTCATTCCAAAACCATGGGATGTGCTTGTTCGTTATTACCTAGTACACGGCTTAAGAAAAAAAAAACATCCCTTTGTTGGCAGCAACGACTTTAGCGAGCACATCAGGAGCAGGTGCACTTGACAACTTTAGTCCCTTATTAATTTCCAAGAACCTATTCCACCTAGTTTCAGTTATTCCACCTAGTTTCAGTAGTCAGATTTAATACACAATGATCTATTCCCTGATGTGATGCCTTAAAAAGAGACCAAAACATTTTTTTATCATGCAGTGTCAACATTCTTACATTGCACTCAAACCATCAGTTAGTCTATTTTTTTAATACATCTTGAATGACTTTATATATTTTGGCATATTATTGTTGCCTATCTTGATCATAGGTTGGAGCAGAACGTATCAGCTGTCTGAGTTGCTTATGAAACAGTCTCTTTTGCCATGCTGTTTTTTTAATCATATGCATAACATGTAGGTTTCACATTCCAGTCATAACCCCATAATTGTTAGTTATCCAAAGTATCTAATCCTCAAATCTTTGTCAATCACAAGTACTCAATTCTAACGTTTCAAATAAATCTGACAACAGCTTTAACGTGTAAATATATATAGAAGTGGCTTAAAAATGTTGAATCAGGCCGCCTTATTCCAGTCTGCAGGGTGACCATTAATTTCTCCCACAGTAAGGGACGTACTCTTGATACTATATAGCAAGGATTTCATTGTCAAGAAAGCAAGAGCACTTACAATATTTTCTTTATATAGGCTAATGTTATGCAAATAGTCCCAATGGAAAAAGAAATAATCAATAGTAGATGTCTTACTTCGATATCTGGTACATTCTCCGTGAATTGCTCCCTGTTACCTCCCATTTACCACAACCTATCCCCTGCTACTAAGCAAATGCAGCCAATTTTACTTCTTTTGTTTACAATGTTTTGCTTCAATGGAGCCTCGTGAAAATGTTCCTCTTGATGATCAACTTCCCTTCCTAAGAAGTTGTTTTTTCTGACCATTTAGCGGTTCAATCGCCCCCAAAAAAACGATAGTCCCCCGCTCCCTAAACTCATACTATTTTGAGAGTATATCATTTGTCCTTAGCAACATGCTGTATTTTGGCAGAATCAGTTGGGTCATGTATGGTAATTAGCACAATTTCCCCTTTACAGATACTGCAGGTGTCAGTTGAAACTTAATTGACAAATTAAAAGGGGTAGATACAGAACTGATGATATCAGACTATTCCTGTTATCTATTATAGGACCTGCCTTTGGGAACTCTTTAAATGCTTTAGCAGCCAGATTTAGGTAAGTCACAACCCTGGCCATTTTTAGATACCTGGTCAATCATACTTCTTGAACCATAAAGATATCATGCTTACATAATTCAGTAGTTTGATTATTTCGCGGATGACATCCAGATCTTCTTCTCTCTTCCTGAACTCTCCTCTCGCTATCAAAGTTTCAAACTCTATGCTATTAAATATTGAATGGCTTTGCACTCTTTGATGTTAAACTCTACGAAAACAGAGGTTCTCTTCTTCCCTGCCAAATACTCTCTCTCCCATCTCTTCCTCTGTCTATCCAGTTTCCATCTGACACTCTCCCTTACTCTTCTTCAGCTAAAACCTGGCATCATCTACGCCCCTTCCCACACCATCTCTACTTTCATCTACAAAACTGTAACAGCAGCACACTTCAACCTCCTAAATATTAGACAAGTCAGGCACATCCTTACTGTCAACACCACCAAGTATCTCTTAACCACTCTTGTCTTCTCTAAACTGGACGACTGTGCCAGCATCCTCTTTCGTCTACCCAACCATGCTTTCTGTGCTCTCGAAAAGATCATTAACTACGCTACCAGGACTCTCTTTGAACTCCCTCACTTCATACCTACTTCCTTGTACCATCACCAGGCTGGATGGTTGACGAGGCAAAACAGGGCCAGATTAAAATGTCTTCTCCTGGTTCACAAATCTAACCATAATAAGGCACCACTGTATCTATCATCCTCTAACCAACTCTAAAAGCCTTCTCGTAATCTCTGCTCTGCCTCCTTGACTACCCTTGTGGCTCCTTGCCCAACCTGTGCTTCCCCTCACTTCTGCTCTTGCTCTGTTTATGCTCCACTTGCATGGAATTCTCTTCCCCCGGGCATACTAGGAACAGCCCATACGGATTTGTTCAAACCAAACTAAAAGGCTTCCTCTGGGTGACTGACTTAACCTACTTCTCATCTGCTTGCTAGCTAACATTTTTCCCTTGCCTCTAACCTGCCCATGTCCCTCACTTCCTTTGCCTCCACTCTAGCACTTCACTCATCATGGTCACATCCTGAGCACAGCTGGCTGTATTGCCTACCCGCATTTAAAAATATTCAATGTTCATTGTCTTTATGCATGTCTACTTATGTATTGTCCCCAGTGACTGTTCCATTTACCCACGTCCTTAACGTGGTCAGAATGTCCCTCAAACTCACCCCATTGTAACAAGCTCACTGCTTCCCATCAAATCTGATTTCTTATCTAGTGTATGTTCTTTTGTGATCAAAAGAGCATTGTTCCTCGTGTATATAAATAAATATATGTGAAATGATAACTTAATATGTCTCATAGTATTCCATGAAAGATAGTGCTGTCTTACTCGTTAAATTAGGAATGCATTTTTGTATTTAAAGCTAAGCCCATCATAAAAGAAAAATACACACTTTTTTAATTAAAAGTTGTTTTCTTTAGTTTGATTAACAAACCTTTACAACATCTTAATACAAAACAATTTAAAATCTAAATCAAATAAACTTTGTACATGCACATTGGACAATAAAAAATGTTTTTTTTTCCTTTTAGTTACAAATGTAGTTATATCGAAATAATCGTTTATGCTTTCAGTTAGATGTGTAAGTTTAGAAGTATTGATTAAGACATACTTCCTTCCTTTTCCTCTCTGTTCCTTTTCCTCTGTGTTTGTTTGTGACTTATCTAATTCCGCCACCAATATCTCAAGGAATTTACATAATACGATGATTGCTTTATATGAGTACCCCCACATAAAATTCTTCCAACACCATTCCCTAGCTTCATGGGTCATGCCTAATACCTTAGGACCAATTAAGAAATATTGCGTAGCTTCAAAGTGAGTACAATATATAGTTAGATGTTTTAAGGTTTCTAAGTGGGTAGCCCCAAAAAAAAAATCTACACCGCACCTCTGGATCAACAGAGGTGTTCTTATCCCATCTCAGTATTTTTTTTCGAAAGTGTGTAACTGGTTAAGCTTGAATCTTAAATATAAATCACGATAATTGTTTGCCGGAAATTTCAGCAAGTAAGCTCTTCGAGGAATTCTTACCGTTCCGAAGTTAGCTGCTTCAGAGTATAGTTTTTTGGTATGCATTTCATTCAACATAATTAGCCAGTCATGTTCTTAAACTCGTTTTTTACATAGACCAAACGATGTTCTAAGTCAATTGGTTTTAAGCCAAATTCATCCAATTTATTAATCATAAAATTTGAAAAGGCTACCATGGAATGTGGAGTCCCTCTGTTAATCATAATAGAGAATTCCTCGTAAAGCGATTGTTGCGGCGGAAATAGCATCTTTGCATAGTTTGATAGCTGTCGCCAGTGATATCTGGCCGATAAGGCAGATATACCCAACTCTTGTCGCAGTACACAATTTGGTAAAGAGTTTGACAATCTCAGTTTGGATTTCCATAGTTGACCTTGAATTTGATCAAGAATTGCATCAATATCAATCAAACATAAATCCAACCCGTAGAGTAGAATAGCTTCTACTTTTATCAAATTAAATTGCAGCAATGGAGCTAACGAGAACTTACAATTCTTCGAGAACACAATCTTCATTTGAGCACCCAAGACAGCTATTTTTGCATTTAAATTTAGTCTCCAAGTTTTTTTTTAACAATAATCTCTCACTTCATAACCCAAGTACCTCATATTTAAGTTGACAGGAATGATAATCGAATTTATCAACCATTTCATCATACACAACTTCCTTTTCATATTTTTCAATATAAGTATACTTGATTTTTTTCACATTACACGTAAGGTTATGTTTGTAGAGGTATTCGGAGAAGATTTCAAGCTTATTTTGTAAACCATAGGGAGTGCGATCAAAGATTAACACATCATCCGCGAATGCAATCCACTGAATTCTCAAATGCACGAGCATTGCAGGATACGAGATTTCGGACTTCCATATTTGTTCAATGTCAGAGAGATAGAGGTTAAACAGGGTTGCTGCCAAATTGCAACCCTGCTTAACCCCCACCTCAGTTGGAATAGGGTTTGTTGTGGCATCGGAGTTATTAAGTCGCACCAAGTACGATGTACCATGTACCTTGATGCAATAGATAGATGCTTTAAGAGCAATTAGATAGTGAGGTATACCTTTAAGGTCAAGTTTCTCCCAAAGTAAATTACGTATCACACAGTCAAACGCTGCAGATAGATCAAACGATGCCATATATAAGGCACCCATATGATGTATTTTAGTTTTGGCAAGCAAGTGGGCTAGTACCGTCGCTTTCAGTGCGGTTTCCATTCTGGCATGAAATCCGATCTGAAAAGGTGAAAGAATTGCATGTTTGTTTATATAATCTTTTAGCTGCTGCAATATAAGGATTGCAAAGGTCTTAGCACTTGCATCAATCAATGCAATTGTTCGGACGTTTTCTGGGTTGGATTTCTCCCCTTGCTTGTGGATCGGAACTATAACTGATTGTACCCAAAAGGGTGGTATGCAAGAGGATCGAATAATCTCATCAAATTGGATTTTAAGCAAGGGAGCCCATAGCTCAAGATTTTCTTTTAAGACACATGGCGGAATACAATCAGGACCCGGAGCCTTAGAATTATTCAGTTTTCCAAGGGCCCATGTGATATCCTCCAAAGTCCAACAGCAAACACTGTGTAAATTTTGAAGATTGTTTGGAAAATCTTTCCGGCAATGCAAATTTGTTTTTATAGAATCGCGCCCATACTTCTGCAGTAATGTTAGAGGTTTGCTCACAATTTCATCGTGATTCAAGTAGCTCGTCGATCATTATGACATAAGGAGGCAAATATTGTTTGGTTAATTGAATGGTGAAGATAAGTGCTATAGTTTTTATTATGGTATTTATTAGTTACTTTTCTTTTTTTTACACTGGAACTCATAGTTAGTCAATCTCATTTTAGTTAGCCTAGCAATGTCATATTTTTATTTAATAGTTTAATTTTAACAGTAATTAAGTCAGCAGTTTGCAGCTATTTATTTATTTTCTTGTGTTATACATTTCACCAAAACTGCAAGTGCTACCTTGACTATGGTTGTAATTTGTACTACTGTTAGGGTTTTTTTTTAATCATTTGTGCTACTGCACTTCGTAATTAGTTGTAAATTTGTTTTAATTAACCCATTTAATCTCTCACACAGCTTCGGATTCCACCTCAGGGAGGCTCCTGGTCGATTGCTTTGGAGAAAAGTATTAAGAGGATCATGTTCCAAGAGTGGAATGCTCAAATGTATATTTAGATATAAAATACAATAATCGCTCCACTCTGACTGAATAATTTCAACTTCGTTGCAGCTTGGGGACAAATCCTTAGATACCGCAAGGTAGTCAATACAAGATTTTTTGTTATTTCGTGTCATGATCACTGTTTCCAAGGAGCCAGGACCAGACCAACGTCCTTGGAAGCAGGCCCCTAACCCTAATCCTAGGCACCAGCCGGTCCCTACTGGGACCTTTTGGACCCTGTCCTGGCGCCGGTGGCACCAGGCTCATCAAAACCATCGGTCCCGGCACTGGAAGCGCCGGGCTCATAATTGGTGTGAGAGTGCTTGGGTGGACTTACCTGCAGCAGACCATGCTGCTTACTTACCAGCCACTTAGAAGCCCTCTGTGAACAGGAACTACTTTCTTACCTGGGTGGGGCAGCTCCACTCCCTGGATACAGCACTGGAACTCTTCTGGAAACTGGAACTCTTTTCTTACCTAGGCGGGGCCGTGGAAGAAGACGCCTCATCACTCCAAGGCTATTTAAACCACACCCGATAGATGAAACGTGCTTCGCGTTATTCTGCATCTGCAGCAGAACACTCACCGAGTCTGTTCCAGCCTTTCCTCTTTCGATCCTGAACCTGCAAGAATTATACTTACCATTCCTGTATCCAGTCAACATCAGCACCTGCAAAAGACAAGAAACAACAGGTTAGCAAGACAAACTCTACACACAGTGCTTTCTCACCTGATCCATCAGCAGCGGCCGTGTCTTCACGCTGCACCTTCGCCTGCAAAGACAAAAGCATTGTTATACTTACTGGCACGCCGTGAATTCCGGATTTCTTCATTCTGCATCGCCGCCTGAGAAGACAAAGTATAGTTAAAACTTACTAGCATTCCGCTGACTCCGGCGCTGCAAACCAACATCTGAAAGACAAAAGAAAAAGACATTAAGCAGGTATTTACTCACGCCCATCACGCTCGTCGCAATAAAATGCCTGCGAATCCTCCGGCGTCTCTTTAACACGAACTAAGCTGCAAGGAAAGAGACAGTTGGAGCGCTTGCCATACTTACGAATTTCCAGGCGCTTCACTCCATCTTCCATCCCGAGAGTCCTGCAATACATAAGGGAAAAGCATTATACAGAGTCTTCAATATTAACGTGCCACGCATTTAAAGACTATAAAGACAAAAGGTGTCCAGAAACTCACCGCTCGTGCAGATAACGACGGTAACCATCCTCTGAATTCAAGAGGCCAATGTTTCACCAGTGAAGGAACTGGCAACGGCACCCTGCACCAGACGCAGATGGAGAGCCCAGCATTCACCTATCTAAGGTGAGCACGTTGACCTGGGGGGCTCTACAGAAAAGCTGGGGGGGGGGGGAGAAGAGAGAGAGAGAGAGAGAGATTCAACAACCCAGGCCATTTACCCCCATATTCTTTCACCTGCAGAAACCTCACTCTTCGAGTTCGACACACAGTGCGAAGAGGTTCGACCCCAGAAGCCAATCGAGTCCTGCACATCACTTTTCGAGTCACAGACACCTTCCTGCCAAGACCCGCGCCTCTGTGGGAATCAGGTGAGCGTTACATTTCGTGTCCAAGTATGAAAATTCTCCTTAGCCTGAAAGGTAGTCAGCACAATATTCCAACACGAGAGAAAAGCCTGCAAAAGAATACCTCTTTTCTTTGATGCTGACATTTCTTTTTGCATAAAGGGTTGTAATTCAATAGGTGGACTTGCAGACAATCAGAGTTGAAATCACCCCCCAGAATTACTTTGGAATTTGACCACTTAAGGAATACCTCATCAAACAAGACATCAAGATCTTCAAAGAGCTTGCTCATGACAATATGAAGTGGATTAAAGTGCAATGAAATTATGAAATAGTAATCACTCGTACACATTCCTAGCTCAATTACAATGGCCACAAAAGAGTATGTTGTGCGAGACAGTACAAGTGTAAAAGCAAGACCAGTGTTCAAGAAAATTGCAAATCCACTAGATGGTCTACCTTTAGGTAGGTGAATCGCTGGCCTGTGATAAGAAACCAACCCACTGATTTCAATTGGTTTGGTAGACATTATTTCTTGGCACATCAAAATGTCAAGGAGTTTGTGGGGAGAATACCTAGTAGCCCATATTGATATATTTTTTGCTCCACACGAATTCCATGACATTACTCTAAGAACATCTTTGCTACTATGAGGGTACGATTTTTATTTCATCTTTCCGTGCACCCAATATTGCAGATAACCATGTCCAATCCTTGGAGACGGCAGAAATAGCTACTAACTGTGCAAGTACAGCCGCTTCCGAAGGGTGCGATATTAAAGGTCCTGCTGATAGCATGTTATTAATTATTGGAATTGGCGGGAGTTATTAATTATTGGAATTGGCGGGAGTATCTAATTGAAGATCTTTGCTTCTTCAATAGATTGTAGTTGGGTAGTAGTTAAACCCAACATTTTCAACTCTCTGTGGTCCCAGATTAATTCAGAAATTATGGTTGATTGTACTTGAAATACCATTCTCTGATTTTATTTATTATTTTTTTTTAACTGATGGAAGTGTAATCCATACAATGTCGTTGGAGACTAGAGTTCTGAGAGGAGGAATTCTTTTTAAATGTCTGTAGCATATAAGAGCGATCTGTTTATTTCTGGAGAACTAATCCATCCCAGTAGGCTCGAGATCGTTGTACGATGGATAAGATCATCTTTTGTAACCATAGTCTGGTCACAGTCCTCTAGATTACTTTGTATTTGTTTGGAGTTTGTCAAGGGACCCTCACTTTGCTGTATTACTTACAAGGTTAGAAGAGAGAGTATTGCCCTTATCATCTATTAAACTCTCTTGTATATTGTTATTTGTCATTTGCAGGTTTTTGTGCCGACATGTGTCTAAATGCATCATTCTGCTGATCAGACACTTTAATCCCAATCTTTGAAGCTTTTTGGCCTACATAATCTCCCTCATGCACCGTCAATTCCAATTCTTTGACATCTAAGGGGCCTTCCTGATCTACATTTGGCTTCCCTGTAGTTTTTTTAAATTTAGAATTGGTTTATAAAATGCTGATAGCAGAGAGGGAAGCTGAAAATTCTTTTTGTTTGTCAGTAATTGTCTTTTCAGATGGAGGAAATAGATGTTTTGCCCTTCGCAACGCCCATACTTGAGTGAAGCTCAAGTGCAAGTCTATTTTCGAATGATAACTCGTCAACGTTGATCCCTAGATCAGTAGTGATCTGGGCGGAGGAGTTAATCATCTTTGCCTCACTTTTCGATGGATCACTCCTGGAGTTCATGTCTTGTTTTTGAGTTAGTATTTTTTCCTTTATGTTGTTGCCTTGTAGATCAGCTATTTTGCCCTTGCGTAGGTTGAGTCTATTCGTTGTTAGAGTGTGTAGTCTTTTTTGGTTACGCAATATAAAGTGTTTTTGTTCACCTGTGTTATGAACCTCATCTATTAGTAAGGCATCCACCTTTTTGAATTGCTTTTGTGCGCTCTTCATTCATTATAACTAGCAGATCAGATGGACTATCTGGAGAACAGATAACAATATTAGCCTGAGGCTGTTCTTTGTTAATTTCATTAGTAGGGATTTCCATTTCGTTGGATTGAATGAAAAAAAGCAGTTGGTCAATTTTCTCTGCGTGATTGGCAATCATTTGGCACAATTGAGCGCGAGTATAAATTTGAATGCACTCGCTATTTTTTGGTGCATTTAAAGTTTTAGTGAAAGTGGATGCAAATTCAAAAGATGGACAGGCCACGTTAGATTTTTTTGAGAGTCTTCTGTCAGTACTCTAACAGCCTCAGTTTGCGAGGCTGTAGACAGATATTGTGTCAAGTAGGAGACAGGTGAATGACAGCCACCTTGTTTCTTATAGTTGTCTATATATATCCCTCAAGTTTGTTCAATTTGGATGAGAGATTGATGATTTAATGTCATGTAGCTCGTAATGTGTATAGTCGTGACCCTTATCTAGGAGATTAAGAATCCTAGACATTACAGGATACGATGCTTCAAAAATGTGTAAAGTCATCTGCTAATGAGGAAGGATTACTTTGAGAGTCAAATTTGTTACCTACGTTTATCGGACGTGTACAAGATTTGGACTCAAGGGATGAGGATACTAATCCCTCTTTGTTTTGGGCAGATTCTTCATTGTATGTTACTGTAGTTGGATGTATGAGTGATATTTCCGGGTCAGCAAACAGTGCATCAGGTTCAAATGCTGAAACGCCTGGAACATCACAGTGTAAGTGCACTTTGTGTCTACCAATTGGACGGGCAGTCACTGGAGTTGATGGGCCATCAAAGAGGATTACCCGTTTTTCCAGTTCCAGTAGGACTGCAGGTGCTAGTATAGATATATCCGAGGGTGGCCCTGAATTAGCATCTTCCATTGTGCCTAAATCGTAACTAATCTCATTTTCAGGAACACTTAGAAAGCTTTTCCTTACATTAGATGTAGGTTCCTCTTTAGGAAGGGAGGCTGCAATGTTAAGTGCCATCTTATCGTGGTCATAGTCAGTAACGTTAGACGGTGCCAATGGTAGATTTGTGTCAACAGTAGCCAGCTTTTCTTTAGTATGGTCCATATTAAGTTTTTTCGTGACAGTTTTGTTTTCAATGTGGCCACTACACAGCCGCGCAGACATAATAGGCTGCCTGATGCGTAGGGCGTCACCGTCACTTTCTGCAAAGCTGATATCTATTGGCTAATCTTTGTCTTAGTTAAGTAGATATGGTAAGTAGTTACAACAGCTACTTTATACGTTTATAAGTCAGAAAACATCCACTAAGACTTACCCCTTTAAGATGATATAAACAGAGTATAATGTTACTTTTACCCGCCACCCGAACAGCCCAACAGCCAGTACTTCGGCAGTACTTTTGGTGCGCGCGCACTCTAGTAATAAGGTATTCTGGGAAGGGGGCGCGGTCACAAAAGCGTCAAACAATGATGTGGTCTCGAGAAATGAAAGTGAAGAGAGCGTCAGTTATACGCTGGGGGGGGAACAGTAAAAAGAGTCTAGAGAGATTATGGGCCTCATTACAACCTTGGTGCTAAGTGCACCAACTTTACCACCATGGTGTAAACTCTGTTTACACCATGGTGGATGGCGGATTTACCGCCCCATTCCAAGGTGAGTGGGGCGGTAAATCCCCATTTCCCATTTTCCCTTCCCCATTCCCATTTTTGCCCCATAGGGCATAATGGGAGTGGGGAAGGCGCTAATTACGCCGCCGTAAATTACGGCGGCGTAATTAGCACCATGGCAGGTTAGCGCCATGGATTTTAACGCCTGCTAAAAGCAGGCGTTAAAATCAGAATCAGGCGTTAAGGGTTAACGGTGGCGTTAACCCTTAACGCCTGAGTTGTAATGAGGCCCTATAAGTCCTTTGAATAAGGACTTAGTGTTCACCAATAAAGAATGGTATATTTTCTTGGTAGTCCACGCAAATTACATACAAACGTGTTTCAAGGGAACAGTCACTTCTCCTTGCGCATGGCGAGTCCTTGGAGAGGATGGTCGTCAATTGAACGCAGCAGCAGTAGTATCCAGTGCAGCCCAACAGCCGGTACTTCGGTGGTACTTCTGGTATACATTACAAATCCATAAAACGACATCAAACATACACACCAAAAACAGGTATAACTAAATATAAATAAATTAAAAGGACGTGCAATGTTTCGACTGTAATAATGCTCTTTCTATAAAATGGTAGAAAGTGAAGGCAACGTGTTTATGCGATAAAGACTATAAATCTTTTTTGGCATCGATAATAGTTCTACAGATAGTCTCTCTTACTATTGGAACTAAAAATTCAATCCTCAGTGCTTTAGTTGGGGCAAAGCCATGAAAAGTAAGGTCTCCCTTCGTAATGCCATTACAGCATCAGAATGGTGTCATCTCCGGAACATCTTTGAATGACCGTTTGGTCATTCATTACTGAAGTAATCGGGAGACAATTTTCATGAAGGTTAAAGAGCAGGATACGCTTCCACGTATTCTCAAACCATCATCTCTGCGCAGCTGCAGGGCCTGGATTCCCCTGGGCTCTTAATGTCGGACCCCTGGCTCGCTGCGCCTTGAGCCACTTCTACCTCTTTCACTGCAGAGACCCTGTCGTTGGTCTCCTGTTCTTCCTCTCTCTGCTGTTGTCTGCCATTTGTCTTTCCTCTTCCCTCTGCCTTTTCTGTGCCAAATTAGCTATTCGATGCAAGGAAATGTTGATGCTGAGTTCATGCCCTGCTGACGACGATGGCCTGAGAAGGAGGCAACATACTACCAGGCGGTTCAAGAGGGTGAGCTGCTGTTGAAGGGGATGGAAGCGTAGAAAGTGGACAAGAGTTAAGGGAGAAGCAGGAAAAAGAGGGTAAAAGGTGCAGTGTTACCCTGCCTCCCTGCATGTTCCATGCCATTGGCATCCTGTCTTGCCAATACTCGCCCATATCCACACTTAGCGTGGATCTTTCGCCCTCAGACTATGTTGTCTCCTCTTTACGACTGCTCCTTGGTATATTATTAGTATAGTAGGCCATATCAGGCCACTCTGGTGGGTACGGCTTGGAGTTTGCCATTCTTACACAGGGGCCTACTTTTTTTAATTAACAATCGACTATTAGAAAAGGCTGGTTATTAGCTGGCCCATAAATTGAGAATCAGTTCAGTAAACAGCATAATTTTTGGCAACCATGGATCTGTTATACTATCGTGTCTCTTGGAGCTATTGATTAAGTTTGCAGGAGCAGAGGTGGAATAGAAAAACCATGTCACGGAAGCTTAAACCAAAGCGAGCCCCCATAGTAGTAATGAGCAGCAAAACCAAGCCATAATCCCAGCATGCCAAACTACACCGTGCAAATAAATATATACAATCAACAATTAAGTTGGCTTGTGAATTCTAAAAATGCTATGGAAACAAAATATAACAAGAGACGGAGAGATCACAAGACACATGACTCTCTCTCTCTCTCTCTCTCTCTCTCTCTCTCTCTCTCTCTCTCTCTCTCTCTCTCTCTCTCTCTCTCTCTCTCTCTCTCTCTCCTACTGAACAGAAACCACTGTTATACATTAGCATTGTGGCTATGACGCACATTACATATATTTCATGCATAAAAAGCATTTCCTGGAAAACAGCATGTGTCTACCTACGTATGTGCATAGCTCTACATAACCGTGTACTAGTAGTTCACAATGACATGTCCTTCATTCTAAGAACAGAACAGAAAGCATATCACTAACATTCTTTCTCTCTTGCATCGAGACAGTCTCATTTGCAGAAACCAAAACATTTCTTTCAGCGAAAACATTTCTCCGCAGTCAGCCAACCAAGGTATCGCTGTGCTAAAGGATCTGACATTCTGCCAAGGGTGTCTTTGTTCTGATAACATCTACACACTGTGTTCAGCTACTTCTTCCGCGCTCAGCTAAAAGCCTAATTCATAATGGACCAGAACAGAAAGCACACCTCTAGCACCTAGAAACACACTACAATGTGCTATACATAATACCAAGTGTACATAATTACATGGTTCTGCTATAATCAAAACAAACTATAGTGCTTAAACATGGCCTATGCTAAATGGATGCATAAATTGAATGAATGAATGAATGAGCTCATGTTAAACTATCATAGATAACAATCCTTGTTATTATGTATTAATCCATCCTAGGATACATATACTTAGACAGGTGTGGCAAGTCAAAACATGGATAAGAAACAAGCAAGTAGTGTAGCTAAATATTCAGGCATACTAACATAGTGCAATAACATGGTGCAATATTTTCTTAGTGCAAGAAGGCAAATCTTTGGCAATCTACCATGATACATAGCTGGCAAGTGTCAGATTTCTGGAAACATGTACATAGCATAGCAACTAAGCAAGCCATGGTGTTCCATACATTGGCAGCATCCTAATGATCACTGCAATAGTAACAGTAATTGTTCTGCGTTCCATTTTAATAACCTGAAAACATTGTTCTAAATGACGCATAGCAAGTCGTGTAAATAGCAAATAGCGGAATATATATATCTCATTCTGGTGCTCCTAATGCATATGTCTATTCAAGCGTGTGTACTCAAAAAGAAACAAAGCATAGCAAATCATAGCATAGCAAGTGTAGCATGTGATATGGACATGGACAACAGTTCTCTCTGATGTTATTCATTCTCTAGTACACAAGAGACAGTTCTTAGTACTTCCACAGTCATTAGCAAGTGACCAAGTGTAACAAATGTCTCTAGCTGACCAATGGTCTCCTATGGACCTGATCCTTCCTTGTGGCAAAACTGTGCATGTCCTCACATCTGCACAATGCTTACATGGGCATAGTTCAGTGTCCAGCATGTGGACATTCATCAGTGTCTATCAAGAAGCCTCACTGATGTAAGATCAGTCATGGGATCAAATTTCTGCTTACTACCCCTCCTGCATTCAAGCAAGCATCTTCGGGCAAAATGGTGCAAACAAATCATTGGTTTCATGTGGGTGCCGCACAAATTCTCAATCCGGAACGGCACTTTCCCGACTCTCCCTCACTCCAGAAAAGGTCTCTCCTTCATCTATCCTTTGGTACAGATTGTATCGTGGCACTCTTGCATAGTGATTTCTGAACAATGCACAAAATGCAGATCTCCAGAAACCCTCATTTTGCTCACAAGGGTCAGTATTTCTCTCTCTCAATGAAAACACTGGGGAACGTATCGGTACGTATCTCCATCCCCTAACCATCCCACCCCTCTACACATACTAGGGCACATTCCAAATGTGTAGCATGGACCAAATTCTTCTCTCCGTCTATGCAAACAGATTGTATGAGATTGTAATTTCCCATTTCGAAAACACAGCAAGCAAAAACATCTCGATTCACAGGGATTTCTACGAGGCAAATCTGTCAGCCTGGAAATCAGCTAGCAAGCTCTCTGTGTACTTATTAAAGCGGAGCGGATATCTTGCCGGACTCTCAGGCCTCACGGCATTCCACAGATTTTGCTACTTTCGGCAACATCGCTTAGCACGGATGTTCAGTTGTCATGCCAGTCTGTATCCCAATCAGTCTGGATCAGATGCATCTCGAAACCAAAAAGAAAAAGCGCAGTATCATAGGTTGGCATATATCAATAAACCCTTCTCAAAAAAGGCAAAGCTATTCATTCTGCATTACACTGCATTTCACAATTCATACAAGACAAAAACTGTTCTAGTCTCTCAAAGACAGCAATGCGAGAATCTCAGTGTCTGGCAATTCTCATTCAATGTGTACGAGTTCAGGAAGTGACAAATGTCTGTCATAATTCAAGCTGATGTAAACTCTGTGAAGCATTTTGCCTCCACGTTCTCTGCATGAAGCAACTGATGTAGCTACTGCTCTAAAACATTCAGGTAGTACATTACCCACATGCCCAATGCAAAGGAAACATAACCCCATGGACTATCTCCCCCATCATGTTCTCGGACTAACACTGCTAAGGCACATCCAGCTTTGACATATACAAACACAACAAACATCTTCTCATAATTCGAAATCTCCAAGATTGCAGCACAATGCAAAAAGCTGTATTCAGTGTGACAAAAGCATCAAAAGCATCCTCTGGCAATGCTGATGCAACATGTATTCTCTCTGATGCAATCTCTATAGTCATTCTCATACTCTCCTTCAACAAGAGGCATCCTACATAGCCGTCCTCATTCAAAGAAACTTTCTCTCCTGCATTTGCAAGATCCTTCAGTAAACTAACAGTGCCCTTCTGGCATACTGGTAACCAGTAACTAGTACATTTCAGTGGTGATGTGGCGCAATACAAAAGCAGAGTAGCACCATGCCTATCACGTGCTTTAACAAGATTTTCAATCCATATTACTGATAAGTGGGTGAAAATATGTTTCAGAAGACCCCTGCACCTGCCACCAGCTGGCCGCACTTTTACTTATTCCTTTTATTTGTTCTATTTATTTTTACTGTTGTTCCTATGTACTGCACTGCCCCTTCCACCTCCCCCCAACACTTTTTCACTTTCTCCCTTCCCCTGCACTTTCGCGATCTCAATGTCAACTGGCCTACTAAGATCGTTGTCCCTGTCTTCCCTCTGTTCCCCTTCCCTTGCCTCGTCGCGCCTTGAAACACTTGTGTATAGGCGGGTTATAAATGCAATATCATATCATAGCTGGGTGCGTGAAGCACTTTTTGAGTTGATCTGTGTTTCTGTGCCAATCTCATGGTGTAGCCTGAATTTCCCAACAGTGTGGACCAGCAACGTAAAGATTTGGGGCCTGAGGATAGCCCCCTTAACACTAAATAAAGTAGAACACATATTTCATGGAAGCATTACCAGAGGTGGAACCAGCCTTAAAGGTTTTGGGCGGGGGCTGGAGGACAGATTGAAAAAGTGGGTCGTGAGTGGGGCCATTAGTGATTGCCCAATAAGCAATTGCTCTCCCAGAGCCTGGTTGGCCACTGTCACTTGTGCCTTTGGTTTGTGAACTCTGGCCGTGGTAACTATCGGCATACATAAGCCTCCTCTCATATTCCAAGTGACCTGAAAAAACTAAGGGGAAATGTTGAAGCATAATAGTCAGTATTGATAAGTTACCTGAGCTTGGAATAAAACAGGTCACTTTTTGGAGGTGATGCTAGGTGACTACAGATCCCAGCGCAGCTAGCAAAAATCTATCAGTGTCTCACTCGGAACTTGTAGCCTGTGCTTTGAATGGTGACACACTTACACTAGAGGGCCAGAACCCCTGTTCCTTTTGTTGGGATAATTCTTCCTCTGCAATGGCTTGTGTCAAGGAGAAGATGAGGGCTGAGGCAGCCGGAGCGCTTGATGACCTTTCCACCAATGTCATTTCTGCCTGTACGTTATGCAGCATAGCAAAGCGTTGACGTTGCATGTAGAAGAATGTGAAGAATAGTCCCTCAAGCTGAGGGGGCTTTTTAACATGGATTTACCGGAACTGGCGCAGTATGAATGACTTAGTTATGCTTCTTCTCTCTGCATACAGAGGTGCTGAATTAACTGAGCAGAAGCTCTCTTCCTTTATTTATGAAAGGTGGGGCAGACAAAAGTCCTACATTTACCAAAGTACCTCTTCTCCCCTGTGTCCACAGTGTGGTGAAGGACAGGATGGCCCACTCCCTCCATGGCTGCCTTTGCTACTGAATACCTAGTACACAGGCAGCTACAGAGTTCTGAGAAAATATGAGCCTCGAAAGGTTTCTGCTGGATGACCTTCGATTTATTTATTTTTAATCCAGAAAACAGAAGTGTACCAGTGTTGAGGGGTGCATATAGAATTCCAGAAATAACATTGTGTGGTGAAAACAGGGTGTAGTCGGGACGGGGAGAGAAAGCACCCTACCACCCACGCCCCGCCCCCTCCTTTACAGTGAACCATCAGAGCAGGCTGTTAACTTCCAGATGCCGATCACAGGGAATGCTGGAAACCATACTGTGTTTATGTAAACAACTAACCCCCTTCATGAGTTTCTATTTATAGGACTTGTACTGCTCTAAGCACCATCTTGGGGAGGGAAACAGAGGAGGATAGGTCACTCTTTATTACTCACTGAAAGGAGCGGGGCCTTGCCTCTTTTATGCATACAGAACTCGCTCGTACAGGAAGATATGGTAATGTCTCTTTCCTTCTGAATTCATTAAATGACACCAGAGCTTGCAGGGTACACTGATGTCGGGCAGAATTGGCAAGGCCTTCGATTAAAACAGCAGACTTCTTTGTGTTTCGTTTTTCAGCACTACGAGTTCAGTGGTGTGAGGCTAAAAACGGTGGTAATGCAGTGGCAACAGAGTTACGCTGAACTATGGGTTTGGAAATTAGGTGGAGGAAAATAATTTATCTGCCTTACTGCCAAAAAAACGGCCAAATAGGCTGAATTGTTGCTGGTGGCAATTCTGCCGAAATTCCCATGGAGTTCCATGGATTCCAATAAATGGGGAGTAACCTGGCCTACCACAACTTTTAATCGGGCAGTAATTCTGCCAGACCAGATGGCAGTAACTGTCAATCTGCCGAAATACCACCAAACTTGTGATGTTAAAGCCTGGGACTTCAGCGGCAGCAGGTTACTTTCTTCACTTGTAACCTTTGTCCGCCTTTTTCCCTTTCCAGGTGCGCAGGAAAAGGAGGACCTGGGGCCAGTGCTTTAAGTGAGATGCGGAATCGAGGGGGGTGGTGTTGAAGGGGCGTGGCCTAACTGCCAGCCTTTAGCTTAGTAAAGGGCCACCTCTGCCTCTCCTTTGCTTCCTTAATTGAGGTGCCGACCCCCAACAGCCACCCTTACGCATGAGGCATGAGAGCTTCGGGCAGCAGAACAAAATGCTTTGGCTTCTAGTGGCCCATTGGGTTGGGGCCACCTGTGGGCTTTAGGGATCCCCTGCAGTGCCCAGGCCTCCCAAACACTTTTGGGAGACTGCCAGAGTTTTGCCCCGGCTGGCCCGGCCCACTTAAAGCCCATCCCTGGTGCACAATGTGGAAGCCGCTCTCTCTCCCTGTGCCCCGACTGTTTTAGCTGAGTGCTCTGGGAGTTACAGGCAGTATGATTTCTCTTTTCTATAGTTTTGGCTACAGTTGGTGCTGTAGCTCTTGACTGGTTATTCCCTGGGTTCTCAGATTGCGATGAGCTATTCCCTCGTTTCTGCTCCCACCTTCTCTCTACTTTTCTATTATGTTCTACAGATATCCTTGATTATTACTTGCCTGTTGACAATTTGCTACAATAAACATTGATGCTTTGGTGGACAAGGGATTAATGCGCCCATCCACCATTTTGAGGTCAGGTGATATTTGTGGGTGTGCCGCGAGGAGCAATGGATTCCCATCTGATTGAGGCTGCCTTGGGACCCACTGAGAGATGTTATCCCCTGTTGTCAGTATAACCAGCCCCACTTGCCTCAGTTATGTCTCCAGCAACAACGGACTCTGTCATGCCCCTATTTGTGATGATCCCATTGTCCCTGTCCTCGGGGGCTCAGCATCGCTTCTGGGTTCAGTAGGATGTCAAGAAGATGCCTAGGACTCCACAAGGCAGTAGAGAAGGTGAGTGCGCTTGTGGAGAAAGAGGAAACCACAAAAAGACACAAAATCCCAACATCATAGCATGATCATGTGACCAGGTCAACATTTTAGACCCCTCTTTACAAAAGGCCATATCTAGTACTCATCAGTGTTCGATGTTACCTTTATGGCATATTCCTATCTTGAAGCCTGCCATTCGGAATTCAGTGAAGGTGCTCCAGACTCCAACAGCAGCTGAAATTGCCCGTACATAGCCTGGACATGAAGGAGAAGGAGAGAAAACAGGTTAGATTTCAGAACAGTGTTTTTAGGCACATGCTTGAGATTTCTTGGTTAGCACTTTCAGCCACAGGCATGAAATAGACTTTTGGGGCTGGCGGGTTCAACCAAATGTTTATGATTTATTTTGATTTTAAATCTATTTTTATTGAAGCAGAACACATACACACAATATGTATATGTAGTAAAGAGCACATAAAAACTTCAGCAAGGACAATATTATCTGTATCATGCACATTTTCGGAGACCATCCAGTCCCTAATTCATTGATCCTGTACAATAATATTTAAATACATTCATTTCCATAAAGAAGGTATACTATATCAATTTTCAACTACAGCATCGTTCTATTCTGTTTATCCTGAAACTGATTAACCTTTCTTGGTATCTGCATACCCAAATACTGTCAAAAGTAGTTTTATAAGGTGTCTGCAGGCATTCACAGGAATTTGTTCAGTATAACACAATAAACCTGTCAATGGGGAAGGTTATATGCACTCTTCAAGGAGTTTGCTTGTATAATGTCAACCCCCAATCCAAACACCTTGTACCCCTAGGCATGGCCATGCATATATTTGAAGTGTATCAGTTTAAAGCAAGCAGTGAAAGATACTTTGTTGGTTTGTGCACATATATATATTTGCATTGCCCGTCAGTTATATTCATGTGAAGCCATGCATCTCACTGACTAGTATAGCTGTTAGCGGGTACATGCTCCTTAACGACTCTGTTGTAGAATAGGGAGATAAGTTTCCCTTCCCCTTGAGCCAAAATAGTGTCATGTAATCGCTGTAAAACCTGGAGTTGCGCTGGGACAGTGGGTTAAATACATTTCAGGGCATTGAGTAGTCCAACATAAAAGAATATTTCTAAAAGCAGAGTGCCACCTAAGTCGTTAAATTGATTCTGTGATAAAAAGTACTGCTCAGGAAATAGATCGCTAAATTTGCTTATGTTTAATTTGGATATGATCTTGATACTCTTTTAAGGACATTGTAAAGCCAAGCATATTAGCTACGGCTGTAATTGGAAGAATCACTTGTCAATCCCATACTTAACAGCAGGTATAGCTAAGGCAGGTTGAGTGCAGGCTTCCACATTGATTCCCCTCCCCCCCCCCCCCCTTACAGCCATTGCTTCCCAGAACAGTGGATCTGAGTAGTGCTCGGCTGTAATCACTCTGTCAATCTGTACATGATGGCAATCTGGAGTAGGAGGATACCAAAAGGACAAAAAGTATGCCTGTTGTGAGAAACTTGAGGGTCTTCTCCCTTTTACTCCCTTTGGATCCTCTATGCAAGTGGCCAGGGAAAGGCCTTCACTTTTGGATCCTGCCCCTGGGGATGAACAAGCGAGGGAGGATCACCTGGATACAGGGTCCTTGAGGATTGGAGGTGGGAGGCCCATGGGTGATACAAATCCCTAACTCGCACCTGCAGCCTGCTAGCCCAACACAGGGGTATAAAAGGAGGGGCTGCTGGAACAGGAGGAAGCACGAGAAGGAAAGTGGAAGCCGTGCGGGAGCGATAGAAGCAGAGACACTAGTACAGCAAACAACACCCTGGGAGTGTCGCTGGATGGTGTATGCAGACGAGAGATCCTACAGAGGGGAAGATGGGCAGCAGGCATTGCTGGAGGGCAAAGGTGAAGTTATGCATAGCATTCAGCGAGTACTGAGTGTAGCGCACAGCTATCTGGCTTTCCCCTAGATGGGGAAAAGGAGCTGCCAAGTCTGGATAATTGTCGAGGACACTTAAAATACCTTAAGCGCTCTTAGGAGACCTTTAATACATTAACAGTAAAGGAAACAAGTGAAAGTAACTAATTGAACTAAATTAAATGTACCACATTACTTCTATGGAATACCGAACTGAATGAAACAAGTGCAAATAACTAATTGGATTGAATGAATCAATCCCTAACTGTGACTCCATTCCATTTCAACAACTGGTGCAAAATGCAAGCCATAGCATGTTGTGTACGTTGTGCAATTCTGATATTCGTTCGATGCTAAATATACACTCACATAGTCCATATGTAATATTAATGCTCGTAAATACAATGCTGATGGAACCAAAAACAACTGCAAACTTACTGCCTTCACACACGGACAGGTATCACTTGGCAAGAAAACCTTCACAACAGTAGCCATAATCTACCACAGAGGCGACTCAACCAATGGAGGCCACTATACTGCATACATTAGAAAGCAATGGTCATGGTGGGAATGCACTGATACTTCCATCAGTCCAAAGCAGAGATTACCTGCATATCTTGCAAAAAAAGCCTACTTAATATTCTTGAAGCCAAAATGTACTCATTGATGTACAAACCTACTATACCTCACTCCCCAGCACCAACCAGTACCTTCGTAAGTGGAAAACTTTTTTTTCCCCTTCCACACTGTCGACCTAAAGCAACGTAGCAATATGCAAGCATTGAAGGAATGCACTAAAGTGTGTGTTGGACATTTCTATCCCCAATGAACTCAATGAATACACTCACAAAAACAATACGTGTACACAAATCACAGTAGCAGTTTTTTTTCCACAGGATACGTGGAAAGGAAAGCGCTAAGTATGAGTGTTCAAAACTATCCTCAGTAACCTCTGAAACCACCACGTACGCAAATCAGTCACCAGTTCTCCAAGAATAGTGATACAACTCCAAGGCATATGAACCTATCATCACGTAACTTCATAATGGTACACTGTCACTTCAGAATGTACACAGATGTCCAAGTAGCAACAGGAATGCACAACCTTCTAAACATACTTGTTACAAATGGGACACTGTAAACAGTTAGAATACGCCACTTGGTATCTAACTGCAACCAGAATACGACAATGTTATTTAAGGCATTCAAACAACCCAACTCAACCTTCAACAACCACTGTGCTACAAACATATTGTAAAACACTTCCAAAGTATGAGCAGTTACAGTACGTCAACAGATGCGTAACTACCGTCAGAATTCTGCACTAGCCCAGTAGATTGCCACAATACTTGCAAACCACCAACAACAACCAAACACATAAAGAAACAGTGGTACAAAAAGGAAGCAGGTAAACATTTACAAAATACCACCTTCTATACAATGCCACCCATACTACCATCATGTATAGGCCACAAATCGTAAATCCTTACATTTCCTCCTACCTCAAGAGTACACTTTAAAAAGTGCTGTAACCACTCCAAATGTAACTATCATTCATTGTTCACCATAGTATCAAAGAAATGTGGATGTTTCTTTTTAAATCCAGCTTGAATTTTCTTTCCCCACAGACCCACTGATTATACAAAGGAACACAGGAACTGCGCTCATTGCACAGTACACTGCTTCAAAGCATAGCACTTAGGAAGTACTAGTTATGAGGGTCCACAAAGTAAAAAAATGTATGCTATGTAGTGGACTGCAAAGTAATGAAATAAATACTGGCTGTAACATGTTCTGTTCTCTTTTCCCAGAGATAATGCAGCAACCAGGACCGCAACATTTCACACTCGATACACAAATCATTATACAGGCCCTTCTCAATCCAAACAGTAAGTCTGCAACAATTGCTATTATTCTTCTCTACAGTGCAATGTGTGAACTTATTTCTGATGTACACATAGCAATGCCACCATTTGCAATGCACCCCTATATTACACTGCACAGTTTGCGCCAATGCCGTACACGCTTCAATACACCATGTACATTGTAGGGCCTCCAACCATGCACTCAACATTCTACACCCTGCCCACAATTGCTGCTGCACTGTACAACTGTGCATACAAACATCTATCCATGTACCACTAACCCCACACATAAGACACCCACCTACCCCTTAGCCAGTGCAGATGACATTGGCTGCCATTTTTCCACACAATACATAACATGTTTCCTGCGTACAGTGGTCACCTAAACCTATAATAAGTGGACACACTGAATGCACAACACTACAGTAACCTACCCGACAATCTGCACAATCACAACCATGCAATTTGATGAATGCATCCATACATCTTACGTAACTGTCGTAACTGCTGCAACATTTGGCTCATTGCTTTCCACTGGCACCGTGTAGACCATTAGGTCATTTTCATTGTTATGTACAATATTTCAAAAAAAGGTATCCAACACATATTTCAGTGAAGCGCATGGATCATAGCTCGGCTGCCATATTGCAACCACTGCCTTACTGCTTAAGTTTGCAAACTTGTGTTTCCCTTTGTTATTGTGTAAAGGAAACACCGTAACCCCCTTACACTGTTTGATGACCATACACACTAACTCCTTTTCTTTGCTGAATGGCAGCCCCAAACAGGTTTATGCTGCACGACACCAAACTGCGTACGATGGGCCGGCCACCCACATATTCTGAGGGAGCGAACACAGTCTGCCATCATCCACCGTTGCCTCGTAACAAACTGCACATATAACTGGTCCTTAGGCACTGTAAAAGCACATTTAATGTATGTTGCCATCTGTGCATTCATAGCACCATGTGTACGGCACCATCATCTCTACTTGTACGTCGTACTACCTTCACCGTAATGACATTGCCAACATTCGTAAATGCATGCTACAATCGAAACACGTTGCCGGCTGATTCCTTTTTTCCCCAGCATCTTCTTCGGAAAGCGAAACCTAACATACCTCTCATTGAACAGGACACACGCTCATTGTAAAACAGCTTTGAGGGGAAAGCATGTTTAGCTCCAAGGTCAGACATTGTATGGAAGTATAGTAAAAAAGGATACATAACTTACACTGCAGTTGCTCTCCCCATGTGCCCCAAAGGTAGTTTGCAACGAACCCATATGCCATACTTTCTCGCCCACCCAATACAAGCATGAAATTTACCGAAGTTATGTAAGTACATCTTTACATCACATGTGTATTACGAATAAAAAGTATTAAGCTGCTCTTCTGTATGCATATTTATGAATGTGCTCTACTGCACACTTTCTCTGTGTACATTGTACAGAGCTTTGTGACGGCAGTAAGGACGCGCTGTTACAGTGCCATGTGTCCACCATTCCCCGTAAATTGCAATTGTGATTGTACTTCCTTTTGCTATGATTCTTCCTCACCCCCTGCAAATGCAGACATAAAGGGCAAGACGAAAAGGGAATGCAAGTCGTACACTAAAACACACATTCTGCTTACTCGTGCAGTGCTACATTCCGTATTTTGCCCTTTTCTATGCCCTTTGACACAATTACTAGGTCTACGCACCCTCAGTGTACTGAACGTTATAAAGGCCACAGATGCACGCAGTGGTCAACCAGCACACAAACATCGAGAGCTCACATTTCATTGACACACTTCTTAGCAAAGCAGCTCCTCCATCTCCAGCAAGCCAAGGTGACCCCCATGAGAGTTCTTGTTTTCTTACTTTCTTTGCAGACAGACACATTGTGCCATGGTTCAAACAACACTCGCTACCACTGTCATGTTTTGTAAAAAGGAAACGCAGTAAAAGAGCCTCTGTGGCAATGTTTCCGAGACATTTTGCTTGTGTGGAGCCGAACAATCACAGTATCACCTACAAACAGAGAGCAAGACAGTGGGGTAACATGGCGCTACTCACTAACACACAGTACATGGTTCATGAGGCAGCCAGCTATCACAACATCCTTCCCGCAAAGTCTTGTCCTGTATGGTGCCACTAATACCGGCTACTTACATTTATTCTTATTCCACTTTTTTCTCAGATATTTTGCACTTTACTGCACGTGCCACACCTTCCACATTCCAATAGACGGGTGGTGGACCAAGCACTGGAAGATTACCATAAGTGATTTTTTTTCTGCGGTTATTATCTGGGCCGACCGATATGGGCCGCGATGTCCATTTGTGGTTCTGGCAATACGAACCAACCTGCAAAACTTTATGCTTTAAGGCATCTCAGAGGCACTAGCTGCTACCTTATCTACCTTTCAAAGAAAATGTGTTCCACACGGCCCACCAAGCACCACTAAGTACTCCTTTTCCCACTTTGCTAAATGAGAACAGAAGTACAGAAGTGCATAGACGGCATTGGTCACTGAATTTTGTTTGCGAATTAAGAGGGGTGAATGCAGCCAACTCACACGTTGTCATTAACATTCTGTAACAAAATAAAGCACTTCCAACAATTCACTGAGGTGTTACTAAACTATGGGAATGTTCTGGAACCGTATGCTCTGTGTACCCATTTCTGCTTTTGCTTTTGTTTGTTGTTCCTTTCCGGAGCTAGTTGCTTACATGACAGACTGCGCTACGCTTGGCATGCACATAAAGAAAATACCTGGAGTGCATGCCGTGAGGAACGACTGTCCACAAGTAAAGTCAGTGACGCCAGTGACTGCTGCGATGGTGCATGCCACACACACATATAGTTAATGGAAGCAATGCACATATTACAATTTCACACAGTAGGAGCGCCAACTGCGTTCGTTGGCCATCTCAACAAGTATGCAAAACAAAGCTAACAGTCAGATGGCCTGCCGTCCTGTATTTGGCTGCACTTAATGGCGTTGATAATGTTGTCGGCTGCAAATGTATGTGGGTTGGTCTGCACATTATCCATACTTTACATGTGCAATGTTTATTAACTTGTGTCATGTCGCAATATCTTCCTTCACTCTCAAAGCAGAGAGTATTATGGGAGGCAGACCATACAAAACATAAATGGTGTCATCTTAGTCCCTGAATGGCAACAAGGCCATTGGCGCACTCCATATGCAAGTGCAGGCACTTCACGCTACCTCTACTGGTGTACCAACTGAAAAATGTCCTCCACAACCATTCTGTAATAGTGAGCACCCACAGCAGACATACATATTTCCAAGAGTGTACGCTGGAGTTATCACATACGTATAAGAACAGACCCAAAGAAGGCAACATTCTAAAATCCCCTTCCAACCACTGGCCAGCCAGTTAGGTCAAAGGGCCCCAGCCATGCACACAAACCAGTATGGTTTTTGGAGGCACAACACAACATAGCGCACTGACTGGAAATATCTGCATATTGTCTGCAATGCACTCCCCATCCCCAATGGAGTCTGCCTGCACTCACCAAAAAAAGATAGTCGCCCCTACAGCTGCCCACCAATGAAGTGTATGTGAGTACCTGCGTAAAAAGTCCATATCGTAAAACTGTGATTGTAAAAAAAAATCCTTCCCTGTGCCAATGTCTGCCTGCCTGAAGTACATGTGAGTACCTGCATAAAAAGTTCATAACACAAAACTGTGATGGTAATAAATTCCTTCCACGTGCCAATGTCTGCCTGCCCTCCCTGAAGCACGGCTGTGGCCATGCCCTTGGCTCCTGGATACATGCGGAGGCCTACGGCCTCCGCCCATGCACCCAAGAGCCTACTCCTTCAACACACCCACTGCACACAAGCCAGTAGGGGTTTTGCGGCACAACACAACATAGCACACCGACTGGAAATATCCTCATATTGTCTGCAATGCACTCCCCATCCCCAATGGAGTCTGCCTGCACTCACCAAAAAAGGATAGTCGCCTATACAGCTGCCCGCCAATGAAGTATATGTGAGTACCTGCATAAAAGGTCCATATTGCAAAACTATGATGGTATAAAATACCTTTCATGGGCTAATGTCTGCTTGGCCTCCCTGAAGCAAGGCTGTGGCCAAGCCCTAGGCTCCTGGGTACATGTGGAGGCCTACGGCCTCCGCCCATGCACCCAAGAGCCTACTCCTTCAACACACCCACTAGAAGGCAATAGAGGCGTGCATGCTACCATGTGGCGTAGCTTTTCTGACTACCGGTACATATGGGTACACTTACGGATTCAAACAAGGCTACATTCTCCAACCTACTTCCAAACAGTGGCCACACTGTTAGGTGCAAGGGCCCTAGCCATGCACACAAGCCAGCACGCCTTTGCAGGCACACCACAGCATAATACATAGACTGCAAATACCCTCATATTGCCTCCAATGCACTCCCCATCCCCAATGGAGTCTACCTGCACTCACCCAAAAATGATAGCCGCCTGTGCAGCTACCCCCAATGATGTATAAGTGAGTAGCTGTGTAAAAGGTCCATATCGCAGAACTGTGATTGTAAAAAATCCTTCCATGTGCCAATGTCTTACTGCCCTCCCTGAAGCAAAGCTGTGGCCAAGCCCTAGCCTCTTGGGTACATGCGGCGGCCTACGGCCTCCGTGAGCCTAGTCCTAGTACACACCCACTGCAAGGCAATAGAGGCATGCATAGGAACATGTGGCCAGAGAGCTTTCCTGTCTACAGGTGCTTATGGCTACACTAACGGACCCAAACAAGACACCATTCTCACACCTGTTTTCAACTAGTGCCCACACTGTTAGGGCCAAGGGCCGTAGCCATGCACACAAGGCAGTAGGGGCTTTGCAATTACAACACAACATAGTACACCGACAGCAAATATTCTCATATTATCTCTAAGGCACTCCCCATCCACAATGCAGTCTCCCTGCACTGACCAAAATATGATAGTCCCCTGTGCACCTAACCACCAATGCCGTATATGTCAGTAGCTGCGTGAATGGTCCATATGACAACAGTGTGCTGGTAAAAAATGCCTTCCATGTCTCAGTGTTGTAATGGCCTTGCTTGAAGCAAGGGTGTGAGCAAGCCCTAGCCTCTTGGGTACATGCAGAGGCCTACGGCCTCTGCCGATGTACCCAAAAGCCTAGTCCTTGCACATCCACTAGAAAGCAATAGTACGCACACTAACGGACCCACACATGACAACTTCCTCACACCTACTTCCATATGAGTACACTAACGAACCCACACATGACAACTTCCTCACACCTACTACCAACCACGGCCTGCACTGTTAGGTGCAAGGCCCTTAACCATGCACACAAGCCAGTAGGGATTTTGCAGGCACAACACAACATACTACACCGACTGGAAATATCCTCATAGTACATCCAATGCACTCCTCATCCCCACTGCAGCTTGCCTGCACTGACCAAAATATGATAAACGCCTGTGCAGCTATCCGCCAATAAAGTATATGGGAGTTGTTGCGTGCATGGAAGCATTGCATTGCAGGGTTGTGCACCAAGCCCTAGGCTCTTGGGTACAAGGGGAGCCCTGCCGCCTCTGCCCATGCACTGGAAATCCTACGCCTTACCGACAACCACTACAAGGCAAGGCAGCCAAGCATGTGAACATTTCGCCACAAACCCACAGCCATAAAACAATGGACAAGCACAAAGTCAACATAACCACCAGCAGCCCTAGGCTACAGCACAACACATGGGCAATGTCTTCGCTTTGCCCTCTCTTAAACACCGGAGCCTGCACACCATGTTTTGAAACCCCTTCCGGCGCGGCACTATCCTCCGATACACCATGGCGGCGTTTCCCAAAACCTTTGACGAACAGCACGCTTCCATCCAGCCAACCACCGGCCGCGTTCAATGTTCCCCGACAGCACAGCGTTACCGCAGGGCAATGAGACTTCGGTCCGCGGAGCGAACAGGGAAATCACTAATTTTTTTGGACCCACATTTCAGTTCTTCGTAACAAAAGTACTGGTCCGATTTCCACCAAACACACAAAAGCACGCTTTCTGAACCAAGCCCCCGCTGCTGCCGCAAATTTGTTGCAAAGTTTTGGCCGACCCATTTAGTCTACGGAGAAAAAAAATTATCGGACACCCCCCTATAACTTTGCCCCCCCCCCCCTGCTCAAAACCTCACCCATCCTGGCAAAAAAATTAAGAGCCCGCCATATACTTTTTTTGCAAAGTTTGGTGAGGATTCCTCCAGGGGGAGCCAAGTTATAAGCTGTCGAAAAAGTGCTCTTCCTATGAGTTTAGCAACTTAACCATAACTACACGGCCGCTACCGCGGCCCCTGTTATAACACTTTCTACATTGCACCGTTTAAACCGAGTTGAACGGTACCTGGGTTAAATAGTGGATTTATTTTGCCATGTGCTCTAAAAATGCTGCATCAATATACCTCATGGATATTGAAGGCTACAAAATAATGGACTCATTGCTAAGCAAGGTCGTAGTGATTATGTTAAAAAAAATAAGCTTGCAAACGGATTTTTCAATAACTGGAGCTTGTTATAATTATGAAAGCACAGAGTGCATTTGTTGGCTCCCATCTTAACTATCTCGTCTTGCGGGAATGCGCACGGTCTGTGCCTGGGGCAACCCCTTTCTTACATAATCTAATATGAATTGCTGAGCCAGAGCGTTTCACTTGTGTGTGGTTTAACAGGTCGTTGCTCAAAGATCCTTGAACAAACTGTACACAAATGTCTCTGGCACGTGGCCTTACTGAATTTAAAAGTAAATCAGCCAACGTTTAAATGTTGCTTCAACAGCTCTGATTGGGTGACTGCTAGAAGTTCATCTTCTCTAATGCTCATCATTCTCGCTTTCCATGATCAATCACCCATGTGATTGAACCCTACATCTATACTGAATATGTGGTATCACTTGTATAGTACTATGATAAAACAGCAATGTACAGCCATAAAACCAAAGTCATTGTACAGTGGCATGACGTCACAACAATTACTTATTCTTATGCTGGGTAGGGTGACCAGACGTCTGGGTTTTCCCAGGACAATCTGGGGAAATCACCTGACGTCCGGGGGTACCAGGAGTTTTTTTTCTTTTTTTCCCCCGTCCGGGTTTTTGGTCATTGTCCTTTTTTTTTTTTGCTGGGACCCGATTTCGAAATCCCGAAATCGGGTCCCGGCGCAAATCTTTTTGCGCGAATGGGGGCATAAAATGCTTTTCACACCCCCATTTCCTCCCCCTTCCCCTCCCCGGCACCCTCCTCCAATGAGAGGAGTGTGCATGTTAGCACACCCCCTCTGTGCCCCCCCGCAACAGGCCAGTGACATAGAAGTAGGACTAACGTTGTATGTGTATTTACATTAGTCCGATTTCTATTTTGGTGGCCCGTCCGGGTTTCTTTTTTTTTTTAAATCTGGTGACCCTACTTTTGGGCCTATGTACCTATTGAAAATGAGCAGGTCTGCGGCTGCTTCCTTACATGCGTAGCTCGTCTAGCGCTGCTGAAGACATGTTCACACAATTAAGGAGGGAACAATGCAAAATGTACTGTCTTTAAAATACTACTAAAGCGGAGAAGAGTAGGGCAAGGAGGAGACAGGAGAGAGTCTTGTTTTGAAATTTGGACAATTATGTTTGCTATTTATTTTAAAATTTCTTTATTGGCATTTATAATGTACATTAAAAGTTTGCAATCGAATTTCAAACTTTGTTTCATGTGTATGTAAAACAGGTTAACAATAACAAATAACTGTAATAACAACAAACTGTCTTCACGTTCGTGGGGGCACTATCTTTGACCCAAAAAAAGGTGCAGATGTTTAGCTTGTCGCTGGGGGCTCCAAGGGACTGAGAGTGTCAATTCGGATTACTAAATTTTAGTGGCCAAGCTCTTAACAAGTTCTGGCCATTGCTGAAGTGGGCTCGATTCAGTCACGAGGGTTTATCATCTGAAGGACGAAGTTTGCTATACCAGTGAATGTTAACTAATAATGCTTTTGATATGCAAAGCAACGCAATCAGTTTGATAACAAAACTTCTGGAGATACAGTGGGCCGCATTACAAGTGTGGCGGTCTGGAAAAAAGGGTGCCGGTAGCTACGTACCTGCACCCTTTCCAGACCACCACACTACAATTCTGCCTTCAGGGGCCGTTGCGCCCGGTAGGTCTGACCTGTGGGGCGCAATGGTCCCGGTAGGCAGACTTGCAGGGAAGCACCGGCACCGTTAGCAACGGTGCCGGTGTGTCGGTGTCCCCATTCCCATGGAGTCCACTGGGACAGTGGCAGTGCTGGAGCTTTCTACATTTGTATTGTAAACGTTGCAGGTAATTCTGTTATTGAAAGTGAGATCTGCTAATCAGACCCCACTTTTATAATACTCTGTGTCAAAAAACATAATGCAACTATGTACCCAACATTCCAACACACAGAGGTGGCCAAACTGTATGCACCACAGTTTCAAAATATGATAATTGTGTACCCCATCAGTCTGGAGGCAGCTGATCAAATAGAAAAATAAAAGGCACACCTGGTTTTGACATTGTGTCTAGTGAGATTACACAAATAAACCGCCATAAGGATTTGGTGTAATTTTATTGTAAGCTTGGTGAACAGTGACTGATACATGACATGGCCTGCTGTGTTATTTAGCTGTCTGGAACCATAACAACCACGTGGGGCTCACCCAGGATGCTTAATCCCAATGTGAAGGCTAGTAAGCTCCTCCAGGGAACAGCATCACTCCATCGGGGGTTTAACTGGGAAATGGGACTTCAAAGGCAGCCATGACTTTATAACGAACACTGCAGGGTGCTGATTACTGGAGTCTGTTTAATGTAGGCAGGCAGAGGAAGGGGGTGTAGTTAGACTAGCGCAGGAAAGAGCGCCAGTCCACAAAGGGGTCTCATCTTGGATTTTGCTCGGGCTCCCAAACGTGCTGTCCTCTTCCCAACTTCCTGCAGACAAATCACTCTGAGTATGGCATCAGAAAATAAAGGACACTTGGCACAGCAACCTGGCTTTTTCTGGACTGATCCACTATGGAATTCTGCCTAGATAAACGGATTCACCATCCCCTTAGTGGATTATTTGTTGGGACACTTTTGAAGAATTCACTGGATTCTGCTTGGGAGTACAGTCTACTTCAAAGTCCTCTGCCAGAGAGGTGGATACCTTGAGCTCCAAGTAAGAGGCATACTCTTCTCCCTAACCATTCCAAATGCCTAATTGGGATGACCAACTAGCTGGCACTGCTACTGCAACTGAGGCACTTGTTACCAGCACCTGCTCACTGGAGGTGACAGAATCCTGCAGGTGATCTTTACAAACCTTCCTAGTTGGGAAGGGGAGAAGAGAGGACTCATCTCGCCCGTGAGACCCTGGACTGTGCTTCCCAGCGACTACAGAGCTAAGAAAGCAGCACAAATCTTGTTGAGCTAACTCGACTGTGCTCGGCACAATTTGGCCCACTACTGGACCTGTGGTGCTTCCTTTGGCACTTCAAGTACTTCACAATATTTATATAGCGCTGCCATGAACCCTTAGGCGTTAGGGCGCAGATGTAAATAAACAGCAACATAGAACAGAAAGGGGTCCATAATCAAAAAGCAAAGCATGGTGGTCATGATCGACGCAGGGACTACGAGAATAACCAGGTCTTCAGCTTTTGCTTAAAACTGTTGAGCAATACTTGGTCCCGCAGGTCCAAGGGAAGAGCGTTCCAGGCCATAGGGGCTGCTATAGAGAAGGCCCCTTTTTCCATCTTCTTAGACTTGCTTCTGGGTATGGTCATAAGGTTCTGAGAGATAGGCCTAAGAGAACAGCTATTTGACTTCTTAGAAATCAAATCTTGTAGATAATGAGGCATTAAGCCTAAACTACATTTCATGGTTATTGTCAATAGCTGAAAGTGAATTCAGGAGGCTACAGGGAGACAGTGCAATTACCTCCTTGCTTGTGATACATGGTCACAGCGGGTTAATCCAGTCACTATTCTAATTGCCCCATTTTGCACCACCTGGAGTCTGTTAACAGCATTTTTACTGGTCCCTAAGAGAAGGCTGCCACAATAGTGCAGCTTCGATCCCACAAAGGCTCTAGCTAGGGTTTCGGAATTTGCATGCGAGATAAAGAGACGAAGATGAGCAAGTAGTTTTATGAAATAAACTGCCAAGGAGACTAAGCTTCCAATATTCACTTTCATATCTAAATGCTGATCCAACACCATACCCAAAGTTTTTACTTTCTTCTGTGGCTTGATAATCACCTCGCCTAAATGGAATTCATGATAAAGTGGTCCTTGCTTCGCTATAATGGATTGTGTGCCAACTATCATTAATTCAGTTTTTCCCTGTTAAGGTCAAGATTATTATCCATCATCCAATTGTCTACTAGGGAGTAGACTCTATTTAGTTCCTCTTCATCAGATGAATGGGAGCCTACAAGAGGGACAACACATTGGGTGTCATCGGCATAGTTGGTGAACAACACTCCCTCCCATTCTAAGGTGTCAAAGAACGGGCTAGTAAAGATGTTATAGATACAGGGTGATAGTCAAGCCCCCCTGAGGAACTCCGAACGATAGTAGTATAGGGTCAGATTTTGCCTCCTCTATGAAGACACATCTGACTCTATTATTTAGAAAAGAAATGGTCCATTTAGCTGCCTCAGATGAAGAATTAGCTACTTCCCCTAGCCTGTCAGCCAAGATCACATGATCTACCAAATCGAATGCGGCTGACCGGTCTATGAGCATAGAAGCAGAACTTTTATCCATTTGTTCCAAAAGTTGTGATTTTAACTCCAGTAGGGTGGTCTCTGTGCCAAAACCATTTTGGAAACCTGATTGGCAGGCATTAAGGGTGGGATATAAATGAAGGTGTGCCGAAATTTGACTATAGGCCATACGATCTATGATTTTCAATAGAAATGGGATTTTCGTTATCTGGTCTATAATTCAAAGGGTCATCAATTGCAAGGCCCATTTTTTTCAAGATTGGCGAGACTCATGCTTGTTTGATGTTAGATGGTACTTGGCCTTTGAGAAAGGAGGCATTGACAAATTTGCAGGTGGCATCAAGCAGGGGGATCGGGCAGGTTTTGATAATCATAGCGGAGCAAGGGTCACCTTTGCAGCATGTCGTTTCAGTTGTTCTACCGTGAGTGACAGATCCTGCACAGAAATGGGGTTGAAATGGAACTGGCCGATCGAAGGGCATCTTTCAAATAGGGTCTTCCCTGTATTATTCTGCAGGGACTGACGTATAGCCTTTTTTTGGGCTATGTTATCCCTGATGGTGGAAGTTTATTTTGCATTGCATCCTGTACATATTGGCACCAGGAGGCTACCGTTTCTATGGGGCAGTCTCTGGGTTTTGTGAGAGTTTCACTTTCTTTGAGAATTTTCAATAATTCTTTAACGTTGGATTTAGCGTTTATTATTTGCGTATAAAGGAGAAAAAAAATTCTCCTGCACAATTGCTAGTTAGTAGGCTTTTTCAACCGCTTTATAAGTGGCTAGATGCTCAAGTAAAGGACTTTTCCCGGTATGATAGGATTTGGTCATCAGGGATTTACTTTTTTGTAATTTTGATGTAAACCAGGCTTTGCTAGTTCTTTCCATAATGGCTTTTCGCTGTTTTAAGGTTTTAAGGGTGCCAAGGTATTAGTAATACAACTTAAGTTAGAAGTAATAACCTGTGACATAAATGCTGCCAAAACATCCTTACCAAATTCCAGCTCTGGAACTAGTGTGATAGATTTAGTGTTTCTGACCTGAAGGTCTAGCAGGCGTTTATACTTATTCTTCAAAGTAAAATTCGCAGTGATAGAAACATTTATAAATGAGTGATCAGACTATGGACATGGTAATACTTTGACATCCCTACTCTGGATGTTAGTAGTTGAAAGTCAGTCCAGGGTGTGACCCAAAAAAGGGGTGTAGGTACTTGCTCTCTTTGTTTAAAGCCCAAGTCCAATAGACCCTTCTCCATATCTATATATTTGACTCGCCCCACTGAAGCATATCGTCCCATCTTGACTCAATTGCCAGCACAACTATGTGAAGTAACCGTCCTGCCATGTCTCGTCCGTTGACTAAATAGAGCAGAAGCATAGTTTTAACCTGTCTAGGAAGCATTATCAACCTGCTTGAAGCTATCGACTTAAATGCCTCAAACTCCTACTCGACCCATCAGAGTCATCGACTTGACCCGTTTCAACTGCTGACTCGACCTGCTCAGATCCACAGACTTGGCCCAATCTCGAATGCTGATTCAATACACTGGCAGCCCAATCTCACACTCCTCTTGATGTTGACTCACAATTGGAACTGCACAACTCAAATGTCTTCATTGCTGTGAAGCACCTAGAACCAAGCGTGGCTCTAAAATGTCGAGCCCTGAACAACAAAAATGTGTGTTGAAGTGACTTGTCACCTGGTCCACCGTAAAGGTCCTGAGACACCCTTCTCTACCTTTTGAAAGACATATTCAATACGTTTGACATTTTTGCTGTTGAAATATTCCCCTGAGCACTTGTTTATAAGCCAAGAGATCTCCTTTATTTTAAAGTCTGCGTTCATTGGGCTGTATCATAAGTTGGGCTAATTGCTCCGTGATACTGCCAAACGGTAACAGCGTTACCGCAACTCGAGATTTGCACCGGATCACGAGTTGTAGGTGGGCAATGGCCCCAATGGGGTTGGTGCGCTATTACCACCAGCGTTAATAGCACCGGTGGTAATGGCAGTACAAATGTGCATAAAGCCGGCGCATGATCCTGTATTAGAGCCTAGTTAACATGCCTGGAGGACCATTTCTTTTCTTTGTTGTTCTATGTATGTTATTTTACTTTTGTTTTACTCCATCGCAAATGGTCAAATCTATGTTCATACGCTGTATACCGCTCTGTTCTTGTTGACTGTTGCATACCACTGGCTGTTTGTCACTATTATAATAATTAATAAACAAATTTCAAAATATAATCGATAGGTTGAGCATCCCTAAAAAAAAAAAGAAAGAAATTAAATTTAAAAAGCCGGCGCATTCACCTCCAGCTCAGAGTTGGGGGTGAATGCCCTGGAAAACAGGATTGGGCGAAGCGGTAAATGCAGTAGTAGTAGTAGCGATGCCGCCACATTTTGTTGCTCTGCCCAACATGCAATGACCCCTATTGTGTTTTCCCTTATAGCGGTGGGCCAGTAGTGGTATTATTAGTTGTGTGCATTTTTGTTGGTGTATTTAAATATCCTATGTGTATAGAACCTCGGTGAACATGATTTTAATGTAGTACCCCTGTGCTATTCTTGTTTGCTTTGCTTTTGTACCAGCTCACACCTCTCCTAAAGGGTATAGCCTGCCCTCGGCCTGCGCTACCCTACAAGACGAAGGACGCATAGCTGCCAGCGGGTGCCTATTGCACCTTTATGATCTGGATCACTGCTGCTTCAGTAATAGTGTTAGGCTGACCAGAGAGGTTTCCACTACTCAGCCCTGTGCTTCTGCAGAGCAGTAGTCATTCCGTCACAGGGGGTTCACCATTTGCTCTGTCCGGGTCTGCCGGTGCTGCACCTGCACTAACAATGAAAGCACTGAATGAGGTGCCCCTTCCATATTTACGCAGGTGCACCTGGCCCCACTTTGCAAGTTGTTTTAGGGAAGTAGGTGCTCACTGGGGACTTCCACAAGGGACCCCATGTCGTCGCTCTCTGAGTGCCGCCCCCTGGGTGTTGTGTGCACAGAGCACACTCTCCTGGTGCACTTGTAATAGGAAGCATGCACATAGGCAATAGGGACTCCTTTTTTCCGTGGAGCGTACCCACATGAAAAAGAGGGACTGCCCCAGGGACGTCATTTGGGGGTCGCCAGAGGTCGCAAGTGTGACCTCTGAGGTCTCCCTTGCGACCTCTGTAGTCTCCCTTGCGACCTCTAAAAAAAAAAAAAAAAAACACTTTTTTTTATTATTATTTTTTTTTTTGTTTGCAATGCAAGCTCCTGGGCTGTGGCCAGCACCATGTGGCTCTTTAATTCAGGAGTGAATAGCTTTCTTGTTCAGGCCCCTTAAAAAAAGAAGAAAAATAAGAACAAGAGGGCAACACTTTCAGCACTGAACCTAACCTAAATAAGAAATAATGGGAATGCCAAAACATGTGTCTTTCTGGAATTCTATACAATAATTGCTAAACTCATTAAAGGTTTATTTCAGACAAACTTCAGGGGGTGAATTCACTGATTTAGTCTGTTCTCAAGCACCTCAACTCAGCCTTTCATCCTTCTGAGGTCGGTAAATGGGTACCAACACAGGTTGGGTGATATTGGGTGTATATTTCTTCTATGTAAAGCGCTTAAGCGTAAGTGCTATATAATAACACATCATTATCATTTGGTCATGGACGTCTGCTTGCAAACACAGTAATTTGGTAATATGGGCCTACACACACTGATCTTAACGATACATATGGCGATCCATTCAGGTATGAAATATACATCACATTATAGTGATATCGTAACCATATTTTTTGTAGTGTACAATGCTATGTGATGCCACTTCCTGTTTTGTCAACGGGTGAAAGGTCGTGTTCCATCGCTTCCCGCGATATCACTTCGGGGTGGGGTCAAATGACATCAACTCCTGTGATGTCATCAGGGGTCAAGGGTCGTGTGATCTCACTTCCACTACCCCTGGCATTTTGGTGAAATGACGTCCCTGGACTGCCCCTTTTTCGATTGACACCTTCAACGTTAGTGGCACGCATTTGATATAGCAGACAGACCCTAGGACTTGGACTTTCAATAGTAATAGTAATCGGTTCTTCACTGGCCGCATCAGCTGAGGAGCCAGTGTCCAACTGCCGCTGGAAGATTACTCGCCCACCAGTGTACCAGAGACTTCCAGAAGAGGAGATCAGATTAATAAAAAACATCTGCCAGAAGATTGCAGTTTTAGGCCAAGCAGTTTTAAGTGGATGCTTGCATATGTTTATAGAAGTTGATATTCGCATTGTGGCAGCCAGCCATACTTCTGGGCTCCGTAAAGGTGCCAGATCTGTGAGGAGACAATAACTTATGCTGTTACTACGACTTTTGAACATAAAAATGTTAACGTTAAAGGTATTTATACCGCCCACTTCACCACCGGAAGTGGTTGCGTTCGGTTATTTGTTTAGCGCCTAACTGCCATTGCTTTGGACTGAAAGATAGAGCATAGTCTAGAAATACACAGATCGCACAATAAGGACGTTGCGTGATAAGCGTGTGCATTACAATTGCAGCACAATGGCACTATCCTTGGCAGAGATGCCTAGTACTGTACTAGCAGTTTTTGTGAGCGTGAAGTGCCGTGCTTTTAGCCATGTCTTTGATTCAGTGATTGATGATGAGGGTGTGGGCCACAGCCAACTAACATGGGGGTGCTGCACTAAAAGGTGGAGAGAACTATCTGTCCCAAGAGCAGCTGATTGCAGTTGTTGGTTCTGCAATTACATGTTAAACTCTACAATGCTAATTTGAATACTGCAGTGATAATATTCTGTACTATGCAATCAATTCAATAAACAGAAGTTTATAAAGAAACAGTACATTACATTCATTTTTGGTAAACTGAACTTTGGCCAGACAGTTTCAGGATTTTTTTTAACCCTAAATGACGTGAAATTATTCAATTACACTGCAAGTATATTCAGTGGACCATAGACTGTTCATTACAGTTGTCAGAAATTCCTCTTTGTTCTGATGTCTAGCATAATAGAATTGTCTTTAGAAGTTCTATGTGTTGGGTGCAGGGTACTGCATGTTGGTTGTTTCTGTGAATATGATTGCTGGTATGAGACGAGCATGGTGGGCCAACTAGTATTGGGATGATGCACAAAAAGTAACATGAACAATGGGTATAGACACAACTGTCTATAAATGAAGCAACTGATTGTAGTTGTGTGATCTGCAATTACATAATAACCTGCACAATGTATTGCATTAATATTCAAAATACTGCAGTTTGGTATTTATTTGCAGAATAAAAAGTACAGTGTACTGCAGGAAAAAACGTTACACAACAATTGTACCTTAAATTCATTTTAAAATGACAACTACACTGCCAGAGCTGACAGCACCACTAACTCCACCAACAGTGCTCCCCATTGGGTTTCAGGCATTGCACACTTCACCATGTCACTAACCAAGTGGACTGCCTGACACTGCAGTGTACACATCTTAGTACTGCATTTAAATCCTAGTGAATGGAAAGCTTCTGGACTGGTAGATGCAAACTGAGTAGCCTTTCAAGGGGGCACTGAAAGCTACTTAAGAAAGTACTTGTCCAATCCATCAACGTACCCTCCTAATAGGCCATAGTGTTTGCATTGATCCACCGTTACACCTATAGATCCTGAATAAGTCATAAAAGACTTTGGGCCTCATTCCGATTATGCCGGTATCCTGGCGGTAGAGCCGCCAGGAGACCGCCATTTGGTACTTACCTTTACTGGCCCTCAATGCCGCCGGATTTCGAGTGCCAGCGGGACGGTGTAAATTCTCATTCATGGAGTCCCATAGGGCTCCATGAGGGGGCATTTTCCCTCATTACCACCACCAGCAATGCCGGTGGCGGTAACGAGGGCTTTTTGGGCCGGTAGGGCACCTGGCTTACCTCCAGAATTTAGCTGGAGATAACCCAAGTACCCCACTGGCAAACCCGTATTCGGGTGGGCCGGTATCCACGGATACTGGCACTTTTTTACCAGACCGCCGACTCGGAATGAGGCCCTTTACATTGTCCACAAATGTAAAAATAGGCGTGATCTTTTTTTTTTCCAAGTCTCCAAAGCAAAACCTCATTTACTTTTATATTGTTGTTGAATTCTTTTCACACAGCATACACAACCTGTATGTTTTCCCTCAGAATATTCAACTGATTTTAAACTAGCTTCTCAGGTACCAAACTGCCTGGCAGAAAGTTCATTGCTTTAGCTCTGGCAGGAACCCCTTGAACCTTTTGGTTTCATGAACCGGTTCTTTGACCTTCCTTCCTTAGTGACTCCTCGACTCAGTCCTCACCAGAAACACAACTCTATGTGCCTTGTGAGAGATCATAAGCTTCTCATGGTGGAGTAACCAAAAGGCACTCACTGTGTGAGCAATCTTGATTGGTTAGCTGTGTTTATTTCACAAGTCAGAAGCAGTGTTATTGGTTGCAAAGTGTTTGAAAGTTTCTCCATGTTTGGGAATAGCTATCTGTCGCCATAAAGAGCTTTAAATGATGGTGACCATGTTGAAAATCGTCTAGGTGTTTGACAGATGTCCTTTGTTTCTCTTGTATGTGAAAGGGTACGGTCCTGGCCATATTTGGTCACAACCACTGCATACTCATAAAGACAGAAGCAGCAATGGCCCAGATGTAGCCAGTGGCTGAAAGACATCTGGGATTCAGGTTTAATTTGCCCTGGAAGAAGGTTTGAATGTGGTCAGCCCCCAGGAAATGGGTGATCGAAAAATGTTTGTACCCATTTCTAGAAGATGGGGGGAATCGCTACCTTACTTTTGTGAATAGCTGGGAGGCATCTTGAAGCAACTGAGAAAATTACTTCAATCGAAGGACTGTGAAGAAGCTCTTCTGTGTCATTTGACCAAGATCACACTCTGACGGAGCAGCAGTGCTGGGATATAGGGATACCGGACCTCTCTAAACTGCTATTTTATTTGTTCACGCTCTTAGCACTTTACCTTATGGCTGCTTGTTAGTAATTCAATTTAAAATCGAGCTGATTGTTTTAAAAATATTTAGCACATTTCATTTATTCTGCGATGCTAAGATTCAAGATCGTATTTGTTTAGCTTTGCTCTATATAGGTCGTTGCGGCACAGAACTACAATTCCCATAATCTCTGTATTTCTGGCACACATTTACTCACTGTCCTTGGTCAGACCATTATCTCGTGACCTTCACTTTTCCCCCCTATCACAATTAGCCTCTCCGAAATTGATTCCCCGACACTATGTTTTCGCTAGAAACTTGAAGAAACATACTCCTCAATTGTTCAATTGTTCTCCTCTCAGTTGCTAAGTAAATGTAAGCCTGTGTACCAATTTACTAAAGACCTGGCCAATCATTTTACTGATACACTCAATAACATTGTTGATAACCTTGCACTCAAGAAATCCTGAATAGTCAAAATCAGAGCCAATACAAAGTTTGATGACTCTATTACTACTCTACGTCATGATAAACGCAAGGCAGAGAGAGAATGGCGAAAAACCCTACTCCTCTTCATCATCACCACCATACAAATGTTTAGCTGCCAGCCTCAAACAAGCTATCATTACCACAAAATCCAATGGTTAGAACTCTAGGATTTCCTCCGCAAAATCTAATACACTGGAACTTTTCTCAATTTTAAAGTAATTTGAAGGCAAACATCAGTCAGGAACTACTATACAGACGGACTCTGACTAGTATCAGTCGATACATAAAGAACTTAACTCAAAAACCTATGGTCATAAAAAATCCATTGACTCTCAGGTAAATCAAATCCTTTCCACCACATCAGGCCAGCCTAACTTGTTGAATATAGCCACCCATTCTGTTAATAATGATTCAGTACAACTGCCTTTCTACTTCCAGCCTTCTTCCAAGGATCAAATATGCAAGATTGTTTCTAATATGAAATCCACTTCTTGCTTAGGTGATTGTTATCCATCCAGCCTTTTTTAAGACTGCATTGAAACATTGGCACCATGGGTAACCCGTCTTGTTAATTTGTCCTTCGAGAAAGTGAATGTAACCACGGTCCTTATGGAGTCATGGGTAACTCCTCTACTGAAAAAGAGCACCTTGGACCCCACAATCCCCAAAGTTTCTGACCAAGCACAAATGTGCCGTTTACTCTAAAATTCCTTGATCGTGTTGCCTTTTTACAACTGCAGGACTTCCTGGGAAGTAACCACCTCTTTAATTCGAGGTAATCTGGCTTGAGTTTGAAACACAGCACGGAAATTGCTTTACTTGATCTCAAGTCAAACATTGCGGGCGTCGTGGATAAAGGCAAACCAGCACTCCTCATGCTACTCAATTTATCAGCAGCGTTTGACTTGATTAATCATTCTCAGTTGAACGCCATACTAGTCGACCAGGTGTGTTGTTCCCACTCTGCTTCACAATGGATCCCATCATTCCTCGGTCCTAGACATGCCTGAGTAGCAGTAGATAATGCCTTTTCCACCCCTGCACTTGTCAACTGCGGGGTGCCTCAGTGTTCCATTGTTTAATGTAAAAGCAATGCCTCTCCTGGCACTTCTTGAAGACCTGGGTGTCGAATTTACCAACTATGCTGATGACACCCAGGTCATAATTGAATAATCAGGAAGCCACATCAGAGATACCAATGCTGTCAACACCATCTATCAAACCATTCACGCATTGATGGCCACCAATTAACTTGCTCTTAACGTTGAAAAAACAGAACTTCTGATTGTTGCTTCAGGTAACAAAATTAAAAAGTTCGGCCTGACTATGAAAGTTTTATCGTAGCTGCTAATAAAAGCGAAGTCGCTAAATCGGTAAAGACCTTAGGCATTGCACTAAATGCCGAATTTTCCATGAAGCCGCAGGTTGCTTAGGTCAAAGCCACATGTAGCTATCTCTCTAAACTCCTTAAGCACATTTGCCTGCACATCTCCCTACAAAATAGGTCTCTGCTTGCTACAGCTTTGGTTAACTCGTGCCTTGATTATGGCAATAGCTTGTTAGCCAGTACCTTAAAAGCAAACTTTCACGTGCTGCAAGCTACACAGAATAATGCTGTTAGAGCTGTGTTTGGTCTTTCTCATTGAGACCATGTTTCCGAGGCTAGATGGAAAGTCCATTGCCTACCTGTGAAACGTCACGTTACACATAAAGTCCTGTCTCTTACCCATAAATGTTGTAACACTGATGCACCACAGTATCTGTCCAATAGGCTATCTTCTAGCAGAACGGGACGCTTGCTGCGTTCCTATGATTACACCAAATTTACAGAGCCTAGATTTAAGCTTTCTAGTTTTGGCAGCACCATGTTAGATGTGCAAGCCGCTTTGGCCTGGAATAAGCTCCCCATTCATCTAAAGCAGGCTAATTCCATCGTTGAGTTCAAGAAGGAGTTAAGACGCACCTCTTCACCCTTAACCCAGATTAATTTTACCCTTTTTCTGTCTTCATCAGCTTCTCGATCTTCTTTGTTTGTACTGTTTTGTTTTGTTTTGCTTATTGTGCTCTCTGAGGCCGTTGGGCGATTTAGCATGTTATAAAAATAAATAAATAAAGTGAAAATAAAGAGAACCATGAAATTGGAAATGTCTTCCCCTGACCCGGCCATCACAGCTTTGTTAAAAACCTCCAGGACCATCTGCTTCCTGAAGGCACCTTGCTGCTTGACTCTGTGTAGCTTAACATGAGAGGTTGGAGAATCAGAGAATTTGTAACAAATGAAGCCAGTGACCCATCGTTACAAAAAGATGAAGAACACAAAGAACCTTCAACAGAGGCCCCTTGGAGTCTGCGGTACCGCAAGCTGGCCTGACTTGTGTTGCAGGGTCATTGCCTGGATCACCCATTAACCAGACCTGTAAAGTCAGGTACCAGGCAGCTAGCTACACTGCACCCCTGCACCCACCTCGTCTCTAGCCCAGGATCTCCACCATTGGCTCCAACATTGACTGTCATACATAGAATCTTCAGCCCCAAACCAGGGACTTGCTCTGCCTCTGGTAACTGACCAAACAAACAACTCCAAGGTTTGACAGCTTGCAAGGGTAGATCATTTGTCTTTGTACTGTACTGCTTACATTGAGCCCCGGGTGGGCTATTTGCCAGTTAGACCAATACTGCTCGTAATGGAATATTCCAGGGATCTGCAACCTTTGTCTCTCCAGTTGTTTTGAACTACAATTCCCATGATCCCTTTGTAGCCCATAGACGCACGGGGCCCGGCTACTAGGGGACACAAAGGTGGCATGGTGTTGGTTAAAGACTTTTATTTGTGCATAAAGAGCCCCTCACTATCCCAATCTTCTAAGAGGGGTTTTCCTGCCTCAACACTAATACTAAGGGTTGCCAGAATTTCTGTCAAATCAAACTCCACCGTCCTGTGTCACAACCTACTTCTATCCCTCACACTACATCTAAAGGATAATCTAACATAAAGTTTCTACTCCAGGAGAATGTCTCCCTTCTCCTGATGCTCAGATAGTGTTTAAAAATAATGTTTTCTTGCAACAAGAATAGAAGGGGGACTGACTCCCTTTCACTGGCTTGCAGGTTTCTGCAACCTTTGTCTCACCAATTGTTTTGAACTACAATTCCCATTGCCCCTTTGTAGCCCATGGCCAGTGCTTTAAGTGGGCCGGGGCCTGCCGGGGCCGGGCCCCTGCAGTCTCCAGAAATTGGGGCTGAGCCGGGGCCCAGCCGGGGCCCCCGTCCCACACAACATTGGCGGGATGCATTATCCCGCCGCGGCCACAGCCGCGACGGGAGATGCGCCCGTACTTATGTCGGCCAAGCTGACAGAAGTGCCAGCCAGCCACAGCGATGCTGAGGCTGGCGGCACTTCTGTCAGTTAGTGTAACTCCCTTTGATGACCCCTCATCAGGGTCATCAGAGGAAGTTACTGTCCCTTTGTTTTCCCTCCCCAGGTCACTGACCCCCGCGGGCTCCGTGATCTAATATGCAGATTAAGTCACGGAGCCCGCGGGTTCGCAGAGGGTGAAAGACGCCTCAGGCTCAGTGGTCTATGTGCTCTGAGCAGATAGATCACAGTGCCCGAGGTGCCTTTCTCCGTCGGCAAAGCTTTATAAAAGATGCATTGAACTGTGTACGTTTCAAGCCATCTTTTATAAAGGTAGAAATATTTCTATGTTTATAAAAGACGGCTTGAAACGTGCACAATTCAAGGCATCTTTTATAAAGCTTTGTCGACGGACAAAGCCACCCTGCGGTTTGTTTTGTCCGTCATCAACGCTTTATAAAAGATGCCATCTTTTAGAAACATAGAAATATGTTACAAATATCTATGTTTATAAAAGGTGGCTTGAAAAGTACACAAACCATAGTGTGCTTACCTTACTATGGTTTGTGTACTTTTCAAGCCACCTTTTATAAACATAGAAATATGTAACATTGCTATGTTTATAAAATATGGCTTGAAAAGTACACACACCATAGTAGTACGCATACAAACATATAAATGCTCACACACATATATATATTTGTTTGCGCACCTTACTATGATTTGTGCACTTTTAGGCCACGGCCACAATGAAAGCCACGCCCCCAAACGAGGGCCCCCCCTCAATTTCTTACCCCACTTAAAGCACTGCCCATGGCTCCACGGGGCCCAACTAGTAGGGGCTGTGTGCTTGTCCCTAAGAGAACACTTGGAAATACAGATGCAGAGACCATGGTAATAAAACGTGTAGGGTAAGTTTTATTTATTTATGTGTGTTTGTGTTCAATGTGTCTGGCTTTGTATCAATCCATCCAGTCCACCATGGGGCTGGATGGAATGTTAATAAAGAAAAGAAAGGAAAACAAAGGAATAGAACTCTCCTGCCCAAGAATGGGCTGAGCAGAGGAGAAAGGAATCCCCAGAGGATTGCAGAAAAGTGAGAGTTAGAAAAGGATAGTTAGAAAAGGGCATGAAGAAAGAGAAGAAAAAGACAGCAGAGAAGGAGAAAAAAAGACTTACATGGGGGCCACGGACTCGAGCACCCCGCGCCCTGCAAATCTGGGTGCGGTGGGCATGTGCAGAGCCCCCAGGCTAGTGAAACAAGGGGCAGAACTGCTTATGCCAGGGGCAGCGCAGCTCGAATGCCCTGGTAGGCCCCGGCGGATGTCAGCCAACAGGGCCCACCAAGAAGATATAAAAAGAGCTGCGGGCGCAGCTGTGCTTGTCGGTAGTCCCAACTCCAACGGGACCACTGCGAAGAATGAAAGATGCCCTGGAGAAAGGTGGAGATGCCGGGTGGACCCCCACTTGTGCACGGGGTTCGTCCAAAGGAACAGCAGAGAGCAGGTAGCCCCATGTGGTGAACGGGCCACTTTGAAGAAAGATGAGGGGCCAGGCCCCCATTTATCATCAGGAGACAGGCCACCAGCCAGCCCTTCATTCTGCTTGGCAGCCAGCCCTCAGTGTGCCAGGGTCATCAGAGACAGCCCTTAAAGGTCCTGTTAAGGTGGTGACTGACTGTAGTGACTGCAGTCGCCCTCATTGTGGCATACTCTTTATAAAGTGTTACATGTTGTATATGTGGTGTATGTCAATGTATAAATGTATGTATATTCATATGTATATATTTAATTATTGTTAAGTAGGAAAAAGTAGAATGGGGTTATATAGAAAGGGAATGTTATGCAGACTTAAATGTTAAGAAGGGGTAGGACGTTAAATATATGTATATTGACATTAAGAAAAAGGGGGTAGAGCAGTGGTACCCTGGTGTGAGGTTGAGGGATAGTGTGGCAGCCTGCCTGAGGCTGCCTGGTAAGGTGGGACCACCCACCAAGCCCGGCTACAGCAGGGGCGCAAGGGGGGCTAGTCCCCCCCAAAGGCCAGCCCCTGACCCCTCTAGAAAGGAGGCCTTGAATGTGGGACATGAGGGAGATTAGCATTCTGAGAGGCTGCACTGCAGGAGGTCCGGCCAGGATTTGTAGGCTTGCCCTGGACAATGTACTATGCCCCACAGCCATGAAAGCACACATGACCATGGATATGAAGGGCCATTCACACCTCTAAGTGAGGTAGCACACTTACTCAAGCAGGCTGCCTACAACTATTTTCTCAAACCTAAAATTGTCTTCTGTAATTTAAAGCATGTTCATTTTCTGTGGGAATATAGCTTTTTCTTAACACATATGCGGGAGGGACGTACTGCAATTCTCCAAATTAATGATCACGTCAAAGGATTAGTAAATATTTTTAGGTTCTCCTGGTAAGAATATTGTAAAGGACCGGAGGGGGGTGTCTGTACTTCCTCTTTCTATATGGTAAAGGAGAGGCACAGAGGACCCCAGCCAAGATTCTCTATTATTGGTAACGTAGTCGAGCAATCAAGGCCTAGCTTCTCAGGAGGTGATGCAGGCTGATTCTTAAGTACAGTGTAGTCCCCAAGCACCCACAAAAGAATGTCCACACACTGTATTACTGAAAACAAAGTCTTTATACAAAAAAGGTAGCAGGCGCCCCTCTCTCGAAAGAACAAGGCATGATAACCTGTTCAGTGGTTATTAAACACATTGAGAGTTCGCAGCCATTGCTTTTTGCTCACTGTACCTTCACAGATGGGAAATATCCATTTGCATATCAGTCTTTGTCCCACCCACAAGGGCAGTCCAGCACCGAAATACTATGGCAATTCCTCTCTGAACAAGAGCACCATCAGCAACCCCATACACGTGTTTCAGCCTTGTTGGGCATCATCAGTGAGGTGAAGCTGAGCCTCTCTAAGCACAGTGAGCAGGGAGTCCACGTCTGGTTGCCCCCAGGTAACCTAGGGTGACCAACCCCAAGTTGGGCGGGACAACATCTCAGAACAGGTTATCATGCCATGTTCTTTCTGAAGAGGAGCACCTGCTACCTTTTTTGAAATATTTGTAAGGAACTTGGGGTTGGTCACCCTGAGTTACCTGGGGGCAACCAGACGGGGACTCCCTACTCACTGTGCTCAGAGAGGCACAGCTTCGCCTCACTGATGAGGCCCAACAAGGCTGAAACACGTGTATGGGGTTGCTGGTGGTACTCTTGTTCAGAGGGGAATTGCCATAGCATTTCGGTGCTGGACTGCCCATGTGGGCGAGACAAAGACTGATATGCAAATGGATATTTCCCATCTGTGAAAGGTACAGTGAGCAAAAAGCGTGTGCTGCAAACTCTCATCTCAGAACAGGTTATCATGCCATGTTCTTTCTGGAGAGGAGTGCCTGCTACCTTTTTTGAAACACAGTCTTTATATAATTCAAATTCAAAGGTATGTACCCTATCACAATAACGCACTTTGTACTCAGAAATCAACAATGGTAAATATATACAATTCTAAAGTGGTATCACCAATATTATCAGATCTCATTAAAGTGCATCAACTATACTGTTAGAATGTCACAGATCAATAACGAGGAAACTGTCATGATGCCTACCTCCAAGGAGCCAGGTCCGACCCAGCAACCCCAGAGGCAGGCATCATTCCCCCCAGGGAAGTGCCAGCGGGCCCAAGCTGGGGCCCTTTGGACACAGTCCTGGCGCTTTAGGCGCCAGGCTCATGTTGGACCCCTGTCCTGGCGCCTTAGGTGCCAGGCTCATAAAGCTAGACATGTGTTCAAGTGTTTTAATGTGCACTTACCTGATGCAGACCATGCTGCTACATCCAGGCCCTCTTGAGGCCTGAATGGAACTACTTTACCTGTGGGACTACTTTCCACCTGGGTGTGGTCGGGGAAGGATACATACCTGATCGGTGGAAGGATACATGCCTGGAACTTCTTCCAAAGCTATTTAAACCACGCCCGATCAGCAACTCACGCTTCACGTTGTTCTGCTCCTCGCAGCTGGACGCTCACCGTGTCAGCTCCTGCATCTGGACTTCAGCCACGCCTGTCAGCATCCTGGGTCGCCTGCAAAGGGAGATAAGAGAGAATTGGGGAGAAAGAAGACCTTACCTGCTAAAGCTGCATCACGGGGACATCACACCGACGAGCCTGAAAGGGAAGACATCATTTTAAAAGCATTTCGCTTCGATCGCTGCAGCGCTGCATTTCACTCACCTTTCCTGGGCGCCTCCATCTTCAGCAGCGATCATCCGGATCCGCACCCACTTCCCAGAGCCTAGAGAGAAAAGACAAGAAAACAAGGTGAGAGAAGGAAGGGAAATAGGAAAAGCTCAGTTTCCTTCTAAGACTTACCTGTTGGGTCATTCCCATTTCATTTCGGGTCCTGCCGCTTCCTGGCATTCCGGACCCCGGCCCCAATGGGGAAAAAAGACAAAGACATTGAATGAGCGAATGCAAAGACATTACCTGAACGCTCATCCAGAACTTACACTTCGGGTCGGCGCCATATCTCCGGCATTCCGAACCCCGGCCCCTAAGGGGAAAAAGACATAAGCATTAGCGCTTGCTGCAATAAGACAATGAACATTATTATTATTAAGCTTGAACTTTTGAACTTGCAACAGAACTCTTACAGCGCCTCACCTGAATAGTCAAGCTTATTTTGAACTCCCATCAAACCTCAATCCAGTGAAGTAACTGGGTTTCAACGCGCCCCTGCATCAGAAGCAGGATGGAGAACTCATCCTTCCAGACCCTAAGGTGAGACTTCACGGGGAATCGTGGAAGGGTATCGAGGAGGGTTGGAAGGGAGTGGGAGGCTTGAGCATTATTCCGTCAGTAGGTAATACTCCCTTTTCACGCACAGGGGAATATTCCTGCGAGCCAGAAAAGCCAGAGTAGAGGGGCCCTTCCTGTCCATCATCAGACACCTGCGCCTCACCATTGAAGAAGCATCAGCACTCGAAGCCAGACCTGCGCCTCCGTGGGAATCAGGTGAGCGTGACAGAACGCGAAGCCTACCCACAATTTCCCACCCGGGCGCTATGGAGACTTCCGAGACAGATCAGCTGGCCCAGCTTTTGGGGGAATTACGGGCAGAAGTGCACTCAGCCCGCTAGGAGACCAACGCTCTCAAAAGAGAACTGATCCTATCCAAGGAAAGAACTGATGACCTGGCCAAAAGTTTATTGCAGGCCCAGGCAGGGCACACTCCTTTACCTAATTCCGGAGGTACTTCCAAATCAATGGGTTTGAATAACCCGGTACAAATCAATCTACCTGGACACATGCCTTTGGCCCCGCCTGAACGTTTTGCGGGGGATCCCAAGAAATATGCCGTCTTTATGAACCAATGTTGTTTACACTTTCTGTGCAGACCCGGGACCTTCCCTAACGACCAGACCAAGGTAGCCTTTATACTATCTTACCTCAGTGGCAGTGCTGCCGATTGGTCTATTCCATTGGTAAATCAGGATGATCCCATTCTCCAGGATTTTCAGGGCTTCCAGGCCAGCATGGAAAGATTGTTTGCTCGACACTCTCAAGGACAGGCCCTTGATAACAAACTGCTATCCTTACGACAAGGTAATCAGGATCTCCTGTCCTACGTTGCCACCTTTAATAGACTGGTTGTGGAAACTGGATGGCCAGAAAACAAAAGGATCACATTGTTTAATCGAGGCCTGCGCGGAGAGCTTAAGGATGTTCTAGCTCAGATAGTAGATCCACCCCAGGTCTGCGCAGACTACATAGACTTGGTGGTTCAACTTGATCACAGACTTCAAAATAGAAAAGCAGATCGGTTCAAGTACGAAACCCGAGTACCGATCAAAACCCACGCTAACTCCAAGAGTACCGACATATCCGAACCTATGCAAATCGGCGGTGTTAAAGGACCATTAACGCAGAAGGAACGGGAGAGAAGGCGGCAAATGCAACTTTGTCTGTATTGCGGGACTTCCGGTCACTTTCTTCGAAATTGTCCGGTTAAACCACCTAAGAAGGTGGTTGGAGCCACTGATAACGATTTATTGACACCTGATTCGGGAAACGACCTAGCCCGACAAGCGTAGGGGTCCGCTTGCCGAGCTTGAAAACAAACTCTTTGACCTCGCATTTTGTCATGCCAATGGTGCTCGTGGACCCAAAACAGCCTCAGCAGTTGCATGCTGTAAAAGCGTACATCGACAGTGGAGCTATTGGAAACTACATAGACCGTGAATTGGCTTCCAGGATTAAGCTCCCTCTCCGCCCGAAAGTAACCCAAGATGTCATTACTACAGTAGATGGAACCGAAATAGCCTCAAGGCCTGTAACGCATTACACTGTTGAAATGACACTGGTGGGTCAGGATGGACATCGGGAAGCAATCGTGTTTGATGTGATCAAGGCCCCACAATTTCAAGTAATTCTTGGAATTCCTTGGTTAGAAACACATAATCCCAGAATCGACTGGCGAGCAAAGAAGATAAGTTTTCCTGATTGTGAACCAACTTGTTATCCAAAAAATCCAGTTATGGGTCTAGCCTCAGCAACTTCCACCCCTGTACAGCTACCGTCAAAATACCAAGAATTCCAAGACGTTTTTCAGAAGGAACAGGCTAACACGTTACCTCCCCATCGGTCTTATGATTGCCAAATCGATCTGGTACCCAATGCTCAACTACCTTGTAGTAGGATTTATGCTCTTACGGAACCTGAGAACCTGCATTTGCGTCAGTATTTAGATCAGTACCTAGCCAATGGTTTTATTCGCCCGTCCAAGTCTCCTGTCTCCTCAGCTCTGTTCTTCGTGCCGAAAAAAGAGGGCGACCTTAGAACATGTATAGACTATCGTGCCCTAAATCAAATAACGATTAAGAATCGTTATCCTCTGCCCCTGATCCCTGAGCTTATCGACCAGGTGAAAGACGCTTGTGTGTACACCAAGTTAGATCTCCGAGGAGCTTATCACCTGGTGCGTATAAAAGAAGGCGACGAATGGAAGACTGCATTCCGCACCAAATTTGGGCTCTTCGAATATCAGGTGATGCCCTTCGGTTTGTGAAATGCACCTGCCGCCTTTCAGTACTTTATGAATGATGTTCTTCGGGAACTTATCGATGTCTGTGTCATTGTTTATATTGACGACATCCTGGTGTACTCTTCTTCAGAATCCGATCAGAGAAAACATGTTAGGGCAGTTCTTGAGAAATTGTGCCAGCACAGACTATTTGCAAAGCTCGAAAAATGTGTTTTTCATACCACAGAAGTTGAGTTTCTCGGATTCATCCTGACACCTCAAGGAGTCCAAATGGACTTGCGAAAGGTGGACGCCATCCTCAAATGGCCATCTCCTAGCTCGGTGAAGGGAGTTCAGAGCATGCTCGGCTTCGCCAATTTCTATCGAAGATTCATTCCGGAATTTTCCCGAACAGTCCAACCCATCACAGCTCTCCTAAAGAAAAACAAATGCTTTGAATGGACTCTTGAGGCCGAACAAGCCTTTCAGGACCTGAAAACCAAATTCACCTCTGCACCTGTATTGAAGCACCCGCACCCAGATCTCCCTTACATTGTGGAAACCGACGCATCCAGTTCGGCCATGGGAGCTGTCCTGTCGCAAAGAGACCCAGAAAGTAACCAACTACACCCTGTGGCCTTTTGGTCCAGGAAATTTTCTCCTCCTGAAATCAACTACGCAATTACCGACAAGGAGTTACTGGCTATTAAATCTGCTTTCAAGGCTTGGCGTCACTACCTTTCTCGGGGCAAGACACACCATCACCGTAATTACGGACCAGAGAAATTTACAATATTTAAAGACAGCCAAAGCTCAATCTTCACGACAACTCCGATGGGCTCTATTCTTTGCGGAATTTGATTTCGTAATTACCTATCGCCCTGGCTGCAAGAATGGTAAAGCGGACGCCTTATCCCGGATTGGCATGGAAGAACCCAATTTGAGTTTAGAACCTGTGCCAATCATACCGGAACAAAGAATCTTAGGCCTAACTTTATTGCAAACTATTGAGGACATCCAAACGCAAGTAAAACAACTTCTAGACTCTTCAGCCTTACTGGAATGGAGTCAAAAGGGTCCTCATTACACCGTTAAGGATGATTTACCCTACTTCCAGGAGCGGTTGTTTCTGACAAGTAAAGAATTGCAAGAACTTGTTATTGCCCATCATCATGAATCATTAATGGAAGGACACCCTGGTATCGCTAAAACGGAGGGAAAAATCAAACGCCACTTCTGGTGGCCTTCTTGGAGAAAAGACATAAAGTCTTTTGTATTGTCTTGCGGAATTTGTGCCCAAAACAAGGGTCAAAAGAAAAGGCCAGCCGGCCTACTTCAACCTTTGGATATTCCACCGGCACCATTGCACACCTTGTCAATGGACTTTATAACTGACCTGCCTCCTTGTGCTGGTTACAACCCTATCCTTGTAATTGTGGATCTATTCTCCAAAATGGCCCACTTTATCCCTTTAAAAGGTTTGCCTTCAGCTTCCACCTTGGCCAAGGAATTTCTGGAGAATATAGTTTGCATACATGGTTTTCCTTCCATATTAGTCTCGGATCGTGGAAGTCAATTTATCTCCCATTTTTGGAAGAAATGTTGCCAACTAGTACAAATAGATGTGCGGTTATCCACCAGCCACCACCCCACAGACCGACGGACAAACCGAGAGAACCAATCAGACTCTCGAGCAATATCTTCGGTGCATGTTACACCAATCCGATTTAAATTGGAAAGACATCCTTTGGTTCGCAGAATATGCATACAACAATTCAGTGCATTCTGGAACCGGACAAACTCCTTTTTATACTTTGTATGGTCACCATCCTCGGACCTCTGACCTAGATCCACCTCTGACCCTGGAAATGCCCACAGTAAATCATCTGCATTCCACAATAACCCGAGCCTTCTAAGAAGCTGCAACTCATTTACAGCAAGCCAAGAAAAAGTATAAAGAAAATGCTGATTTGCACCGAAGTAAAACTCCTCCTTACCAAGTAGGAGACCAGGTATGGCTAGCAACGAAACATTTACCCCTCAAGGGCCCGCGAACCTTCAATCCCAGATTCATAGGGCCTTATCCCATGAAGGCTATAATTAATCCCGTGGCCTTTAAACTGGATTTACCGTCTAACATGCGTATTCATCCAGTTTTTCATGCATCACTTTTGAAGCCAGTACAACCAGGGACCCGACTGTCCAAGCCTCCAGACCCAGTTCAAATTGAAGGGGAATTAAAATTCGAAGTTAAAGACATTTTAGACTCCAAGGTGTTAAAGTCAAAACTCTTCTATCTTGTTGACTGGAAGGGATATGGACCTCAGGAGAGATCGTGGGAGCCTAGTAACCATGTTCACGCACCTCGATTAATACAAACGTTCCACCGGAGATTTCCGAACAAGCCAAAACCCCCGGAGGGAACAACCTTGGGAGGGGCCTTGAGGGGGGGTACTGTCATGATGCCTACCTCCAAGGAGCCAGGTCCGACCCAGCAAGCCCAGAGGCAGGCATCATTCCCCCCAGGGAAGTGCCAGCGGGCCCAAGCTGGGGCCCTTTGGACACACTCCTGGCGCCTTAGGCGCCAGGCTCATAAAGCTAGACATGTGTTCAAGTGTTTTAATGTGCACTTACCTGATGCAGACCATGCTGCTACATCCAGGCCCTCTTGAGGCCTGAATGGAACTACTTTACCTGTGGGACTACTTTCCACCTGGGTGTGGTCGGGGAAGGATACATACCTGATCGGTGGAAGGATACATGCCTGGAACTTCTTCCAAAGCTATTTAAACCACGCCCGATCAGCAACTCACGCTTCGCGTTGTTCTGCTCCTCGCAGCTGGATGCTCACAGTGTCAGCTCCTGCATCTGGACTTCAGCCACGCCTGTCAGCATCCTGGGTCGCCTGCAAAGGGAGATAAGAGAGAATTGGGGAGAAAGAAGACCTTACCTGCTAAAGCTGATTCACGGGGACATCACACCGACGATCCTGAAAGGGAAGACATCATTTTAAAAGCATTTCGCTTCGATCGCTGCAGCGCTGCATTTCACTCACCTTTCCTGGGCGCCTCCATCTTCAGCAGCGATCATCCGGATCCGCACCCACTTCCCAGAGCCTAGAGAGAAAAGACAAGAAAACAAGGTGAGAGAAGGAAGGGATATAGGTAAAAGCTCAGTTCCTTCTAAGACTTACCTGTTGGGTCATCATTTCGGGTCCTGCCGCTTCCTGGCATTCCGGACCCCGGCCCCAATGGGGAAAAAAGACAAAGACATTGAATGAGCGAATGCAAAGACATTACCTGAACGCTCATCCAGAACTTACACTTTGGGTCGGCGCCATATCTCCGGCATTCCGAACCCCGGCCCCTAAGGGGAAAAAGACATAAGCATTAGCGCTTGCTGCAATAAGACAATGAACATTATTATTAAGCTTGAACTTTTGAACTTGCAACAGAACTCTTACAGCGCCTCACCTGAATAGTCAAGCTTATTTTGAACTCCCATCAAACCTCAATCCAGTGAAGTAACTGGGTTTCAACACGCCCCTGCATCAGAAGCAGGATGGAGAACTCATCCTTCCAGACCCTAAGGTGAGACTTCACGGGGAATCGTGGAAGGGTATCGAGGAGGGTTGGAAGGGAGTGGGAGGCTTGAGCATTATTCCGTCAGTAGGTAATACTCCCTTTTCACGCACAGGGGAATATTCCTGCGAGCCAGAAAAGCCAGAGTAGAGGGGCCCTTCCTGTCCATCATCAGAGTCCTGCGCCTCACCATTGAAGAAGCATCAGCACTCGAAGCCAGACCTGCGCCTCCATGGGAATCAGGTGAGCGTGACAGAAACTAGCAATAGAAATAGGAAGGAAAGCAAGATGTTTGACACAATTGGCAGAATACTGGCCCCTACCATTACACACAGTTCTGTGTGGAGATCCCCCCACCTGGGCAACCTGTAAAATAAAGATATATAGCACAGGCCCAGTCCATATATTGCTCAATAGTCTTGTTCTCTCCTATAATTTTTTTACCCTCCAATGTACCTGGTGGAGTAGAGTTAGAAGCGTCGACGGATCCTTCTTGAGTGACCCCCTTTTCAAGCAGGAGTCGCGGATCGTCGAGAGGCGTTGATGAGAAGTTCGAGGGTGCCGAGACCACGGCGTCGATCCAGGCGGTGCTCGTCGGCGACGTCCTGCGAGGATGAGGTGTTCGGGGCACCTCGGCGATTGATTGTTCGGGACCGCAAAGAGTTTCTGAAGAACTGTGGCCCAGCAAGGGCATCGGGTCGTCGCAGTCTTTGTGGCCTTCAGGTGGCGGGAAACCCACCAGCGGATTCTCCTCGGCACCTCGGCGGCCTTGACTTTCTATGGCGGGACAAAGCGGTCGACGTTGCGGACAAGGGAGTCCTTTGATTCAAATGTTCTTAGACAAAGGAGCGGGCGGCTCCGGTCATCGGCGGCACGGCGTCAAGCGGTCCCCTCTTCTGGGGCAACACGACTTCAACAGGCCTCCAGCGGTTACACAAACCTGCAAACCCTGGTCGACGGCAATGGACTTCGACAGCGGCGAAGTCCGGGTGCTTCACTTCGTTCTCCTCAGCGGTCCCGTCTCGGGTCAGCAGCCTTTTCGAGGGTCTGACTTCCAGGGAGCTTTAGGCGACGGTTAGCGGTGCTCGATGGCCTCTCGGAGCACGGGAAGAGGGCGCCTTACCAGGTCCTCTCTCGGATCAGTCTTCCACGAGTTCGGCAGCTTTCAGATCGGGTCGAAGCAAATGCAACAGCAAGTCTTCTTCTTCCAGCTGGGCGTCGAGGATCAGCAGTTCCAGTTACTCTTCAAGTGTAGACACAGCTTCTGAACAATTACCAGTGGTGAGAGGTCCCCAGATATACTATCCTGTCTCTCATCAACACTGCTGGGTCACACGCAGCAGCCAATCATACAGAAGGGCATTCATGCAGTCAGTCAGCCACACAGTCCATTCAGGCACTCCTCCTCCCTCTCAGACACTCACAACAAGGAATGTGGATTGGGACAAGTACCCAGCCATTCAACACTAGCCACTGCATTCAGGCCAGTTTCGGGCAGGCCTGTCTTATTCTTTGTCTCTCATACCAGAAACCAGACAGCCATAACAAGAAGTGCATATTGGTCACACACTCCATTCACCCAGGTCTCACCCACAGGGGGTACCCACAACATACAGTCACTGGGAAGGCTCCAGCCAGTCTGGACTGGACTTCACAGCAACACCATATATGGAATTTCCACCCAACAGCCAGTCAGGGGGAAGGGACAGAGTCAGGGCTTCCCAGGACTTTGGGAAAACAAGGTAACAGGCAATAGAAAGCAAGAGGCCACAGGGGCCATCTTGTTTCCTATCTGGAATCAACTTATTCCAATGGCAGGGTCTGGGTATCCCAAAATGAAGGATACTCAGAGCACCTGTCAATTCAGCATGGAGCTGCCACCAGCCCATACCCTGCTCTGCCGGCCACCCATAGGTGCCCAAAAACATACACTAGGGGCACAGGGTTGTACCCCCACCCATGGGTGCCATAAGGGTATCCCATGGGTCTGTACACCAAACCAAAAACAGGAAGAGCTGCACTACCAGGAGTCGAGAAAACAATACAGAACACAATGATACAGGACTACAGGACAAAGACAGGGAGGCCCTGTCCCTCCAATGCATTTCCAGCATCACAAATATCCCTGGCTAATGCATTATATATACAACTAAATGCAAAAAAGTATGTTCCTTGAAACTAGTCAAGGAAGTACCAGGGCCTTCCTATGTGAAAAAGACTCCAGTGTTAATTGATATTCTATACGATCTTAAATAAATTTAAAAAAAGAACAATTCTAATAGTTTTAGTGAGAACAGTTTTTGTGATAAATGTTTCTTTCAGAGAAAATGTTCTTCTCTTTCTTTCAATACAAACGTATATTCAGCACTAGTAAGAGTAATACATACATTCTGTATAATTCAAAACCAAAGATTCCAAAAGCAATAAAAGACAAATTATATAGGTTGATATGCACCTTCTTAAATTACACTTCACACAACTTCCATACAAAAACAGGGAGCTTTGAAAAACATATTCAAACACATTAGTTGTAAAAACATTTGATGCAATCATTTTCTATAATTGAATGGAGTTCGCACAAGACAAATCCCTAAACTTGTGTATTTGGTTTTTATAAACAGTAGGGATTCCTGATCTGACTACGCGTTTCGGGAAACTCTCCCTTCTTCAGGTGGACTGAACTCATGCATTTCCTGTAATTTATATTTAAAATTATATATAAAGGTGGGACATTCCTCTAAAGCATGCTTGTAAAACATCATATTCTCCTATTGAGTCTCTAATAGGGATATATTAACCTTCTGCTGTCTTCATTGTGTGTACAACACAACAATTAACAATTGCCACTGCTGAGTCTCAAATATAACTGAACTAACAAAAAAAAGAAAATGAGAATGATCTAAAGCTCTGAGAGTAACTGATAGACTCAAAATAGGTTATCTTAATACTTCACTAAACAGATATTTGAAAAATAACTCACTATTCTGGGGTTCCAAAAAGGATCCGAATGTGGAAACTAAAATGTAAAAACAGAAAAAACCTCATGGATTTAAATGCAACTCTACAATACATATTGAATTCAATACTATAGGGTATCAGGTAATAATGTCCCCATACATAATGTCGACTGGAAAAGCCATTTCCGGCATTATATATGGTGACATTATGTATGGGGACGGGTTGCAGAGATGTCCCCTGCTCCCCTTGTAAAAAAAAAAGAAATTCAGGATTCTAGAGTAAAGAAAATGACTGCTTGTTAACCAACTAGACGCTTGTCCAAAGTATTCACTTTGTGGTGATCTTACCTGATCTTGTGTTATTAAAGGTGAAAGGCATGCGCGGGACAAGAAGCAGCTATCAAGCATGAATTCAAGCATAAATGCTTAACTATATCAAGCAATAAATGCCACAATGTTGCTTGCACACAGCTTTCTGCAGAAGGTGCACGGACTGGGGGGCAGTAAGGGTGTCGAATATGGAAGCTGACACAAAGGTGGCATGGTGGTGGATATAGACTTTTATTTCTGCATAAAGAGGCCCTCACTATCCCTGTATCCTAAGAGGGGTTTCCCTGCCTCAACACTAATACTAAAGAGTTAGTCAGAATCATTCCCTTCTCCTGGTATTTCTTGGCACAGTTCACAGCAAGGCCACAGGGAATTACTCCTTTCCCCTGGCGTCTTTAGAGTTTGTCCCAAAACATTTAGCCCTTTCCCCAAGAGAATGACTCACTTGTCCTGGTGTCTAAAAAGTTCTTTCTCACAATCTTCAGCTTTATGTGCACTTTGCCACTCTGTTTTGCTGTTAGCAAAGTCCTTCTTTGTTTATCACTCGGCTTAGTGTCACCACTGCGTCGAGGCAGTCCTCCTTGCTTGCTTAGTTCCCTTTCGTTTGGGTCCCAGACCCTTCTCTGGGGGCTAGTGGCCTTATTACTGCGACAAGGAAGCTCTCCTTGGATGCTTGGTTTCCAACAGTTGAGTTCTCCGACTCGTCTGTGGTGGTCAGTGGGCTTAATGCCACCACCACTGCAACGAGGAAGCTGTCCTTGAATGCTTATTTTATAATTGTTGGGGTCTCCGACCCATCTCTGGTGGTGAGCGGACTTGTCGCCACTGCGATGAGGAAACTCTCCACAGATCTCTGGTGGTCAGTAGGATTATTGCCGTCACTGTGATGAGGAAGCTTTACTTGGATGTTTGATTTTGTACTGGTTCTACTGGTCTATGACCCCTCTCTGGTGGTCAGTGGGCTTATTGTCACCACTGCAATGAGGAAACTCTCTTTGGATGCTGGGTATACAAGTGTTAGGTGCCCCGACCCATCTATCTTCCACCCTGTGTCCTCTTCTGATCTTTCACACCACCCTTTACCTTTACCATCTGAGGGATTTCGGCATGCCACTGGGACTTCCTGGGACTGGGGTTCTTCTCTCCGATGCACCAGGCTTCTCTCTCTGGTTTCCACAGCACTGCAGCAGGTTTGGGCTCTGGTATGTGGTCGGCTCTTCTCTCCTGCTTCACATTCAGGTCTACATCAGCTGGGCCCAAAGAGAACTTCTGCTCTTTGCTGGCATCCTCCACTCTTCTCTGACTCTGGTATGCCCACAGCGTTTGAAACTCCTGCTGGTATCTGCACCTGTTGCCAACTAGGTAAGTCCCTGTTCCATTTTTATAGGAGTTTTCCTCTTTGGAGAATTAAAAGAGTCTTTTGTCTGTTTTACGGAGTCGATCTCTGTGCCTCCTCAGGGCTTCCTCATTCTAGTACTACTGTACCATAAAGTTACAATATAGCACATTGTACAGTAAGGTGTATCTGGTGGTGTACTGGTATGCTGGATGATGAGGTTATTAAGAGAATAAGGTGGTTGTGGCCCAGAATATACGTCCTCATCCCAAAGAGGGAAGCCCTCCCCTGGAAGGACCTCCCGCATGTTACCACTCCTAGAGGGAATATAGGTTAGTGGTCAATCCACCCTAGCCTTACAGGGAAGGAATTTCTCATGTGGGGAATTTACATTATTCAAAGATTTGTCACAGAGCCCTTACACATTTCATTAAATATATATATTCTTCTGCATTAACAACTTAAGTATAAGTGAAAAGAATAAGGTTGGTAGAAACAAAAATGTAATTCTGGAGGGAAGAGCAGTAAAATCAAAAAGTCATAGATGCAAGGATTTAAATTAAACATTACCACTATCATTGTTCCGCACAGCATTCCATGCCATAATGCTTTAGTATGTCTCTGCCATTACAGAAGGGGACAAGCCATTAGAAAATGATTCTTGGTTCTGCCACCAAAAGGTGCAGTTCAGTCTCCACTGCTAGGCCATGTACCCTCTGCATTGGAACACAAGCGCAACCACAGGCATGTTTAGGCCTTGTAGTGTAACACTCTAGCAGTTTAGGCAGGGTTGCTCGCATTAGTGGCAAACAATGGTATGGAAGGCTGACCACAGCAATGGCAGTGATTATGATTGATTCAGAGACTTACACCCATTCTTTTTTTAGTTTTACCTACTAGGTGTAAGCCAGAACTCTTGCAGTGGAACACTGATAAGATGGGGACAGGATGTGAGGGGAAACACACTAAGGGTGTGGTTGGTCACTTACCCACCCAGTGACTAGCCATGGCTAGGTGAATGCCTTTGGCATTACTACCAACTACCTTCCCCTCACCGCCAAAATGTACCCTTTGGGAACTCTTTGAGCAAGCTCTTTCACAAAGTAACATCAATCTATGTGCTGTATAGGACCTGAGAATGTTACATTTAAGCATTATTTTGAGTGTTTAATTACTCAATTGCCTCTGTAAAGGAGCTCATGGTGTGATGCAAATCTCTGTATGTGTCTTCAGCCAGGGGATTATATAAGCAATATCTGTGTCAATGCCTATGTTCCTTGCATAGGAGTCCTGTCTAAAACAAGCAATCGCAAAGCCAGCAATTTTGACTTGTGTATAGGTATTTGCCAGGCAATTACATCATATGCCCAGGTACTCGCACTGTTCCCATCTTATAGCCAGGTGATATCCTTGTGGCAGTGCCTGGCAAAAGCCTATCCATGCCTAATCTGAAGCCAAAGCTGTTGGCTTTGCCAATGCATGTTGTTTTCAGTTTGTCTCCCAAAGTGAAAGTGTATATGCCCAGATGTTGGTGCTTCATTTGCTATATTAGGGAATTAAGCTGCACCTGACTGAGTTGGTCCAACAAGGCACTACCTGAAAATGACTAGGCTAGGATGGCAAGTATGAACCAGTTTCAGATCATCTTCTCAGGAGTACTTGTTAGTCGAGTTCCAACCTAAATAGAATGTATCTTTTTCTGTGTGGAAGCCTAGTCTGAACTGCCAGAACCTTTCATGATTCAAACTGATAAGAACTGAATTGATAACCTCATATTGTTTGAGTAACTTAACACAGTTTGCATGAAAACAGAATACATCAGGCTTCATTACTAGGACGGTGGTAACCCGCCGGGTTAACCAGCGGGTTGCTGCCATCCTGGTAGCACTGAATTTTCCGCCTGACTTTCCGATACCACCGGGACACTTCAAGTGGTATCGGGAAGCGGTAAGTCAGGCGGCGGATTTCGTAAGTCCCCATTCCTGTGGAGTCCCAAAGGACTCCATGGGAATGGGATCACAGAAGCACCTGCACCAGTTGTTAACAGTGCGGGTGCTTCTGTGACAACTCTGCCGATGGGTGCCGTTGCACCCAGCAGGTCAGACCTGCCTGGTGTAACGGTCCCCACCCAGAGAGTCAAAGTGTGGCTGTCCAGAAAGTGTGCCGGTATGTTGCTACCGGCACCCTTATTTCCAGTCCGCCCCACTCATAATGAGGCCCATCATGTATATTTTGGTTCTTGTTTGGAATGTATGATGTAAATCCTGGGTGCTGGGTGTTTAGGCAGTGCCTGAAATGGGAATTATTTTCTAGTTGATGTGGGACCCCACCAGTGATGGGGAGTGGAGCAGGTTAAGATTATTGTCCCTCTCGCCCCCAATAAAAATTTGCCTCTCAGAAGATTAATTATGACCTCCTGGAAAAATAACACAAGAGAGGAGCATTTTCTTTAATGTCACGGGAAAAGTATAAAAGGTGTATATCTTTTAAAACAAAAAAACAATATTTAAATATTTCCTAAACAGTGCAATCAGAGGTGGATTTAACATTTGGACAAGGGCAAATGTCCATGCCCATGCCCCTTCCTCCTGATCTGCCTCTCTCGCCTCAAACACAAAGAGCCAGGGCTCACAGGCCCTCCCAGTGAGGTCTTATCTTTTTAATGTGTCTCAGAGGCAGATTATTTATAACAGGAAGTGATTAGAAATGGGAAAAGGTAACAGGCAGTTAACATTGCTGTGGCACTTTTTTCTTAAAATGATATACGGTGTGATTGTTCGGTGATCAGAAATTAAGTGGATGCAGAACAAGCTGTGTGAAACTATTTCCTTGTCATGCATTTCATTTCACTTTGTCTCGTATGACATTTTCTCATTATTTCCTTTGCTGGAGCTTGTAGGATTCCATTCAGGTTTAGCAAAATAAAGTTACAATCATAGGAGGTCATTTTCCAAGGCAAGCAGAGTGGAAAAGGTGACACTAAAAGCATTTATCACCACTTTTAATGCACTGCAGGATTTTGTATGATTTGGCAGGTGAAGTTGGAGAGCAGATTGGATTTAACGAGTTTGCCTGCTCTTACAGGTCTCCCTGCAGAATCCGACTGGTTTTCCACAGGCATGAATTTTTATGATGGTAGAAAACCAATGGATTCCTATGGAATCTGCCTGACTTTTACACCCTGGTAAAAGCAGGCAGATTCAAAAAGAAACTATTATGGATGGTGGCTCCCACAATCATTAATTGTGGGAGGGATTTACACTTTTCCAGACACATAGAGGAAAAGTGAAGATCAGAGGCGATATTTACCAGTGTTTTATGCTTTACTTTACCAGTACTTGAGTGCAAACAATTAAAATTACATGGAGCGGCCCTTTTGCAAAAACTGCAAACAAGAGTGGTCCTCTCTGTGCAATTTAGGATTCAAAACTAAATGACTCCCTTGCTCTTAATCATCATCACGTTTGTATACATTGTCAGGTTGGTTTATCATATGGCTTTTTAAAGTAATTTGTATAACATTTTTAGTATTATTTTAGGTATTCAAAAACAAACTTCAACACATATTTCTACCAACCTGAGCTTAGAAGATGCATGGTCAAGTATTTAAATTACAAGCTAGGCTCAAATGCCAGTTTTACCACTTAACCAAAGTGTGGGATCCTGGTCAAATCATTTAATCACACTGTCCCTTACTTGCCAAATCAGATGCCTCTGGAAGTGATTCAGTTCACAGTATAAATATTTCAAAAAAGCCTCGCTCATGCTTTTATGAATGGGCAGTACATGTTTCGGGATCCTACCAAGAACACAAACCCACCTTTCTTTGAAATATTAGGCTACATTACTGAAAACAATTGTGAAATTCAATACCAAATCAAAGTAAACACATCAACAAAAAGCCTTCATGGACAATTGCATATTATAACCAGTATATAAACAATATGTACCAGACAATGATGTACAGGGGGATGGCAGGGAGCAAAGGCCCCTCCTCCCTGCCAGGCCACACCGGGAGCGATAACAGGAGGCTGGAAACCACTCAGCCTGCACTGTCTGCCTCCTGATCCCACTCCCCTCCACCTCACCCTGGCTTGCTATCCTGCATGCCAGCACTGCCTCGTGCACTCAACTCAATTAAAATATCCTGCAAAAATGCACCAACTAAATAAAATTTTGTGCTTTGAAATGTCATTTTGTAAGAAACAAATTGTCCTATTTCTTGCTTCAGTATTCTGGAAGTGGGGGCCTGTCTTTTACAACAAGATGACGGTACCGCAAGCACCTCTGTTAGGGAGAATTCTCAAGAATGTGCTAATTTCCCTTACCTTTTGAGACCCCCAGCAGCTTTACTGGATTTCTAGGATTTTTATTTTTACCTGGAAAGAGTGTGAGCCTTTTTCCCCACTCTTTCATGTATTTTGATGTGTGATTTACATTTGTGTTCTTTGGATATGGAGTTTTAAAACATCTCCATAGGCATCGTCTTTTTCTTGTGTGTCACACAGCACCTTCAGTGCAGTGGCACAGGGATGTCTTTCAGACTTCCCAAGGTTTAAATACCTTCTCTGGGACTGACTACCTTCTCCCAGAGCATGTAAAGTTAAATTGACTTTACTAGTCTTTTTTAATTTACAGACCCAGCACACACTATCTTCCTGTAGAGTGCTGGAGGGGTTGCCTTGCATGTCTAAACACTCATGTAACAGTCAAAAGTTACCCTTTCCCTCTTGAAATGGCTGGTGGCAGTGGTTTAGAACAAACTACAATGATTTCCTGACCGCGAACAACGATAGCTATAAATCGGGGCAGCCATGTTTTTCAATATGGCGTCCAAGACCTATCTGTAAAAACAGACTCCGGTCAACTTTTTTCGCCATTTCATTTTGGAAAGGTCATTATTGTGTTTAACTCTGTGCACCAAACCACGTTTGGTCCCTTTGTTCATTGGCCTTTGGCGGGCTTCAGTGCTGAAGCCCTCCTCTGGCGCCCGAGTGTCTGGCGTGGACAGGATGTGGAGGAGGTACCCGAAACTCTCTGTGCTTAGTCTCCTAGGAGACCTGAATGCACTTTGGCGTGATTGGCCGGCTGACTGTCCGGCAAGGACAAGCCACCCTGCTGGGTGAGTGACAGCTAGGCTGGAATGAATGGGGGAAAACTGTTTAAAAGCAGGCCTCTGGGACTTGAAAAGCAGAGTCCACCACTGGAACGAGAGAACCGAAGACGGGCTGAAGGAAGATGACTGCTGCAACTCCTAGTCCACCGGTTAAGCCCTGCTACAGGTATGAATTGCCTGAAACTCCCTTGACAGAGAAGCCCTTCTAGGACGACTTCTTCCCTTGAGTTTGGTCGGAACAACCAACTCGCAAGTCACCTGGACACCGTCTCTATATGGTTCCATGTGTTAATATCCCCGCAAAAATATTGCCATACAAAAATATTGCCATATTTCTGCAGCAATATTAAGGCATGGAACATGCGGGGGATACCCCCGCAACCCCCATATTATTTTAAAGGGAGCGGGGGACTCCCCTGCAACCCCTGCTCCCAATTACCCCAAATATTATCCCCACGAAAAATATCGCCTATGGCCGTTTCCGACGACCATATTTATGGCGATATTTTTGGTGGGATAATATTACCTGATACCCTCTATACTGGTCGAATTTTCTTCAGAGTTCTGTTGAAAACCGGATAGCCAGTGAGAAGGGTACCCGTTTGTGGTCTTTAAGGCACTCACACCTTAAACCGACATTTTGCCAAGCTTGTGGCCTCTTCCCTGGGCAGTGCAGGAACCTCCCGACGTCCTCCTTCTTCTCCCCAAGACTGAAGCTCAGGAACAGCGAGATCTGCAGGAACTGCCAGGAACAACTGCCTCAGCTACAGCTCTTCTTCATTTCAAAGGTACTGTGCAAGTGCGATCAGGAAATCCTTTCTGCCGCGGTGAAAGGTTGTGAAACTTTCCCAACTTTGAAGGCTTGTCCTTCCCTAAACCGACATATAACTTTTCATCTGACCAACTACTTCTAAAAACTGTGGCAAAGATTTAACTGTTTACTAACAGAACTGTGCTATCCTATCCAAGACTCTGAACCATTGACTTTGGCCCAGGTCTATTGAATTGAATTGCTGGTTGTAGTGAACTGAAACTATTTGCCCTACCTCTGAAAGTATGTGTGCTTTGATTCTTTTAACCTTGCCTTTTTACCCCTTTTTAAAGTAGCTGAAGTGCCATTTTGTTCCCACTTCAGGGGAGCTGAACTTGTTCAGGAACTGATTGTTTGTGTTTTGTAGTATATTAGATTGTGATATTGAGCTGCTCTTGCTAGTGGAATGTTTTCCAACTGACTTTGTAAATAAATGTATATTATTTTACCAAGAAACCTTGAGCAAGTGTTTGTTTGAACCACTGTGATTGCTAGTCCTTTGTGTAACCTCTTGTACTGCCCACATTACTCTTGAGATAAGTCTGGCTTCTCAGCCACTGCTACCACATTACTGTGTAGTAGAGGCATGCACCAAAGGTGAAATTGTACTTACACTTGTAGTCTTAATTGTGTGTAGTGTTCCCAAAGGGTACTGCATGTGATTCTGCCTAACAACCTCCTCTGGCGCCTGCTGGGAGTAGACACAATGTTCAGGGTGGCATTGTTGACCGCACACATCTGAGAAGGAACAAAGCCTAGGGGCCTCGCTGCTCAGCCCTCACAGAGGAGGAGGAGGAAGCATCACTTTGATATTCCACAGCCACGCCAAGAAGGACATGCAGTGCTTATTTTGTGGGGAAGTTTGCCAGTGCTCAGCCCCAGCACTTATTCTTGAGCCCTGGCACTTATTTTTGAGCCCTGGCACTTATTGTCTCAGACTCACTTTAATTATGAGGTGGTAATAGTCAGTGCATCCATCAACCACAATGAGCAGGTGCGAGCTGTAGTGTAACCCCAAATATGTCGACAACGTGGGGAGCACCTGTGGGTGCTGGTAGCAGTGCTGGGGAACTGCCCATGCAGCAGTGTCACAGGAGTGCTAGAAAATATTTGGGCCCTGGCACATATTTGTTTTACAAATTAAGCACTGATGTGGGTGTTTGGGGTCGGTGGGAGTGGAGGTAAATGGGAATGGTGGTCATGGGGACCTGACCAGATGGGAGGTTACTGCAGGGCGAAAGGTGAAGGAGAAATGGATATAATAGAAAGGGAAGAGCAGATGGCAAGGGAAGATAGGTAGATTGATGTTGCAACACTATTTCTGTTGTTTCTCTTTTGCTCTGTTCTGTTTTTCATAGAGCGGTGCAAATGTATTTTCTGGATCTGGGAAGGCATTTTTTGCTGGATCACGGGTCTGTGAAATTTAGATTAATGCCAGCACACTGTTTAGGGTACTCATACACCCACACCCAATGGAGATTGGGCCCCCCTGATCACAAACCTGGCCCATCCAGATGAAAATTCCTGGAGCCGGGCCTGCCACCCACAGAGGCCATCCTCTGGCCTCACACTCCATATGGATGGTACCTGCGTGTAGGTATGGGGTCTGTTTCGTCAGACTTAACCTAAGGGTTTCCGATGGCCCTCCAAGAAAGGGTGCACTTACATAGCAAGTCCCCATTTAGTTGGTGTTCACACCAGGGGAATCCTAGGGAATTGAAAATGGAAGAGTAGTTAAAAGTATAAGTGTCTATCATAAATAAACAGAGGTCCCCATTGGGATCCCTGTAGAACTCACTCATGTGTCTGTGTCCCTTAGTCATCTAAGAACCCAGGGTGAAGCCCATCTTCTGTGAACAGCGATTTAATTTGGCGGGTGTGGCGCCCCTCCCTATCCAGCTAGACTGCTGGGTGGGGATGGTGGCATCCATGGGGACTGTCCATGCTCCAGGAAAGGGAAAACCACACCCTTACAGGGATCAGGACCGGGAAAGAGGAGCTACCACTTATCATTGACTATGATGGCTGGGGATGATGGGAATTCTAGGACAAAACATCTGGAGAGGCAAAAGATGGAGAATCCTGAATTAGGCATTTATACTGCACCCCGGTGCACACAATTGCTGCTTTACTCTCCTGCCAAAACCAAAGCCACCAACCCCCTACATTACAGGATCATCATTGCATGCCCCCTGAAATGAGAAACAATCCCAAACCCTACCTGGCAGAAATGTATTGAAACCATTACTCTTCCAGCAGAGCATAGACTGCACTGCAGATGGTCACTTACCACATTTTGCTGCCAACCTTCATCCACAATAGTTGTGGAAGATGCCTGTGGTGATGTAAGATGAATCACACATTTGCAGTACTTGTGTCTGAAACTCTTACTTGCATATCTGATAGTGGAGATATGTTTGCTGTGAGTCAGCCACAGACAAATATGTGCAGATTCACTGTTCTATAGTATTTATTTTCAGATATTTCCATCTGGATAGTGGCATACTCTTTTCTTTTACACCTATTATCAGTAGTTTGTGTTTTCCGCTATAATGTATACTTTCAGCCCCCATAACTCCCAGATTTGCAAAGTTCAAAGGCGATGCCTTTTAACTCTTTATTTAAATGTGTTGAGAAGATGGAAGTTTAAAGAACAGACAGCAAGATGCATAGACATTGGGCGCATTTCAGCTTTAAAATATAAGATGCCTCAGTGTGGGGCCGTGATTTCTCAGCCAACAGGAACCCAAATTGCTCTGCTGTACATTGCACTTGTTTGAGTAATAAAATATGCAGTGTTTATTTTCAAAAACCATTTTGAAGGGCCATTTACGTTCCTGAAGCTGGTTATATAGCTCAAAATGAATGTAGTTATCTTATGGCATGGTGCCTGATAAACACATATATACATATCCAGCCAATTTTCAAAACTATATTTTTCTTTTGAATCTCAGGATTCAAATAAAATATTTTTTGTCTGCGGTTTTTCCACTTCAAAAATAAACATTAGAGTCTTATGATGTCAGACTATTCCAAAAGTCTTTCAGGCAGCTTTTCAATTTCAAAATCTTCATTACATGTCTTTATAGTATGACCTTCTACCATCTCTCCTCTTCATCTACCTCACACCTTCCCTTCCCCTCCCATCTCACATCCACTTGACCTTATATCACATATTTGACTTTATTGCTCCTCTTCCCTACACTACCTCCTCTCCGTTCCCTCACCTCCACTTTCCAAGGAAACTGTTCTACATATTGAATCGATGGTCTGTCTCATGATTGTTAACTTGCTTGTTCCTTTATTGTACCTTATTGTTATATTGTAAAGTGCTTTGGATTAAATCGCTATATAAACATAACATAAACATAGTATCAGACAGTTCTTCATTGAATAATTAATATCTCTGTAATATCACCATCAGCTCCAAAATAATTTTGTGTTTAACCTCTATACGTGTTTCCCCACTTTCTGTTGGATCATCAGGAGGAATTATCTTCTTGCATACATCTGTTAACATAAATAGTTTGAAAGAAAGAAGCATTGTAAGTGTGTAGGATAATTGGGTCATTTGGCATTAACATTGAGTTACCTCTTATAACTTGTAGGGTTCATCAAGTGTCTAGATTGATTTGACTTACCCAGCCTGATCCTTGTAGTTATTTTTCCAAATTTTTGGGTTTCTTTATATTTTGTCTGGTAATTCTGATAGGGTTTCTAAGGGTGGATAGAAGAAATATACAGAATGTTATGGATATATCCTGATACCATTAACAGGTCTGTGAAAACATTCTTTTGGCAATATACCTATCTAGAATAAAAAAAATATCATGAGCTCAATTACCTTACTTTTGATGAGGATGGATGTGATAATCCATCTTACTCCTCGTGGCAAATTAGGGTGTACTAAAATGGCACCCATTGTGTATATGTGCGTGAAGACATCATTGCGCTAACGGTGTGATGACGTCACCTGTTGCTTTCGAGCGTGAGCAGTATTAATCTAGAATTCAACTGAACATTTCTTAAAGTGCTCCCTTCTAAATGGAGATTTCTTAAAATAACCCCTTTCAACTTATTAACTGGCAACTGTGCAGAAAAATCTGACTTGACCAAAAATGGTGGGGATTTTTAAAAACGGAACACTATGGTTATCAGCAAGTGTTTCACCTGCATAAGGTGGCCCCTTTATACATTATAAACATGATCAGGATATTATTTCTGACCTAACAAAGAATTTTAGGGGTTTCTAAAAACAAACCAATGTTGTTTCCATATGTACAGCAAATAATTGCCTGTATTCATACATATTACAGGCAAGCACTCACTGTTGTGTATGGCTATACATATCAGAACATATATGGACACCTAAGCTAATGTCAGAAGTGTAAAGTATGACATATAGAGCATCCTTAAAGTATCAGGTATGTTTAACTTCAAAAGATTAGTACTGTTTTTCTTCAATGAGGCTGTTACATTTTCTGAGCCTTGCTTACTCATTGCATTACAGAAATGGCCAGTATTCATTATCCTGATTTAGTCCATAATGACATGACATGTCTACAGCAGTGTGATCCATTATGATTCATCCTGCACAATTTTAATTCCATATTTCCCCTTCGCATTGAGAGTTCTGTTTCTGTCAATCCCTTACATTTTAAATCTCCAATTTTCTCTTCTGAGTGTTCAATTTTGTGGTGGATTGTCAATGGATATTGAGGGCCTGATTCATGGAGTGTTTTCTAATGGGACTGCACCATTATAAAATGCTTCTGTGAATCAGGGCCTTAGGTTCCCCATTTTTATTGCTTTCATATGTTCCATGATTCTTAACTTGAGTTTCCTTATTGTGCTTCAGATTTACCATTTATCTCAATGACATTTAATTCCATACACAACACAGTTGGTGTTGCAATTAATTAAATTATTGATTTTGCGTTTTGACCATTAGGTAGTTATATTGAATCCACATGTTCCATCATCTGTGGACATATTTTACAGGTTCCACATATGTGCTTGCCTTTTATAGATGGAATTTTCCAAAGTGAATGTAGAGCTCCTGTTGGTTCCATAAAACTCAGACTAATGAGGGTCTTAATTATTGCCGCTCTTATGTAAGTGATGTTAGGATGGCTATTTAGGTTCTTCAATATTGTTTTATCAAGGTGTAAGATGTGGCAGTGTGTGTTCAAAATGTTTCTGATCCGATAATGATATATGCTCTAAGTTGTGTAGTGAACTCATGGTGGCAACAGTAAAGACAGACAAAAGTGATCGCAGTTCAAGGGTGTTTATTAAACTGGATATGCAGGTTGGAAAAATAACTAATCTGCACCTAAAGCTAAGATGGGAGCAAGCTACGACCATCAAATGAAATATAAGGCAGTCCTCGTGGTGTCTTGTCAAATAAAAGGGCCTATACTAAAAAAAACGATTGCCAGTGCTTACAAATAAAAACAAAAAGAGTGTAGGATAGGGTTCACAAGAAAGAAAGAAGTGTTCACAAATGATAAATCAGGATAGGGTAGCCAGGGGTCTCCCTTGCCCCGTTTTGAGCAAGGGACAAGGTGGGGCTTCTGAGCACAGCACACTCTTGAGCTTTCCCAGCACAAGATGACAGTTCCATTCTCAGGTATCAGGACAGTCGATTGTCAAATCTCTTTTCTCTTAAAGGTCTCTTGCCTTCGAGGACCTGATGTATTAAAAAATAACAAATAAAAAGTTCCTTTTAGTATTGCACTTTGGGTGATGACTTTTCACCCCTGGATCCCCCCTTACGGGCTCAGATCTACAATAAGTTCTTAGTGATATCAGGACCTCCGATGGTTAACTCTCTTGCTTCTGATGGCCTGATAGATTCAAAATACTAAACAAAAAGTTCATTTCGGATTGAATTTGGGGTTGTGATTCTTCACCCCTCGGTTCCCCTCTTCCCGGCTCAGACCCCTCTCAAATATCAGACTCCCTCCCACTCTGGCTTGTATTCAAAAAGCTTTCTCAGTTGCATTCACGTGTCATTGGTGTGATGGCTTCTCACCCCTCAATCCCCCTCTTCTGGGCTCAGACCCCTCTCGACTGCTTGCCTCCCTCTGTCGGGTTCACTACGGCTTTTCACAAATTTTCATTGGGTGATGGCTTCTCACAAGTTTGAATGTCCTTTTAAACAGTTCACTGTGGACATCCATCCGTCGGTTTCACCTTTGTCAATACACTGCTCATCTGGACTTTAGGCCTCGCCCCTTTCAATCGGCATCCCTCCGCCAGGTTCACTCTTGCCAACTTTTGCCAATCACATAATTTCTTCTACTTTCTTATGCTGCGGGATTCACTTCCCTTAGTTGTACAACCTTCTGCCGGTTAAAGACTTTCTACTGTACAGAGGATTTTGCTAGACCCCTGTATGAACACTTTGACCCCGTTCCCAAGGCCTTCTGGTAACTGTAGTTTCAACAATAGGGTAATCGCCCAGAGTTTCTCGAGTGAGCACCCACTTGGTGCCAGACTCTTCCACAGCTGGTTTTCCCCTCTTGCATAAACGGATATTTGTACTTTTCTTCAATTAGCCGTTTTCTACTTTTGCTCAACACAGTTGGTTTCTTATTGGTTCTCCCCTCGACTCAGTGACTATGATGAACAGCTTCACCTTTCTTCTTTCTAGAATCAAGGATGGTACCACGGTAGCAGACGTCCCTCTTAGTCCTGCTTATGAGCATATGCATGCTCAGTGTACCATTGACATCTGCTGCAACACACGTTTGCAATCGTTTGCAGTCTGTTGATTACTTTCAGGGAAGTTTTGTGGTTTTGTGTTGGAAAGGGCAAGGACGCTCCCCTGCTTGACACCCTTTCTGTTTTCAATGCCTTTCTCCTCCTCTTGAACTGCAATGCCTGGATAGCTGTCTCGTCGTGCGGTCTGCCTTGCTCAGCCTGTGCTCTCTTTCTCCACCTTTTATTCCTCTGGGGAAAGGAAAGGGCCATCAGGTGTGTGTGATTCTGGTCAATTACCTGCCTTGGCCTGACCCTTGCGTTGGGACATGTCAGGTAAATAGCTTTAGTGTTAGTCCTTTGTCTTTCATGTCGGGAGAAAATGTTCATGTTGGAAAAGGAAGGTTATAGAGTTTCCGAGTATCCTATAGAGGAGGAAGGGGAAAAGGTGTTATATGGGATTAAAATCCTCACACTAACAGGGCTGGTGAACTCAGAAGGGTAAGAGTGGTGGGGTTTGGGAAACAAATGGGAATAACCGGGATTATTATTGTGCAATGAATGGGGGGGATTGTTGGAATAGTAGTGTTTTGTCAATGCCGATTGAGAGTTCAGCAAATAATGACCAGAGGGACGTGGAAAAGAATGACCGGGAGTATTTGGGTAGGACATCGGAAAACATGGATTCTGGGAGAGATAGTTTCTAGGTGTAACAGGGATTGAAATCCTAGGGCTTTTACCCGATATGGAGGGGTATTTGGAGTTGAATAAGGGAGATTCTTTGTGAGGAAGGGAGACAAACGTGGTACAACCTACAAAGGTTTTAGGGATTTTGTCCTCTTCTCTTTCTTCCATGGTATAATACTGCGTCACCCCTGGGCTACTTCCCCCGAGCACAACTCCTGGCTTCCCTACCAAGGTGATCTTTCCCCACTCGTCTGCCTTTGGAGTTTGGATAAGAGAGAGCCAGTTCTTCCCTGGCCACCTGAATAAGGGGTTCCCGGCATCTACTTGGAAGAATATCCTCAGGTTTCTCACAGTTGTTACCAGCCTCGTCTTTCTCTCAACAATAAGCACTTCTGTTGTTAAATCTATCCACTAATAGTTCTGCTCTGTCCTTGGATGCAGCTCTTTTTTTGGCATCTAATAGTGTTTGTCGCCGGTACCCTCTGGCTTTGAATTTCACAATACTTGTTTGTAGATCTTTCTTGTATTTTGTGTCATCACTACAGTTTTGAATTCTGCATAAGGAATATTTTTAATTTTGTGCAATGGCTGATTACTGTTGGCATGTAGTGTGCTGTTGCCCGCTGTCGGTTTGTTGAAAATAGCTGGTTGAATTTCATTTTCTTGTACATAGATTTCCAAATCGTGGAAATGTATCCTTTCTGTGCTCTGTTGCATTGTCAATTTTATGTTGTAGTTGTTTTTATTGAGATAATTGGTGTACTCCTTTAGCGAGTTCAAATCTCCATTCCAGATGATCAAAATACTTTCAATAAAATGACCCCAATAAATAACATTGTCAGTTTTAGTAAAAGGTGTATGTGTCCAAGCATATTCCAATTCAAAATTTCCCATAAAGAGATTGCCATAGAACAGTGGATACTTAGCACCCATCGCTGTGCCTTGTTCTTGTCAATAGATTTGGTTGTCAAACAGAAGATGTTATTTGTAAGAGTGAACTTTAGCATTTCAATTATCATGTTGTTCAGTTCTAAATAAGAGACTGATCTTGATTTCAAAAAGTACTCTATGGCCTTGATTCCTGTCATGTTCTATAAAAGGTATGTAGTGTGGCCACATCCATTGTTACCATTCTGTAGTTCTTCTGCCACTTGATGGATTCAATTTTCTGTATTACATGTTTGGTGTCTTTTATGTAGAATGCACATTTCTGTACCAAGGGATTGTGGTGAGTATCTATGTACTCCGAGATCCTCTTTTATTGATCCAATTCCATTGATGATTAGTCTGAATGCTGGAAATCTAATGTATTTGTGTGTATTTTGGGCAAGAAATGTATCATGGCCATTATTGGATGTTGTATATTCATAGATTCATATTTATTGCCATTTAACGCACCAATCTGATGCCAGTGTTTTCTTAGTTTTTGCCATTCATCTTTGATGTTAGATAATGGATTGGAAATTTGTCATTTAGTAGTCATTTATAACCTTTTTGGTTGTCTAGTTCTTTATTGGCTTCTCTGATGTAGTTATCTCTGTTCATAATTACTATCGTACCACCCTTATCTGCAGATCTAATGATAATTTCATGGTTTGCTCTTAGTTCTTTCAATGCCTTATTTTCTTCAGTTATGAGATTTTGTTTCTTACTACCTTGATATCATTAAAATATAGATTTCTGAGGTTGTCTGTCAGCACCTGATTAAAAAGATCAATGTCATTATCTGCTAGTAATTGTTGTATGAACTTTTATTTTGGCTTTAATTTACTTTGTTCATTAAAAAAAGTATCAATGTCCTGTTCTAAAATGAAGCTTTCAAAAGTAAATTCATCATCAATTCCCTCTATATTCATTAGGGTGATGTTTTTTTTCTTCCAGATCTACTGTTAATCTCAATGGCACTGATGGTATTGTTTGGTGATATGATATGATATGATATGGAATTTAGAACGCCACTAGGCCTGGGAGGGGAAACAGAGGAAAGACAACGATCCTACTAGGACAAGTGACATTGAGATTGTGCAAGTGCAGGGGAGGGGGAAGGGGAAACATGCAGAGGGAAAGGGGTGGGGATAGTGCAGTACATTGGATAACAATAAGATAAATAAAGGCAATAAATAAATAAATAAATAAAAGTACGGCCAGCAGGTGGCAAGTGCAATCCCATTTGGTGGGATTCCAAATGTACTTGTGTTTCAAAAAACATGTTTAGTTTGAGGCACCTGTAGAATTTATAATCAATCAATTCTTTATTTCAACTAAAAAGTCATAAAAGTAATACATTGCATTTTAAAACCAAAGAACAAAATATATACAACTATTCATTGGTTGTACAGATTCCGTTAAATGTGCAAATTTGTGGAAAACATTGTACTACTCTGCTAGGCGAGGATTGTGCAAGATAAGCTACCAATTAAAACTAGATAAAAACAACATTTCACTAAAACCTAAGCTATTAAATATAAATATAATTAATGTTATCAAAACTCTTATAATTGAGACAAAATTCAAAGTGGGTGAGGAGAGCTAACTCGCAGCCTCATACCATCACTATTATACACCCTAACCAACAATGGTCAAAGATGCTAAGGGCGAAGTTTTCATCAGTCGACATTCTTAATACATTTTGCTCTCAATTTCCAGGATTTATGTATATACTGAGTCGTGGCAAAAACCACATGGGGCAAAACAGAAAGTTTACAGTAACATAATGCTTCTCCTGTAGATCAAATCCCTTTTGATATGAAGATTGGTCGAAGGTAATAACGCCTCAGTGTGTACGGTTTCTCGCATATCAAGAGAAAATGAATCTCTGACTCAGATTGTACGCCACACAAGAGGCAGTCGTCTGTAGTTAGAGCGCCAAACTTTAGACACCAAAGCCATGGGCAATATTCCTACCCTAAATCATAGATATAATCCTCTTTCAAACAGTGGGGTTAATTATGTCCAGATAGCTTTCAAAGCCCATGATGTTTTATGTTGTAGATACTCCTGACCCAGTTTCAATCTTCTTGCTGCTTCTACCACATGTGTTTTTGATAGTGTGTTCGCAGTTTGTTTTATTCTACAGCGGGTTTGCCCTTCGATTCTCCCAGGCATCTTTCGCCTCGCTCCAATGAAGTGTTTTTAATATGCCTTATCCAGGCTAATCTCTTTCTACCCTCGAATAGCATCTGATGACCCACAGCCTCAATATGTTTAATCAGTCCATCTGTATGTCACAATCTTACTCAATGAAGTATCGGTTTCTAGGGAGATATAATCTTCTACTGGGGTAACATCTAACTCTAGATATAGTGGTGCTGAGGGGGAGTGATAGAAGATGTTTATATTTATGTATTGTGTGCAATGGTTGTGCATCACAAACTTTTCAAACAAGCCATAAACAGACAACATACAACACGTCATCTGCTTAATACATATCTCCATAACACACGATTCATACATTTTTAGATACATTTAAGATACATAATTTCAATTCAGTCAATGAAGCACTTTAAAATGATCCAAGTTCATACAATAAAAAAATTCTGAATAAGAATCCTTTAAGATGATTTGTAAAATATCTTAAACAGCAATTGTCAGCGATATTTCATTTAGATTTAGAATTCTAAACCATTGCTGGTCTGCGTAGCAAGTTGCCCCTTCTTCTGCACTCTACTCATTTTTCCAGGCCGAATTTCTTCCAATGCTAAACAGTCCACACATAAAGGTATCAAGGTTTCATACCCCTCATTGCAATACCGACAGTCTCAGACCAGGGTCAACACCTGCTCGAATGCCCAAGGCTTCCAGTGCTGGAAAAAGATTTAATTTCAGTCTCAAAGCCTTTACACAGAAATCCCTTGAAGGATGTTTTTCCAAATATGGAGCTAAAACATAAAAACGTTTCATGTTCCATCAAAAATGGTAATTAAAACATCCGTAATGCATCAAAGTTTCCCTATTCTTAACCCATTCAGACCGTTGCAGCTGTAATTTCACCTTGTTAGGATTGCATAACAATTCCTCACCAGTAGATTCTATCCTTGACAGTATTGCCTCACATTTCCTCTGCAACAGGATTAATGGTTTGCGTGTGCCATTATTCAATTCTTTACTCAATTTAATGTACATAGAAGCCCCCGGGACTTGCCTAACAAGTGCATAGGTCTGAAGCAGCTTCCATTCCACCAACGGTCCCAACGGCAGGAGGCCCAGTTCATTCCTTATGACCGCCATGGGGCCCGAGTTTGGCAATTGTAGAGCTCTTCTCCACAGAAGGGCCTCTAATTTCAACCAGTCAATAATTACATTATGGTTTTCCACCACAAAAATCAATTTAGGTGCTATCCTTTGTTTGTATACGTTCAATATAGGTAGTGTAGAAAAACGACCAAATTTGTGGTCAAATAACCTTAATTGCAAAACTGAGGCTAGAAACAGGGCCTTATGTCTTTTTAATATTTCCATTTGGGATTTTCTCGAGCTGATCAGGAGGCTGCCCAGGTATTTAAATTCCTTCACCACTTCCAGTGTTTGGCCTTCTATAGCCCACCTAAAGGACTTCCATTAGTTTTTTGCTGAATTTAGAAGCAGGACTTTACATTTTGGCTCATTCAGCTTGAGATCCAAATTTAACAAATATTTCTGAATCCTATGTAGGGCATGTTGCAGACCAATCTGCAACAAATATAATTATATCTTCTGCATTGTTTAAATATTGCACTTTTGTTTGGCCTAAAGCTGGTGGATTGGTTCGAACACCTTCCCAGCACGGACCCATGTCTTTTATATAATAATTCAACAGGAATGGTGCCAATACACAACCTTGACGTAACCGTCGGCTGGTGTCAATCCACACCGTGCTTGACCCCTGCATATCCAGTCTAACGCTTATTTCCATATCTTTGTGGATGGCTGATAGGATATCCATTAGTGCAACAGGGCACCCACCTTTGGCTAATTTTGCCCATAGGAACTCCCCATTAACCCCATCAAACCACTTGCTTATGTCTAGGAAGTCTGAACAGGTTGGGAGCTTTAGATTCCGGGTCTGAGAGTCCAGCAAGAAGACCACAAAATTGTTCAGACCAGCTCCTACGCGTTTCTTGAATCCAGCTTGGTGAATGTCCAGATTATCTGAATTCTCTGCCCATTTTATTTCTTGAATATTCCAACCCCCGTTGCCAGCCTCCAGGATGGTGGAAACAACCTCCACTGCAACACATTACCAAACAGAGCCGTAATAATCTCTGCCCATAAACTTGGGTCTGATTTCAGGGTCATAGCAGATAACCTATCTGGCCCTGGAGCATTTGAGGTTTTACTAGACCTAATGAGTGTCAGTATGTCAGCCATATCCTAGGATACTGACCCTGCCCAATTGCTGGTGTACTGGGTCGGGGCCAGCACTACAGCTGCCCTATACATATTCCCAGAGTACGCTACCCAGGTACTCTCTGATATCGATTGTACCTGCAAGTATAGGTTTGTCCCCTCTGACCTTATCAGCCACCAGAAATTATCGGTTTGATTACCTGAGATACACGCTAGCATTTATTCCACGTCCTTGATGGACATAAGAAAAATGTGTCCCCGAATCCATTTTTTATATTTCTTCTTCACTGCTCTAATTTATTGTGTGCACTCAGCCGTCTTTTGCTAATGACTCTAATGGTCTGTCGGCCCTCTTACGCACCATTATCTCCCTATCAAACGTGTGTGGGCATTCGCATCCATTCCTTTCAGCAGCAACTTCGAGGAACACAATATCCCCAAAGTTGATCTTACTATTGGTTCAAACTAAATCGGGCTACATCGTTAAACAGGATTTTCTTCTAACCTTGCCTCCATTAGGCCATTACATTTAAATGCAAATCTATATTGCCAACAGAGACTATGATTCCTTGGGTAACAGATACTACTGGGCCCCTTCCCGCAGATGTAGTCCGGTTCATCATCGGGGACTCGTATATCATCATCGAGTGATCACTTTATTCAGAACTACATATATCCAATGCACCACCCTTAGCATACAAATCAGATGAGACAAACACATAATCTATGGTGGAGTGCCAAGATGCATTATGCCAAGTGAATTTTGGGGGAATATCGGGATGCAGAACACCATTAGTCCCAGGCCTCCATTTCCTGCTGTATCAGTCTTCCATTAAGTAACTTTATTCTGGAAGACCCCCTTGGTTCTCCTGCTGATACCACTTCTCATCTAGACATTCTGAATTAAAATCTCCTAAAACAATAACATAAGCACCATCCTCCAGAGTTTCCCCCAGCATATAGTACAAATAGACAAAACATCTTCCAGGTCAGTATGATCTGGGTTAAACTACATGTTAAATAAGAGCCATTTTGAGAGCTTACCACCTTCCTGTGGCCTCGAGGAAAGTAATGTCACTAGAATATCCTTTCTTCCTGTTGCAATCTGGGTCCCCACAATTCCCTGACCATGATTAACTGCTGTTAATAGCCCCCATATGGCCGTCCACTTGACCCTTTTTCAGCCTTAATAGAGAATATCTTGTATCAATCCATGATCAGAAGCTCAGTCATACATGTTTCCTGGAGGCACACAATATTGAAGGCTCTCAATTGATCTTCACATTTTGCTATGTTGACAACCCCCCTCGAGTTCCAAGACATAATTGTCAACGGTGCTATTCATGCTTCTGACTCATTCAAAGAAGGAGCATTGTAATCACATATAAATACCAAGCTTAGATTCACTAAAGTATATGTTGGATCTTTACTTTGCTTTGTTGTTGCATGTGTTTTGATTTCTTTTTGTATTTTTACTGTAATCATTCATTCTTCGGAATCAATGCATGGTTGTAATATATTTTGTGGAAATTATAAATAAAGTGTTTAAAAAAAAAGGAGCATTGTGCAATGATCGCAGAATCCGGATCCAATCATAATTTGTTTCTCTTGCCCCTCAGGTTGAGAATGCAAATAATCCTTATGGAACCTTGCCCCTGATTATTAGTCAGATTAATTCTCAGATTCCGCCTAGGTTCATTAACTGTCACCTTTTCACTTTAAGTGGCAATTCCTGCTCTTGGGTCACCTCCTCCAGATCTTCCAATAGAAGGTGTTTTAAAAATGTTCGTTCCGTGCATTCCATCTGCTTATTATCCCCACACGCCCAGATTTCAGCCCCGTAAATGGAGGCATACAGAGCCTGCTTATTATACCGAATCAGACCTGGGGATAGGGTACCACTCCCAAGTTCATTGTAAAAGGATTTAGTGGCCCCACTGTATTCAGAGATTTGTATTGGACTTTTCAATCTGGGGTGACCATTCATTATTTTCCCGGAAATGTTCCCCAAAGTAGTTGAAAAAGTCCACCTGCTCCAATTTTGTTCTGTCTGTTAGAGGGCAGGATTTACTGTATTTGGGACGAAACACCATCACCTTCTTCTATTCTGTATTTTTGACTAACCATAATTCCTTTCTTTTTCTTTAAAAGACATCCAGGGAGAGTCTCAATCCTTGAAGAATTTATAAAGGTCTACATTAATTTGTAGATAGTCACGAATATTATTTGGACTATATGACATTCCTTTATTAAGAGCAGATATGTGTTTCCTGGAGAGTTCCATATTCGAAAGGTTGAGGGCTAGATCTACTTGTTGTTTGTTTTGTTCTTTGTGATCTTATCATTATGTCTGCTTGATCTTCCTCTATATTTTTTAAATACGCTTTTTCCTCTTCTCTGTGTCGCAATGAAGTTGAGGTATTTACTTTTGTTTATGGTCTGGTTAAATAGCTGTGAAAGGGTACGGTGCATGATTAGTGAGCACTTCTAAATGGCCACGTCATTCAGAAGTAAACTTGGAGTGACCCCTTTCTTGCATGATCAAATATACCTTCCCCACTCCAGCAGCGTTCAACTCTACTGTAAGTATACACAATTATCACTGGCACTTTTCTTTGCCTAGCTTCACAGTAAAAAAGGAAAGCTTAAATCATGCTTCTACTGCTGATTGGATGTCTGTTGCAAGTTCACCTTACCTTGGGGACAATTTTACTTCCATTGAGCAATCATACCTGCAATTTACTGCATGGAAACAACGACTATTATTGTTATCTTCTAAACAAGGCGTCTCTGTTCGTAATTAACTGTCATGTTAATGATTAATTTTTACGGTTCATGTTATTACGTAAGCATTCACTATTTAAGTTGAGTTATTTCCTTCCGCAGTTCATTGGACAAACTGCAGAGTCAAAGTCAAATGTTGCCAGCAGCATTTAACGTAGTAGTCGAGGGCCCCATAAGAAGAGGACCACAGGCTTCCCCTAGTAGGGGAAAATGTGATCTCTTTGTTAGGGGGTTACAGTAGAAACATGTCACATTGCTTGTAAAATGAAATGTAATTTAAAGTCCTTTTATATTCCCTTTCTTCTATTTTTGTTGACCTTGCTGCGCGTGGCTCTGTAAGAAAAAGACAGAGGGGGTTGTTAGTGGGACAGGAGGAGAGGCAGATGCGAAACCGGTAGTGTTGATGGGTGCTGGTCAGAAGTACCTGAATTCTGAGTGCTGATTTAGTTCTATGGATTAAGACGGAGACCCTTGGGGATATGTTATCCAAAGGGGAAGACCAAAGGTCTGATAGGCTGAAGTGCTTTGGGTGTAGTTAGCTGCTGATGTGGAGGAGTATAATAGGACTAAAGGGAAGAGCTTGGTCATAGCTCAGTTACTGTTGATGTGCTAATGGCTACACCTGTGACGGCTGTCTGTGTGGAGGATTTGTGATAGGTTTTAGATGGTAGTCGGGGTGGGGGAGGGAGTGGGGTGTATTCCTTACAAGGCAAATACCTGGTGTCCTCACTGCACTCCTAGCACTGGCCTCTTGTAGACAGGCACCGTTTCTTTTTTATTATTATTTTTTTATTATTATTGTGATTGGTTCAAAATAACTTTCATCTTTAAACAGATCAAAAGAAAAACATGATTTACATTACATACATAGTTATAAAGTTCCTCAATTCATAAAACTACGTTAACCTCATAAAACTTTGTTAACTCTCTAAAATCTAGAGTGAGAGGCCCAAAATAAAATGAACGACGATTGAGCAGCACTTGACATTCTTGCAACAGACAATAAATAGATTCAGCTGTACACGGACCATTACAATAGTGGCATATTCTTAATTCTCTTTTTTATTTTTCCTTTAGCTCCTATAACCTCATTGGTAGGAAAGAGATTAAATTGTAATTGTAAGAATTGGAAACGCAAAAAAGCACTTGGGAACTTATATAAATAATTTGGAACTGTTCCTATTGGCCTTACATCAAGCAGTATTTTAGAGTACAACCTTTATTTCCATACATCTTGAATAGTCACAATCCAATCGGATTCCCAGAGCCTTTTTGTTTGCCTTTAAAGGGTCATTCACCACCATCTCCAAAATTACATCATACTTTTTCATGGATGCTTTGCATCTAGTTATCCATTTATTAAAACAAATTGTAGTCTTTTTTTTATTTTAATTTTTTTATTATTTTTTATTGTTGCGTGTTTAGGTTACAAAAAAACCTTACACACCCTGTAGAGCAACAAATATCATATAGAACACATAACCCTTAAAATCCATAATTCATCACATTAGCCCGTCACATCAAATTCATCATAGAGTATAAAAATATAAATTGAATCAAACTAACAGAGTTCATTAAAACTGAGGCTCCAACGTCCATGATTAACATTAAATGGCCGAATACATTTTTACCAGTTCTTTAGTTACCCTTGCAGGAACGCATTCAAATCCACAATTAGGAAATATTTAGCCCCCACATACATCTACTCCAGAAAAGGTTCACTGAATCTTTATCAAACCTATCTTTGAAAATCAAGACACGCGTAGGCTCAAAATAAGGACAAGTGAGCACTAAGTGCTTTTGTGTCTCTTGGGAGTTGATATCTCCACAAAAGCAACACCGAAAATCAAGAGGACTGGACCCTGGTGCATCTTTATTACCCCAATGCCCTGTCCTCACGAGAGTCGGTACCTGGTTGAGCCTAAAATGCATGTAACTTGTTTTTCCCCCTATCACATGGAAACATCTGAAGGTGAAGAGGCAGGCATTCCTGAGCCTGGCCAAAATTGGAATATTCTTTATAGGTGGAGTAAGAATTAACACCGTCCACTGTTTCCACTCAATATGCCCTAAAGAGAAACCTCTTCACTATTCCTAGGCGTTACATGAGATCTTCTATAGTTAAGCCAAGGGAAAGTAGAATTAAGTTCATTTTAGCACAAAACTTTCCCATGGATAAAACTGATTAAGATCTTGCAACCTCTCTTAAAGTTTCATATAGAGTGTTTATTGGAGGGTCGCTTATTTTCCTAAACAGGGAAAGTTGTTTCCAAAGGTACCTAGCTTTGAGTGATATAAGGCAGAGCTCATGGCAGATAACTGCATTGGGCACTGCCATAGATAAACCCAGTAGCTCTTTCCACAACTTTCCCTGAATGCTGCTAAGAGTAAGACTCATATCATGGGTGCAAATATCAAGGCCAAAAAGTAAAATGGGCTCACATTTGGCAAGATAGTATTGCCTTATCGGGATCAGAGAAAATCTGAAAACCTTTACTCTCAAGAATTTCATTTGGGATTTAAGTTTGCAGACCTTCCCGTCAAGGCTCTGTTTCCATAATTTCATGCTAACGCTATTTGTAAGATTGTACCCCAAATATTGTAATGGCCTGGACCTGGTCCATTGATTCGTCACCCATGATCCACTTATAAGTCTGAATCTTTCTTCTTTTAGAAAAGAACAATATCCGAGATTTGGATGCGTTAGGCAAAAGATTGTTAGCAACTGCATAAAGGTAAAAACGATAAATATTTCTCCTAAGGCCACAAGGGGTACGGTCCAAGAGAATAAAGTCGTCTGCAAATGCCATCCACTCGACCACCATTTTCCCCAACCTGACCGGTGCAATGGATGGTCCCTGCCACAATCCCTCCACATTGCACACGTACAGGTTGAAGAGAATTGTTGCCAGGGAGCAGCCCTGTTTGACCCCCACATAAGTAGCAATTTCCTGGGACAAAGTACCCCCCTTAGTCAAACGAACCCTAATGGTTGTGTTCTTATGGAGTAAAGCAAGGAGCTGAACAATTTTAAGCCAGATCTTCATTGCTAGCATCTTGGACCACAGTCTTGATCTTATTACTCCATCAAATGTGTTTGATAGGTCCAATGATGCTATAAACACATCTACTATGTTGGAGAGATGTACGGAATCTCTTAAATGTGCCAGAACCGTCGCATTCAAGTTGGTTCCCAGCTCTTCCCTGAAGCCAACTTGAAATTTGCTAAGATGCGATTTGTGCCTGACCCCTTTATTAAGATCTCTTAAGAGCAGGATGGCAAAAACCTTACTGGCCGCGTCAATGAGCGCTATGGGTCTATAATTACTAGGGTTTAAGATATCGCCCTTCCTATATATGGGCACGATGATGGATTGAACCCAGGATTCTGGGACAGTGTGGGTCTCAAAGATGTAGTTGAATACTGGTTTCAGGAGGTTGGCCCAAAGCTCAGGGGCAGCCTTGATGACAAAAGGCAGAATGCCATTTGGACCGGGGGCTGTGTACGGCTTAAGTTTATGTATGGCCCATATAATGTCCTTGTGGTCCCATGCACAGCCTCCAGTAACAGGAGATCCCAAATCAATACCTGGCCCTGTAACAAATTTAGAGGGCAATGCAAATTTGTTCATCTAATAGGTGATCCAAGCTGCAGCTTGGATTGGACAGTCTAGACTCCTTTAGAAGGAACTAAAGTCCTATTGATAGTGGCCCAGTATTTGCCATCCATACCCTTACAGAGACTTTCCATCATATTCTGGTGGGAATTCAGATAATGATCCATCCTAAGTGATTTAACCAAATTTTTGTGTCTGAGAATTATCTTTTTCTTTAGAACCAAGAACTCCCTTAATGATAAGGACTGTTTTTTTAAGGGCCACCAGATCTCTACCTTTGTTAATTTTAGAATGATAAATTCTAGCATCCCATCTAAAGCTCTCAGATTTATTGAAGAGGTTACCTCCCACTTTGCTAATTTTATGAGCAAAGGTCAGCATAATGTTGTTATACAGATTCCCCCTCGTCAGTGAGAACTATCCCCCAAATCAGGTTGGCCGGCTTTTATTAAGTGTTCTGTAAGAAGTGTATTAAATATCTTAATGGTATTAGTATCTCCATTGTTTCACCAATAAAAGACCCATAAGCTCAGGTCTTACTTGGATACCCGGAAGGGCCAAAGTCAGAATGAAGACTAAAGGGGTATGATCCCCAAGGTCAGTGTCTATATGAGCCAAGTTCCCACATGCTTGTTTCCATCCATTAGCCACATAGAAAAAAATGATCCTGGAGCTATTAGAGCCCCTCTTCCACATACGTTTGGGTAATTCCGAATTACAAGGGTGGTCCAACATCCCCAGATCCCAACCCTCCAGAAAAGTGTCCCACTGCATCCCCCTGCTAAGATTGGGGTAGAGAATCTTAGGAATAGCCCCCCTATCATTCCACTGGGTACCCTCAGCACATAGAGAATTAAAATCTCCTCCCATCACAATGCATTTCCCAAGATCCTTCTCACACCATTCCCCCAGGTTCTCACTTAGGGTCTCCTCCACATTCTCAAATGGCACTTTCAAGGGATTCCAATAAAGATTCAACAGCAATATAGGCTCCAGCACTTTCTCTATATCCAATGCAATACCCGCCATAACCTTTGAGGCAGGATGAGAGAAGGTGTGGAAGCCCTCTATACTCAAGTGATCGACAATTATGTTTTCCTGGAATAAATATGTGTGGGAGGGTATTGATGGAATACTTACATAAAAATGTATTTAATTGTAGTCTTTTGGTCTTTGATCAGCTTAAGCTGTCACCAAATCGGAAATTCCTCAGCTGTCTCAATTTTTGCTAGACAGACCAAACTTTCCCAAATTACAATGATGTTCAGAGACTGCAACCCCAATTAGTATCGTATTGCGGACATAGGCACACCCTTTGGAAAGTTTAGCATCTTTTTTTCCAAAAGGTGCCCTCCAAGCTTTACCAATCCACTCTGCGCCATTCGTTATTAATGGCACTACATTTGTTTTATAAAACTCCAACACCGGGACAAAAGAGAAGCTTCCAAAATGTTTGTTTATTTTTAGGCAGCAAGAGAAATAATCTTGGATTTCGTACAGTTAAAAACCTCCTTCAAATTCATACCTCCAAATAAATAAGAACCCAGGAATATAGAATTAGAAACCTTTTCTAGTTCAATAGAATCCAAGTACCATTTAAAATTGAGATACATCTTTTTCCTACCCGGTTGGAAGATAAAAACTTTAGTTTTGTTAGTGTTTATTGTCAACTTGTTGGTCTTAGAGATGAGCTCCAGCGCCAAAAGTTGATGCCGGAGACCAATTGGTGTGTAATCCATCAACACCAAATCATCAGCATAAAAGAGATGATTCATCGGTCGTGATGCCAAAATTGGAGGGGGAAGAAAAGAATAAAACTAAATGCAAAAGCAATATCTCAAATAAATAAACTGAAAGGGAGGGGTGCTAAAACCCAGCCTTGTTTGAGGTCACGGCAGGTTTGGATGGGCCGTCTAACCTTAGTCAGTTAAGTTCCCACATTTTTGGTTTCGTGGTATCAGAACTTAAAGGGAACTAAATATAAATGAGAAAAAACTAAAGGTAAGTCTGATTACCCCCTTGCCAATGCCCAAAATTTTGAGAGAGACAAGTGTTTACAAACTTAAACAAATACAGTTTGTTGTTATGCTATGTAGAACCCAATACACAGGAGAAGAATCAAAAACAATTTATTGTATATGATTTAAAAAAGGCACATAGTGCCACAAGTACAAAAAACAAATAAATAATGTTGCAAAAGGATATTCTAAAACCTTTCAAACAGACAGGATATATTGCACATAACGGACATAATCAAAAGCTAGATGACAGTGTATTAACTTTTGGGTAGTAAATAAAAGCTTTATATAGCCATACACAATTTTGGCATTATGTAGAATTTTGGAAGAAGTGTGATTTAGACAGAGTCATGCTTGGGGAACGGACTATAGATAAGCCCCCTTTTTCTCCTGTAAACCACGTTGAATACAACTCGAAACCCTGTAGCGGGTTCTATCTGTCATCTAGCCACGGGCTACCATATAGCCACAGATAAATGCAAGTGTATGTAAGTGAGAATTGAACACAGTGAATTCCTTGTTTTGATCATAAGATCTGTACAATAAGATGTGTTGGCGTGTTTGTTAAAAATAAAAATAATGAATAAAATAAAATAACTTAAGGATTTGTCATTTGTTGAGTTTAGAAATAGTGATATGCATCTGAAGTCAAAACAGATCACCTTACCTTGCCCTCCATACTGAATCATGAGTGTAAATGTGTCTCTTGTTGTGAGTATGTTTTGATTTGGCCTTTCTGTTGCATTATGCGACCTAAATGCCAAACTTTGTAATCTGAATCCATGCAATTTAAAATGCCTCTCTGATATATTATATATGTTTTATATGTCTTTGTAGAATTCACCACGTTGAATATCAAGTGGGGTATAGAGTCATTGATCGACCTTTTTGGAAGAAATTGTGTCTTGAAGATGGCCCAAAAAATGAATGCAAGGCACTAGGGATAGTGTCTAAATTACCATAAGGCCGAAACATGTCGACATTTATTTGTAATACCCATATTAATTGTGTGTGGGATCACCGATGCAAACAAAGCAGTCACAAATGTACAGCTTGTTTTGCACATACCCTTTCGATTATGTCTGTTGTGTGCAATATACCCTGTCTGTTTTAAAAGGTTTTAGAATATCCTTTTGCAACATTATTTGTTATGTTATTTGTTTTTTGTACTTGTGGCACTATGTGCCTTTTTTAATCATATACAATATACAATAAAATGTTTTTTGATTCTTCTCCCGTGTATTGGGTTCTACATAGCATAACAACAAACTGTATTTGTTTAAGTTTGTAAACACTTGTCTCTCTCAAACTTTTGGGCATTGGAAAGAGGGGTAATCAGACTTACCTTTTAGTTTTTTCAGGTTTGGATGGGGGCAGTTAAGCACCCTTGTCTATTCAATCATACTTGAATTTTAGCATTATTATGGAAAGCTTTGGTCATGTTTAAAAGTCCCAAAGGACAGCCCCATGATAAAATTGTGTGCCATAGTTTAATGCTATCGAATGCCATTGAAAAGTCAATGAAGGCAATATATATTGGTTTGGACTTCTCACCAACCCCTTCCTTAAATAATTCAAGGAAGAAACCATTCACAGTCGTATCGGTTCCTTTGACGAAACCGGTTTGAAAAATATCAGCTCTGCTGGATGTCTTAGCTCAAGCAAGCAGATCATGCGGTATCAAGGATGCAAACATTTTTAAAAGGGTTGTCCAACAGGGTGATCGAATGGTAATTTGCCGGAGATGATCGGGACCCTTTTTTTAAAATAGAAACAATTATAGAGCAACGCCAATAATGAGGGCTACGTCTGGGCTCCAAAACATTATTAAAAACGATTAAGAGTATGTTGGCTCACATTGTAACGTTTCCCTTTAGTACAGATTCGATAGACCATCTGGCCCAGGTGCTCATGAGTTATTGCTTCTAGAGATTAAACAAATTAACTCAGGAAGATCCATAGAAAGGATCCATTCCTCAGCAGCTGGAATAGTTGGCACAGTTTTATCTACCTTAGAACAGGAATAAATATTCTGGAAGTGCTCAATCTCCTCTGCAATAGCATTTGCTTGGACTGATGTCTAGTACTGAGCATTCAAATGTATTAAGTTCCCAAAGTCCCTAGTGTGTTTAGATGTCATGGAATGTAATATTCTCTTCCCATCATTATTGAGTAAAGTACATTTATATTGGAGCCTCCAATTATTATGTTGATTTTCAACAGCCCTGCGCTTCACAATGTCATCAAATTGTATACTTCTGAGTTTCCTATGCATCTCTCTTTTCCGAAGTTGAACCTCTGGATCATAATTATGGTTATGTACCAATTGTGGTTTACGTAGAATGGGCAATATCTTATATATGTACTTGAGGATCTTCACATACGAGGACATTTTAAAATAACTGTGCAAGTCAACCCTAGACAGGTATCAGTTTATAGCCTTATTAAACATCATTGTGTTATGCGAGTTCCAAGTTACCCCCTTGGTTGATAGCTAAGTCACATAGATACTGCATTTGATCTTTTGTCACGTAGGGACCAGTCCATTCCACTGTAAGCAGGAAATGGTAATTTACAGAGTCCCTGTTAATAGTTAAATATTTCACATTAAAGAACATTTCTTCTGATACAAAGAAGCAGTCCAAAGTACTACTTTGCAACCCTCTGAACCATTTGGCCGGGAATCTCCAAAAACATTACCATTTAGATGATAGAATCCCCAAGCCTCCATGAGAGTCACCCTGGCACGTCCTCATGTAGTCATGGCCTTGGTCAAGAGATAATAGCAGCTTGCAGCCTTAGATGGAACACAAGAGGCATTCATATCTCCACATAAAAAGATGTAATTGGAGCATCTTAAAGATTGCCAATTATAGATGATGTGCTCTATTACATCGGGAAATTCAGTTTGCGAAATTGCAGCAGGGTTCCAATATGAATTCAACATCAAAGAGTACTGTATTGCCAGATAGACAGAAGTATTCCATAACAACTCAATTGCTTGTATAAATGATTTAGGCTGTGCAAATGTCAAAGCTTGACCCTCCAAATCATTATGAATCCCCATTAATATCCCTGAAGAAGGGCATTTTTTTGCACCCAGAAGTGCTGACGAAAACACAAACGAGAAACCATCTACAGTAGGTGTTTTTTGTAACCATGATTCCTGGAGGAAAAAAATATCAGCCGTTCATAAATCAACAATGTCTTTTTGAAAAAGGTGAGCAAATACTCTGCGAAGCCTCTGCAATTCCATGAAATAATTTGAATTGCTTTGGTCAGTGGCTCAGTTGTTTGTTATTGTGCCAAGGAGGCTCGAACTTGAAGGATGCGAGTTAGCCAACTCCAATTCTTCTGAGTTCGATAAATGTACACCACTGTTGGCGTTTTGCTTCCTCATACTGTTGTCTCTAAAGTATTTAATTGTAAGGTAAGAACAAACGTAGAGCAGCCATGAGATGTTTCGGCCCAGGGTCTGGACTAACTTGCAGGGGGATGTTTTATTTTAGGGTTACATTCTGAGAGGTCAAAGCCACTTGTTCGAATATGATCTACTGCTGCAAGAACCTGGCCCATGCTTAATTTGGATAGAAAATTAAGGACCAGTCTATCCAGACCAAAATTCTACTAATGATATATCATTCGAGCTGAGAGAACCAACCAATGGAATACTCCTCAATAAACGTAACACATTTTCTCTATTCAAAGTGATAGACTCTTGAACTATCAGTTTTGCCAGGGTTTAAACAGTTGGATACTGCAAGGGGGTTCACTCTTCCCCCTTTGCATACCAGATTCCAAATTCTGGAGTGTCAGTAACCTTCTCTATTCTATTGTCATAAAAGCAATTAAGGAGGTCCTCGCAGGTGGCTGAGTAGCAAGAGCTGGCATGCCTTTTAGAGGATTACTGGGATTGAAATTCACAGTAGTAGTCAGTTTCTCATCAATAGCATTATCGGCCGGCAGACCCACCTCCTCTTGGTCTACAAAGAACCGACAGAGTCCACTGAAAAATTAAGTAGTGAGTTGTTAACCTCTGTCTATGACAATGCACATGAGATGTCACTCGTAATTTCCACAATGTCCTCTTGATGTGTCTATGTTGAGAAACCACATTCTGGGTGAGTTGGCACCTGATATGCTAGAGGTATTTTGCTTGGTTTGCATTCACCTTTCTTACTCTTGGCTCCTCTGCCAGAATGTGTCCCGCAGAGGGTACGTTTAAATTGTACGAAGGTTTCCATGAGCTACAAGGTGTTCTTTTTTTCACCTTATTATTTTTGGATTTCTTGGGTTTATTCGTTACACCTTTTTTGCCTTTCTTGTTCTTCTATGGTAGAAGAGTTGTTAGTACTCTCTTCACTCACTCCATGGGCCATTACAGTAAATTGAGGATTTGTTTCCCCCCATGTCTTTTCTTCATCACCCACTAGAATTAGTGACTTTTCTCCACAAGGAGGTGATTCTGACCCCACTGGGTCGTCAGGGTGGCCTTTTTGTCCAACAAGAAAACCCTCAATAAATGCTAACTTAGCATTTGAATGAATATTCATTGATCGCTGTTCGTTAAGCAGGTGTTCATGTTATCGTACAATTTGACAATGGAGTACAGCACGAAATTTAGAGCTGATATTGTTGTTGCCCCAAAGAAAGGGAAGTTGTTGGTTTGTGTATTTGCTTCTGAGTCGTTCAAGACAAACGATAAAGGTACATCAGGCAAAGTGTTCCGGGCCCCCATATCCAGTTGTGATCGTCACTCAGAAAAGGCAACAGCTCACATCGAATCGATCACCCCATGTTATCTACCAAAGGAGGAGGAGAAAGAGGAGGCGATAGAACCTCATTGACAGATATCGGAGGGCCAATGGACAACAATGGATTAGGAGCATCACGAGGATTTATATTTGCACTTGTAGCCTTCTCAATCCTTGCACTGGATTGATCTTCTCACAGTGATGGATACGCTCTGCATCAGTAATCTCCTTAGGAAGGCCCATGCTCACAAATAAAAAAGCCTGGATCGAGTTGTTTAAATCGTTTCCCACATCATTCATAACGTTGAATTTATTGCTAAAGAAATCTGTGATTTTTGTTTGAGCCACCTGAACTGAGGATTTTAATTTCTCCCAGTGTATTAGTGGGGATTTTGGGGTATAAGCAAACATCAGAGCGACTTTGTATATTTAGTAAACTCAGACAAAGTTGGAACGGTCTCTGTGTCAATCTCAAGATTCATTCATTGATGTGCTACTACAGGTTTGGTGAGTTCAGGACTAGCATTTGTTTCCTGGTTTGTTACTGTTGGAGCATTAATTCAAACGTTCAACATAGGCAGCCCCTTGCTGCATAGACCATACGTAGACATATTTGTGAAAAGAAGTACAAGAGCATCCTACCATCAGCAAGGAGCCAGAAAGCTCCCCAACACTTTCTGCGCCAGTATCTGCTTAGAATGTCTGCATTCTTCGTGCTCTTCATGCGGGCTGGGGTTGTTAAACCCTTGAGCTGCACTGAAGCTCTTGCGGGCTGCAACTCACTCCGTCACCAAGCCAATCCACCACTGAGACGGCTGAGACACTAATCTGCAGTGTTCCATACTATTTCACTTTCTCACAATGTCACTGTCTCTCTCTCTCTCTTTTTCTGTCACCCCTCACCCTCTTTCTCTAATAAATACATTGTACAATGCAGCAATCATCTGTCATCTGAGAAATTGAGGATGAGATAAGGGGGCAATCTGGATACTCCTTTCATTACCGTAGGCTATCTGCTAAGGGTTATAGACAAATAATCTTGATACACCGAGAATGTGAGGATTCCTCTGTTGACCCACTACCAATTCTGACAATTTGAGGCAACAAAACAGAAAAAATCTACTACTAATTTTAGCTACAATGAAAAAGAATCTTGATCTGTCAATTAAGAAGTCACCAACTCTACTTCTGTAATTTGTCTCTTCATTTGAAGAATTACCCTGGGAATCATTGTGAATGGAGACAAAACATAATCCATCAGGGGGCTCTAAATGCGAAGAAATGCATCCAGTATCCAGGCTTCCGGATCAGGTCTCCTATTGACAAACTTGAATTTGAGCATTTCTTTTATTATTTTAGGTATTTCCATAACATGAATTCCACTGTGTGGTGTAACATAGCGTTTCACAATGTAACAAACAATGAAATAGGAAATGCACACGAGCGGTGATAAACACAAAGACACTGAATGGAGATGTAACGCATATTGCAGAGTTTATGGAGAGAAAATCGGTTGGGGTCAAAGCAAGTCAGAAGTGAAGGCTCAAGGGGGAAAAGAAAGTCTATAAACTGTTTTTCAACTCTCTTCTGGAAGTAAGTAAAGAGTTTACAAGCTTTTGTTTCTGAGTCTGTTTTTTCTACAATCTGAGGGTCAGTGGGTAGCTAGAGAATGCCTGTCTTCGTGTTTTCTTTAGTGTACTTTTTGCATTTCCAAACAGGCTGAGGTGGAACCTCTGGTACAATACAGATGAGTTTCTCAGATTTGATGCAAACCAATCCACATGAAAGGGACTTCACTAATCTAATAGATCTAGAAACCCCCTCTGGTCAGATCTCCAGTCGCTCCTGTCTTGAGATACCTGGAAATCCTATCTGCCATCAAACTTGGCAGATACTCTTCTTGAATCCACCCCGTCTGTCTCAGCAAACATCCATAGCCAAATATACCACTTTTTTGTTCCTCAATCTTTCCAAATGATTTATATGACGGGCAGCTCGCTCAGTTACCAGTCTGAAAAGGCTATAGCATTTCACCTTGCCTTTCACTAGCCTCTACACAGCAACCCTGCTAATGACTCCACAAAATTTTAGTGCAAATGAGTCTTGCCCAAAGACAACTTCTCTTCCTTCTCCCTTTGATCCCATCTTGTTCCCCAATCTACTTTTCTGCAATCTGATTTTTGTATCACAACTTGTACCATATCAGAAATTGCCTATCAATCAGAGGCCTTCGTGTGCCTTGGCCACAACATGAATTCCTCTCTATCATCCTGATAGATACATCCATATTGCATCCATATAACTCAGATCTATCCTCAGATGTCTTACTACCAACCCCTGTAAGGCCCTGTAATTGTTAGAGAGCACTGGGCAATCTATCAGAAGTCACAGCAAGATACAGCAGGTTCCGGAGGATTTGTGAAGTATTATTATTTTTTTTTAAATTTGTTTATGGTTTTGAAAAAATCTTGACAAAACATGTTACAATACAGTATATACATAGTCAAATCTCCTTAAGTGAACATTACAAAAAAAATGCTACATAACATTCATCATCACACAATTGAGTTCCTAGTCCCTCAATTTGGGACAGCTGACAGATTAAAAATGCCCTATTCTAAGCATAATGCCACATCATTGTAGTCTAAACTAAGAAAACTTCTTCAATGCACTATTGTGAATTCTGTTAACTGTAAGTACAAAATGCAAATATACTACATGTTTCAAGCTCCTAACATTATACACAGAATATATATGTAAAGAAATAGATAAAACATCGATCTATCCTACCATTTTAAAATCTCTCTAAAAGAAGTTTCATATAGATCAAATATAAAATACAACATACGCATTCAAAAGAAGGCGCCAGTTGCCAAGAGTCTGTGACATTATCGACAATTGTTTCACTAATAACATTTTTTGTGCAAAATATGCAATGTGCAAAATATCATGACATAATTCTTGTGCAAATCTTACAGGTTAAATCGTAACAATACAGTATTTCATTGCAGTTCTATCAATCAGGACCAATAAATGCCACCTACACAGTATTGCCACAGGCCCTTTATATTGCTAAAGGCTAGCAAGATGGTTCTTTATCAAGTCTTGCAGGTAGATAATTACGATATCCCATTGCTGTTGTTTCAATCAGTACTACTAAATACCACATACACGGTATTGCCACTGGCCCATTGCTTCGCTATTGGTCAACGGTCAGTTACATTGTCAAAGTTCGGGTTGTTCTTTCACCAATAATATCTTATGTGCAAAATACGAAATGTGCAAAATATTATAAGATAATTCTTGTGCAAATCTTGCAAGGAAGTCATTATAGTACAATATATCATTGCAGTTATGTGAAACAAGACCAATAGTTGCCACATAAACAATACTGCAACAGGCCCATTGTATCACTAATGACTAACTGGATGGTTCTTTTTCAAACCTTGGAGGTAAATCATTACAATATTTTGTTAGTTCTATTAGTAGACCAGTAAGAACCATATACACAGAGTTGCAAGTGGACCTTTGCATCTGTAGTGGCCAACAGTCCGTAATATTGATCAAAATTAATTGTTAGCTCACCCAAAGCATCCTTTGTGCAAAATACACAATGTAGAAATTATTGTAGAATAGATCTTGTGCAAATTTTGCAGATAAAATCTTTGATATGTTTCATAGATCTTATATCAATCAGGGCCAGTACGTGGCACATATACAGTCCTACAAAAGACACTATACCTCCCATTATAGCAGTGATTGAGTCTGTTCAGATTCGATGATTCTAAGCAGTCGGACCAGGGCAAAAATAAGTGGTTTATGCTCACCCATCATCATTCTGGCCCATAGCAAATCAGGTGAATCCACAAATTCAGGATTAAAAAATCTAACCAACAAGTTCTTTGCACTTTAAAATGCGGAAATTCAAGTAATAAGTGTTTCAATGATTCCCTAGGCTCCTCACAGGATGGAAATTTGCATTTCATGATGGGGGCCTGCCCCTTTTCGATGGTCCAATTAGAAACCCTCTCTTGAGTGTGAATCTGATTTAATTTAAAGTGTATATATTTTGCACGAGAAACATGACAAGGAAAGGAAATTATATATGAACAACATGGGACCCTCTTCCTACAACATTTAGCATATTCCTTATAGGTATTGTACTTATTCAAGTCTTCTATCGTCAGGATCCAATCCTTCTCATATTATTATTTTTTAACATATGCTGGATGAATATATAGGTTGTGTTGCAAGACACCAAGATTGATTAATAATAAATTAATTCAATTAACATAATTAATAAAAGATCTTTGACTGTGGCCCATTATCATTTCATGAAAGTCTAAATATATTGAGTTTTTCTAGGATTTTTGCATAATTACACAATCTGCTTGCAAGTGAAATTAAACCAAATTCATGGCAAATCACTATATCAGGGATTGATAGTGCATGGCGAATGGTGGACTTCATGAGACGGCCTTGTAAGGTATTCAAAAGTGCCTTAATATTGCACAAGCACGTGTCAGTACAGTATAAAATAACAAATTCAACTTTCTTAGGTAGAAATTCTAACAAAGGTAAGATCAAAAACTTAGAACATTTTGCAAATATCACCTTCATTTGTGACAATAAAAGCCGAGACTTCTCATTTAAAATTTCTGCCCAATATTGAGTTGAATATCATCATCTTAGTTTTGGCAGCATTTGGCCTAAGATTTTGTGCACTTGCAAACTTTTCAAAAATGAGCAGTTTCTTTTGTAGGCCGTAAGGGGTCGGATCAAGCAAGACAATATAATCAGCAAAGGCGATTAAGTGGAGGAGAATAACCCCCAATGTTACTGCATACATATCATTGGCTGCCCATTGATCATCTAAATCACTCAAATATAGATTAAATAAAGTGGCGGCCAAATTACACCCTTGCTTTAATCCTACGTACGTGGGAATAGAAACAGTAGTAGCACCCTCATCAGTAATTCTTACCTTTTAAAAAGTATCTGTATGAAACTTTAGAATCCAGAAAATGTACTCCTTGGGGATCCCCATTTCATACATTTTACACCATAGTACATCTCTAATTACAGTATCAAAGGCAGCTGACATGTCAATAAAGGCCATATATATCAGATTTGCATCTTTGATTTTAGTATGTGCCAATAAATGCGATATAACAGTGGAGTTTAAAACTGTGCTCATCCCTTTACGGAATGCATATTGATACTTTGAAAGGATATCCTGAGAACAGATGTATTTTTCCAATTGATATATGATAAGTATGGAAAAGACTTTTGCAGCGGCGTCAGTGAGCCCAATTCGGTGATAGTTGTCCGGAGAGGTGGGGTCTCCCTTTTTATTTATAGGAACAATGATAGATGTTATCCAAGTCTCTGGTAGAGAATAAGTTGCAAGAATTAGATCAAACTTGGATTTCAAATTGGCAGCCCATAAAGCCGGGTCGGTTTTATAGACACACAGTGGGATCCCGTCGGGCTCATCTGCTCTAGAAGGATTCAATTGACTAATTGCCCATTCGATGTCCTGCAGACCCATCTTAATTGATGGTATCTGTTCCTCCCATACATCTGCAGGAATGTGGGAGCAGCAAAAAGCGCTATACATAGTGGCAGTTTGTTTAATTAATGTCCACATTTCTTTGGTGTTTTGTTGACAAATATATTTTAACATATTGAAATTCACAGAATTGTGACACTCTATATGAAGACCTTTAAGTTTATTTTATGTTTGTATAATTAGATTTTTTTTAACCAGGAGGTTCCTAGCTGAACAATCTTTTTTATGGAGAGCTCTCAAATCTCTATTTTTAGTGTGTTTAGGAGTTTTACTTTATAATTATAATCAAATGGGTGTTTATGTGCATAATGTTGTTGTCTTTGTTTCTCTTTCATCTGCTTTAAAGTTTGAGAGACAATGTTCGAGACTATTTCCTCAGTTCGAAATAGAGAGGTATTGCACAAAAGGTCTCGTCAAGATTATCAAATTTTTGGGACACCAGTGCAGAAATGTGTTCACAAACACCAGAATTCCATCGCAAGGATATCACAGACCTGTCGGCTTCCAAGAATTCTAGTTGTGAATTGACAGCATGTAAGGGGATCAGGGATGTAATCATTAATTGGATCATTGCATGGTCACTGCGATCCATGTCGAGGACAACTACAGTGTCCATCAAATGTCTGAAAGAGTGTGAGACACAGAAAAAATCAATCATGGAGCTAGCATTTCCCCTTCTCCATGAATACTTTGGGCCATCAATAGCCAGGAGTACAGAAGCTATGTCCCAGTCAGAGAAACCCACTTCTTTCCTCTGGTTCTAGCAAGTAGTCTCCTAGACTTGCAATAATCCACAATTCATATGTTTTTATTTGTGAGACAGTTTGAATTAAAGTCGCCTCCGATGATTATCTCACTTGTGTAATCTTGAGAACAGACACTTTCCAAAACTGAATCAAGATCATTAAACAAGTTCTCTTGAGATACTTTAATGGGATTCCGGTACAAAGTTATTAATAGTTGACCAGGGGGATTTACCCTTGAACTGCATCTCAATCACCATCATATGGTCAGAGGAAAAAATCAAATCACATATACACAACATAGAATTGCACACACCTATTGCTAGCCCACCAGATGGGCCTTAACCTCATTAGAGCAATACATTTTAAATCCAGGTAGAGCAAAGCCATTCCATTTCTTAGTTTCCTGTAAGAATATCACATTAGGAAATCCACAGGACAGAAGAGAGCCAGACCAACCTACAAGATTGTGAAAGCTGCACAAATTCCAAGAACAAAGAGTACGTTTGTGGCAGTCATTAGTCCATGTAGGCTTAATTTCAGGTTTTAGGGTGAATATAGATTTCATCAAGGGTTCGACCCACGACCAGTCCTTAATGGTACCAGCCATTGTCAAAAAGTGTGTAATGTTTGTTTTTTGGTCTGCCTTTCCACCAGGGCCTGTATTGGTTTGGCTTTCTTCACTACCCTTATTCGGTTCTTGAAAGCTCAGGAATTCCTGTGCATCAGCTTCACTCCTAAAAGAGTGCAACTCAAAACCCAAATCCATTAGTTCTGTTCGCTGAAACCATATGAGTTTGTAAATAATTGAGGATGATAAATAACTGATCATTCTGTGATTATTGAAACGAGGTAGAAAGATCCTTTCGAAATCCCTCGATAGCAAGTTTCTTAACGCAGGAATTTGTGTGATTGCATCTAGGATTACAGGGGGATTCATGGGTAGATTTCCAAGAATACCCACATTTTCTACCTAGCCTATAATATTTACAGGGTTAAGAACATTCTCAATGGCGGGTATAACCTCCTTAAGTTCGCCCCTGAGTAGGGTAGCATTGTATGAAATGCCCTTGCACCCAGATTGGCTCTCTGCATGACTAGTCACCTCAATCTTGTTCCCAGGATCACTACCATCCACCTGCACCACAGGAGCACTGGTGTTAGCAGTGGTGTTAGGAAATATATCTCGCTGTGATGGTCCCAGAATGAGTGTGGTTAGGGTCTGTGAGGTTATCGAACCTTCATAAAGAGCTAGCCTCAATGTTTTCAGTAAGGGAATATGGACATCCAAGTCTACAAGAGGTTTATTGGATATATTTCTAGTCTCTCCAATGGGATATGTACAGGATAGTCCTTTTATCAATTCTGCCCTCATGTTACCATCCGGCAACATTAGAGCAGTGTTCAATCCTACTGGATTCACAGCAGTGTTGTTTAATTTCCCTGCTTGACATACCTCAGCATAAGACAACGATTTCGACACCATTTCAGAAGGAGCACAGGAGGTGGTGAAAATACCATCCTGAATAGTTGTGGATGGAAAGGTGCCATGATTAGATGATTTTAAGGTAACAGTTTGCTTTCTACCTTCTATTGTAAAAAAAGTTGGATACTATAGGTTGGGACGCTTCAGACTTTGACATTTGTTTCAAAGTAGGTGCTCCTTTTATTTCAATTGCTGGGACGGTATGATCACAAACATTTCCTTGCGTCTCTGTTTTTATGAATTCACCACCTTTTCTTTTTTTTAGCTACTCCCAGCATTGCTTGTTCAGTATCCTTTTGATGTTTCATTTTATCATTTAGCTGAAGGTGAGATCGACTTTCCTCGCTCAGTTGGGTCAAGTCAATTATTTCATCCTCACTGCTTATAGCAATGATTTGCTTGATGTTGTAGTTATGGGATTCAATTACCTTTGGGGGCATATTTTTTGTTTTCTTGGTGTGTGTTTCCAGGGACGTTTTCCTATTTTCTCTCCGTTTTGCTGCTCTCTTCTGTAATCTTTTGTGGCGGCGTGACAAGAATGAGGATGCACTGTAAAGAGACGCATGCTTGTGTTCATCAATTTTATCCTGGTCGATGATATCGGTTAATGCTGTAGGGCTATTTAATAGGCCTCCTACTGCCTGGTCTATAGTCCTTTTTCCGTCTAATTGTTCCTGGCTCTCATTGTCACCCATAAACCTACTCTCACCTAACCAAGAGCAGATTTGCGCTTTGATGTCCTTCAAATCTTGAATCATAGCTTTCATTTCCTGGGTAAATCCAGCAACAGATGCCAAGAAAAGACCAGCATCAATACGTTCGGCTATATTAGCCGATGGTTCCACATCATTGATGTAGTTTTTGGTAGAGACTTGTGGCTTATCAACCGCTATATCAGGGGATTCCAAAGAACTGGTATGTGTCGATAGTTTTAAAATCAGTATGTTTTTAGCAGAAGGATAGATGTCCAATAAGCCCTCACGAGATTCCCTATCCAATCGCCCACAAGATTCTCTTGCCATAATACATCCCTCTATATGATGAATTTTAGAAAGAATATCTGCAATGGACCCCTTAATTTCTCTTATTTCTAGGTGTGTCACATCATGGCCTTTGTCCAAGAGATCAAGAATTCTGATTATGATAGGAAAGGAGTACGACTCATGAGAGACCTGTCTGTGGAGGAGACAGCTCAGGCATCTATGGGTCAATTTCATCATTTGCGTCATTAGATAGAGGGTTATATGAGCCATTCCCATGCTCCACTGGAGTGGTGCTAGCAAAATCAGGAGTAGGGGATGAATTAAGTGGGCTGGCGCCGCCTCCCCTAAGGCTATTAGCAATACGAATTGGGGAAGCTTATTAGATGGAAACTCAGGGGGGAGTGAAACGGGGAGGAGCAGCCCATGTCCCTTGAGTAAAGACTAACCTCATCAACCCCCCTTAAGTGTATCCCATGTGGAGTCTTGGAACCCAGGGACAACCTTACACGTTTGTCTTATTCTGCGACCACCACCGGCCCCAGTATAAAAAAGTTGTTCAATGCTTCAAAATTCATCTCAATTGAATTTAGAGATTGAGATCTGCAAACTTGTTGCAGATCGTTCTCCACTTTAGTGCCCATGGTGGTTTTTTCTAGGTCAATAATTTTTTTCAAGGAATACAAGGTATCACAAAGGATAGGGTAATCTGAAATCACTGCATGAACTTGGGCCATCGTACAGTGTGCGTTAATCTTAATGCCAGATGGCTCAACCCCAGGACCCAACTGTGCCTTCGCCATGAGGGCTGTTTTATTAACTGCATTGGCAGCCAAGTCAGATGGAGCGGAGCAAGCCTGCTCTTCGTAGTCCAATACCTGTTCCGCTGCTATAGATGTGATGCATCTTCCGCTGCACAACACCGATAGACGCCCACCATAATATCTACAAATGGTAGGTATCCTTTGATAATGAGAGAATGTTAATTCACTATTATAAAATTAGAGTGTCTTGGGAGCCTATTAATCTTTGAAAGATAAAATGTGTGCGAAATTTAATGAATCTGAGCAAAAAAGATGTCATAAACAATAGAACAGTGCTTTAGGCAATACATTAAGTAGCACCACAGCGCTGTCAAAAGAAAAACGAGTTAAGACTTACGCAATGAAACCCATTTAAACATTATTGAAATCACTGGTCAAGGTGAGCAGGAGTGGTGCTCCTCTACTTTTTAAATTAAGTTTTAGTGTTCCTATACTTTTATTTTAAAAAGAAACCGTTCCGGAATGGTTTTGTTTTAAAATAAAACTATAGGAAGAAGTTGAAACTTGTACTTTCAGTGCACTGCATTGAACGTTCCCTTAAATAGCAGGTGCATGTGTTTGGGGGTTTGTATTTTGTGTGGGTGGGGTGTGGCAATGGGGTTTGTGGGGAGTAGGTGCAGGGCAGCAGGGAAAATAGTTCCACTACTTCTTTTCGTACACTTCGACCACTGGTTGAAATACGATAGAAAAGTACCCCCATGCTCCTGCCTCCAGCCTAACAGCACAACAGCACAGACACTTCGCCACAATGAAGAGGCAAGCTCTGCTTGAGCATGCAGCAATCAGGCGCGTGTTGAAGCAGGGACGAGTGGCGGTCCTGGCAACACAACCGCACAACTTCTGAGCACTTGCAGAAGTACTATTAGCATAGTGTTGTAGCCTGGTACATACCGTTATGATTCCGGTTGATAAAGGTGGTCACAGGAACTGCAGGGCCATGAACGGCTATAGGCAAAGAGACAGGGAGAAAACGAGATGGCAAGCAAATGTACTGGTAAGAAGTGATTGGTCCGAATTAGGGGCATGTACTATGCTAGAATGCATAAGGAAGCTCATGAGCGTTCCTGGAAAGCTCTTGGGATTGATGGCAGCAGATTACTCTTAACAAATGTCATACAGCAGAGCTGTAACTTGGATATGCTGAAGAGAATGTTCTCATTCTAAGACAAATGTGAGACTATACACTACGGCAGGTAAGGCTCCAACAGACTTCCCTTAACTAATCTTAAGAGAGTAGCCCAGATCCAGACGTAAAGCTAAACAGTGAACCAATTTGGAATGAAGACATAAATCCAGAATGGATAAACTAACTAGATAATAGTTAGAAAAAGACAGGATGAAGCAACTGTGGATAGAGGCTAAAGGCAGGAGCTATCCCTACACTGCCTTAGAAGGCACACAGGGTGCTAGTAAAAAGAGAAACTCATCATGCACTTGTGAATATGAAATACGTTTTTATTATTTCACTGCCAATAACTGTGTTTTACTGTTGATCAGTCGTGTGCTAATTGTACAATGTGTTTTGATGGTATGTATTATACTGCTTGATGGAACATTTTGAATCTGAATAAACACATTTGAGTGAGATAAGGACATCTGCTGCAAGAACTCAAAAGCCTACCATTCTCATCATGGTCACCTAAGTTTATTTGGAAATATTTCCTTTAGACCATAACAAAAAGAAAAGTTGACAACATTAAATATGCAAACTGCCATACAATAGGTCATAAGACAAGATACCATGAAGTAAATCACAGTATCATTTCAAACATTAAAGTAAAAATTCTGAGAAAGCAATAAGTACATATAATATTCTTTATAGTACTATTGAAATGTAACATTATAAAACAAAACATATACATTCCTAACGATTTTGAGTAATAAGAAGAAGAAAATAAGTCATTTAACTAATCTCAACAATAAGACCTCTTTTCTTCAAATCAGTTCTTAAGAATCCCAATAGCAGCCAAGCAACTAAGTGGTCTCAAACATTAACGCGTAATATAAAGCTGGCTTAGATTGTCTAAAATCCATCAGTTTCAATAGTGCAGTTAAAAAGTATTTGCATTCTTTGTTATAGGCAGGGCAGAAGAAAACAAAAGGTATCAAATCCTTTTTTGGATCATTGCATACCCTGCAACTATAGTCGGGTAAGATTGACCCTGTCCACTTTGCCATACCCGCATTCAACCACAGAACATTAAAACAGGCTCTAGTTGTTAAACCTCTATCTTTTTTAACTTGGGCCATAATAAATAGCCAGAAGTAGTACAGCTGGCCAGCAGAATTGCATGTACTGTCTTGCCAGGTTTCATAAGGTCATGCTGTTCCCTTTCTATATTCAGTCTATAACCTACATCATGCTTAATGTGACTAACCAGATTACTTGTAATTCCTACTTCATTATTAAAGCAAGAATTACATTTCCCACAATGTAAGTTTAGTTTTAGATAAGTCAGCTATGGGATTGACCGTGCATTTTTTTGGGAGCCCAATGTGTGATTCAGTATTCATTTGGTGAGGACAGCCTTATCATTTGCCCAGACTCTCAGCCAAAAGGCTGACCGGTGCCAGCCTTAGGTCGGCCTCAAGAAAAGTGTTATCCAACTCTTTGTGTACTGCATAATTTGGGGTACAGCGGGAAAGACCCAGGGTATTTTATAAGCAAGAATGTCCTTGTGTGCAGAGAGATGAGACATTACTGAATCTCCAAATGCCAGCTCCATATAATGCAACTGCCTTTGGTTTCACCTTACACACACAACACATTATCGCTGTGGGTTTTGCTTTGTGGGCTTTTGTGAATCTCACTATACTCCTGATGGCATGACGCATTCTAAGAGCCTGTCTCTCCATGTGTGATTTAATACTGAGTCTAGAATGGAACGATACTGCCAAATAGTCATGTATATCTACAGTTACCAGAGGTTTACCATCTATCCAAAAAGATGGTGACCTTCCCTTTATAAATTCCCACCTGATTTACAGATCAATACTGCCGATTTAGACATGTTAATACTCAAATATAAACCGCTCATGAAATGTGTATAACTATCGATACGGCTTTGCAAGGTGAGTGGAGTCCTAACCAACAAAACTGTGTTGTCAGCATATGAAAGAACAGGAATATAATTGGTGACGAAATAGGGAACATCCGTTCTGTGTGAAATCTGAGATTCATACAAAGCCAGTATAGTGAAAGCTGGAGTAGAATATTAGAAGGCCATAGTAGAAAGGAAACCGGAACTTGAAGCCACCAAAGTTAATTGAAGGTCTTTCTGGGAATTAGTAAATCATGGCCCTAAATTAAAAGGTAAAACAAATCAGATCATCGCAACAGTGCCAGACACAGAACGGATTAACCCTTCTCTACCCTTTATGGAATCACTGATAAAATTGAGAATTATGGAGTAACAGCCATTACTGTGAAGGACCTTAGTACCTACAAACAGAGACGTTTTTATGGGAGGGCAAAAGGGTCACTTGCCCAGGGCACCCACCTTGGAGGGGGCCCCACAAAGCTGCCTGATCTAAAGAAGTAAGATTCCTTTGTTCACCAGACTTAAATAACACACATCAGGATATTGTATTACATGGTGCTGAGGCTCTAAACCTATCTGTTTTGGCAGGTACATTATTCCTTGATCAATTCACCATGTAATGCTTTCTGTCTTCACTGTGGTATATATAGTTTGTACGTTCCTTGCGGCACAACTCGTGTAGCATTCTTTCCTTCCTGTGGGAATTATGTTGATCATGTGCAATAGCCACATTTGAAATGCATATTTGTAAATTGAGTGCCACAATGGTTCAGAGGTTAGCTCAATGTGTTAAGTACTCATTGCAGAGATATGTGTTTCTGTGCAAGATTAGAAGAGCGCAATCATCTAAGGCTGGCAGAGCTTTTCCCATGCCTGAAGTTTATAAACCTGCATGCATATGTACTTGGTCTTGCAGCACAACAGGTGCTATTACCAGCAATGTACCTGCACCATATACGGGTTGCAATAAAAACGAACATGTCATCCTTATAATGAAGGTGGGGGCTAACACCTCCAATGAGGAGCATAAACTGTTAGTCCAAGAGATGAGTAAGTATCTAAATTTGGAACCAAAGCATTCATGCTTGTATCCTGGCTTTATCAGCAGACCATACAGTGATCCTGGTCAAATCAACGTATATCTCGTACATTACTGTACTATCTTCTGTGAGGTTTGCCTTCTTGCGTGCTGGTGGCATAGTTTAGCCCATTACTTGATCTTTCTTCTTTCTTAGGCCATTTCAGTGGAAGGGGTGGTGGACAGAAGGGAACGGACCAGATGGTGCAGGACTCGGGCAAGCATATTTTAAAGTCGCTCATTTGACACAAAAAATGCTATGCATTTTTGTAGAAGTCAAAGGTTTCTCTGCACGTTTATAAATGACAATTTCACAAGCCTGTGTTTTGGAAGTATATACAGCTTTAACATACAAAAGACAAACCCAGAGTAGATCTGTTAAATCACACTGATTGGCATGTTGGTTCTTATATACTTCTCTTGATGATGGAGAGAATGAAGCTAGAATCATTATGTGTTACACCCTTCTATAATATTTTGTTTTTAAAAATTGTCATTTTTGGTAATGTGATTGGTGTACGTTCCAAATCAGTTTTATAAATGAGATTATTTTAGTTCATGGTAAGAACTGGTTGTGAAAGTGTTCAAATGCAGAAATTGCAGAGTTGGCACATATCCCAGCTTCACCTCATAACCAGTGTGTGTAATACTGAGCATCTAATTTAATCTTGTATTGCCTAGCCTCTCGAAATTGCCAATCCCTAAACCTTTCAAAATTGTCAGCCCTTCAGAGTGATTTCCTTCTCAGGGTATGATCTTCAAAAGAGCCTTACTCATGGTGTTACTGGCTATAGTGTTGCTTCCACTATAATAGTGAGCATTGATATATTGCACACCACAGGCATTTATTCTTTTGATCTCTAATGGCAACACTATTTGAAAACCATGTCCCATTTATAATCTCAGTCTGTCTAGATACACACCTTACTGCTCGCTTCTAACGTGCATCAACTAGCCATGCTATGGTATGTGTAGCTTTTCTTCCTCCCAATTGGTCTCCTCTATCCATGCTTGAGCGCGTTTGTTTTCTGTGAGGCAGCAAATGTGAGTTATCAGTCTACTCTGGGTTACATGTACCTTTTACATACAGTCCTGCATTAATACTACAGGCTGCATACCTTCCTGGATGCTATGGATAAAAAGTCTCCTGTATCTATGCTAGAACAAAAGTAACCTCTTTGTAGATGGATAATGTTGGCCCTCAAGTGGTACTTGTTTATCATTCTGATTAGAGCAAGAATGAAGAGGGTAAGGGGACTTAAATTGAGTAGACATCAATTTATGGGAGGCAGATATTCTTGATCACTTAATTCCTTTGGTTTGGTGGAGGTGGGGGGCAAAGATATCCATGCCCATGGCCCCAAAAGTGCTTGAGATGGCCCAGCCTACAAAATCAACATGTGTTTTTTTAGAAGCTGGGGAAAAAGCCCTTGGCCCAACGCTATAGCAGCGGATTTATGCCGTTCTGTGGAGGAAATTTGGACCCCGGTTCTGGTTATCCTTTTTAATCACGTGGTTCAACAGTGCTGCTTTCTGAAATCATGGCGCTGTGAGATTATCACTCCAATTTACAATAAGGGAAATAGAATCACCCTATGCATACCAACCAATCTCCCTTCTTAAATACTTTGGAAGAGCGGTTCTTGCATGTCTACAAGAGTGGGTTGATAGAGGTAAGATTTTAGTTGATGCTAGCCGGTTTTAGATAAGGGGTGGGAACGAATGAACAGGTATTACATTTATACTAAATCATCACTAATGCTTCATATCTCAATAAGGAGACCCTATGCTAGGGAGAATTTCCTTTTTGGGTGTAATTCTCCCCACTTGTGAGTTGAGTCCCCCAGTACTTTTTGCTGGACTCTTGGATTTTACCAGTTCTCCTGAGTGAGTGGGAACCTTTTTTCACATTCACTCAGTCTTTTACTCTACCTTTGGGAACCTGTTTCAACCCTCATGGTTGTATCATTTTAGAGTCATGATTTCCTCCAACTTTTAAGGCGCCTGCAATTTATTATTGCAGCACGCAGCATTTTCTGCGCAGCGTTGCCGGGAGCTCCTTGAGCTGTGCTTTTTATTTCCCTTGTGATAACAAACATTACCAAGGACAGGGGGATACTATCCTACCTGACTTTTATATTGTGGAATCGGCACACCCCACCTTATGTGCAGTGCTGAGGGCACACAATGTATCCCTTTCTAGTTACAGTGACAAGTTCATCTGAGTAGCTGTTAACAGTGGATGATTTCTACTGACTTTTCGTGAACTGTACATGGAGACTGCTTTCGCAGCTGCGCCAAGGGACACATGGGTCACCATTGACCTAAAATGGTGGCTGTACTTTTGTTTCCCCACCTCTTGATGACTTGTCCTTTCTTGGGCCTTCTTCTACCTACTTGGGTGGTGGAGGTCCTGCTAAGTCTTTTGTCTTGGGTGGGCTTCCTTGAGAAAGCCTGCCAGGGCTCTCTGCATGCCTGAAAGGCCAGGAAGTGGGGTAGGTGACTGAAACTGTTTGTCCTGCAGTGTGTCTGCCTGGACCCAGTTCTAACTAGGAGGCTGGCTGTCCTTTTAGACAAGCCAGCTGCCAGATTTGCATGAAGGCTTGAATAGTGATTGGTAAATCCCGACAGTTTTCCTGCATAAAAGGCAAGAGTCCTAGAGAAGATGAAGAAGAAAGAGAAAAAGGAGAAGAAACAGAAGAAGGGGACGAACAAAAAAGAAGACGACCACCCTGGGACTGGGATAATTTGCTGTTCAGCGTCTCCTGAAGCGTGATTTCAGCAGGAATTTCTGGGCAACCTTCTGGGCCTAAAGTGTTACTCTTTCCCACTCTGAGACATCTCATCTTCCAAGTCAGAGACCGAGAAACAGGGGGAATGCTTCCATGTGACAACCGTTGCAGCTCTGAAGCCAGTGATGAGTCCCAACACGCTAGTATCGTGAAGATCGTCTGCTGGGTGTTCCGTGCAAAGAAACTGACCATCTGCTCCCACCAAAAATTATTTCTTCAGCCTACAGGCCAAGAATCCGAACAGGAGCTGTGGTCGCCACACGTTGGGCACCTGCCAGTGACATCATTGTTCTTCATCAGAAAAGGTACTGCCCCACTCCTAGGTGCTTACCTGGGTGTCTGCTGTGTTGATCTGTACTCTTCCTGAGCTTTTTGAGACACTTTTGAGTGGACAACCCAGTAGTGTTCTCTCAGGCCTAAGGACATCGGTCCTTTGGGCTACGATCCATCAGGGGGTCTATCCTATCTCCCAGAACCCTCTTTATACTAAACATTTTACCTACCTGCAACATTGAAGAATCCTGCTAAATGTTTAACTTTGACAGTGTCTGCCTTCCTTTGTTCTTCCACCCATGGGCCCTGGTCACACAGTGTCCCAACTGACTTTGAGACTCTCATCCCCAGATAGGGCTGAACTTTCTAAAGCATAGGCTGCCTAGAAGTTATTTACCAGTTTCCTTGTTGCATTATATTGAATGTTGGTTAAAGAATTGATTTGCTAATTTGAATGCTACTCTGACTACTTATCTATTTATCATCTAAAGTCTACCAGTGAATTAATTAATACACAACCAATGTCTTATTGTATATATATGTGAATACGTTTCCTGACCTAAAATCCTCGTAATGTGTTAGTTGCCTTAGTGTTTATAATAAATAACCATATTTATTTTTTAAACTATATTGTTTAAGTGTATTCTTGACTATAAGTGGGCTCTGGGATCTTTGTACTTCCCTACAGCCCTTCTCCCTGCTAGACTAAGCCTGGCTGCTCCACCATAGCTACCAAACCTTTTGGGTAGTTCAGGCCAAACCTAAAAGTTGAAGCCCTGCACTCCTAAGAACAAGTCTTCTACAGTCCTACCACAGGTGGACTTTAGTCAAACTCCTTAACACCCTACATATTGCATGCATGGACCTGATCACTTCATTTGACAAAGTAAATCGCGGAAGTTGTGGCAGTGTCTCGGGAACATGAATTGCCTGGACAATCTGCTCCATGTTCTAACCTGTATTGACACAGCTAATGTAGCACGCTATATGGTTCAGGGGCTGACAGCTGTTGTACCTCTTGAATTAATGTAGACACGGCTGTCAGGCAAGGCTGCGTGCTTGTACCACTCCTGTTCTCTCTATATATAAATTACCTAGTTATTCTAAGAATAACAGGCAACTCAGGGCACTAGGCACACACAAGACAAATGGTTGATGCACACTCAGCAGGGCTCAGAGGGGCAGACACATTAACTTTTGCCTGGAAGGCTAGGAATGGAGGGAAAAAAACACACAGGATAGCTGGCAGGAAAGGTTACTGCTGACTCAGCAAATACATGGAATAGCTGAACAGGAGAGAAAAGTGTGCAACCGAGACTGCAAGAGCAAACAGAGATGAAACAGCATTTGCAGAACAAGATGAGTCAGCAAGGGAAGAATGCTCTCAAGTTGGACGCTGTGGAAATGAACAGAAGCGCACAGAACTGCATACAACTGGAAGGTTGCAACAGCAGAGACAGCAAATTGCAGCAAAAGCAGAACAGTTGCAGAATCGTATGCACTTTCTCAAAGAAAGGTGCTCAATGCTAGCTCCTTGGAACGCATGCAGCTTGCGTAATGTGCTTGCTTGAAAGGACCAAACCCCAGAATGGAACGTGGAATGGTCTCAGCCTCCCAAGCCAAGATAAAATAGACAGGACCCTCCCTGGTTACTCTCACCAACATGCCAATGACTCGCACAATGCCCGAAATAGGAGCATGCAAGATTGCACTCAGTCGGGTTGGATTTCTTGCCCCCTGCTCGCCCCATTAAATGGAACTGCTGCTGTATGGTAAGAACTCTGCATGCCGCTCGGCAATAGCTCGACAGCATTGGCATGCTAGATCAAGAACAGACTGAACTCACAAGATTCAGTCTAGCCTCAAAACTCCTCCTCCGATTGGAGAACTCGCGGATCCCCCTCTGCTCTCATTCTCTTACGACCTTACACTACTCACACAATCAACCCTGGCACTTGGCAGGGATCCTACAAGACATCACACTAACAGAGGAATGCCACTGCTCACACCTTGAGGTCCATCAGCCCGGATAGAACTAGAGTCGTCAGCCGCTAGCCTCGTCTCGCAGCGCTGACTTTCAATGAATTGATCTTCGGATCTGCCCTCCAGATAAAACACATACTCAAGTGTCAGCTCCACAACCCCCTTAGAATCACATCAGCACCAAAAATATGGGCGGCCTGAAGGCATCGACACCTTGGAACTTGCATCTGCCTTCCCTTCCAACCTACTACCAGCCCGACACCCCTATCTTTCACTGCATTGCCACACACAGCAGGGCTGGTAAATTGTCAGAGGTGTGCTATACAAGATCACTTTACATTGCATATATATATTGTAGTTGGAAATCAAGAAAATGAAGATGGAGGCGTGTTACAGGTTCCAGAAGAGCATTCAGATGCTAAGAGCCTAGGAATGTCCCATACAGTACGGTGACCACTGACCAGATATTCAACAAAAAAAAATTGCGATGACTACAAACATAGAAGTGGGACTACAGTACCCCCCAGCCCCCACCCAGCTGTGGTGCTGCTGGAATCACACAGTAAATAATACATACTTTCCAATGCCAGCACTGTTCCTTTATATTAACTGTGCTGTGTTACCTATAAATGTAAGCATGAGAAAATAAAGATGCCTTTGCTTTTCCATGCTATGAAATGCTTTTGTTTTTCAGCCGGTCTCCCTTCGAACAATGAGTTAATGTAGAGGGCTGTTATCTGAAAGGTTGGGGGTCCCAATCCCTCAGGGATGTGGATAAAACTATTAAAATGTGTGATTTTATAAATGTTATGTTAAATAGTTTGTAGATTGTAAAGATTTAAGTGGTCAACCTCTATTTCCCCAAAACCGCAACAGGGTTTTTAAATACAGGGAGCTCTCAGGACACGTGGGGGACAGAGGGTCCAAGTCCAGGACAGTCCCTGCAAAACCGCGATGTCTGGTCACCGTAATACAGTGGCGTTTGGTGGCATGATGGGATGCCGGTAAGAACCTGATGGTAATGTAGATGTCACAGAAAAAAGGCTCGTGTTGAGGCTTAGAACAGCAACCATAGGTCTCAACCGCGTGTGAAATAACCTATTGCTGTGGACAAAACTGTGCTGTGAATGGCCAGTCCCAGGGGGACTGGCCTATAGGGCAATGGGCCCATTGCTGAACCAAAAATACAAAATGCTCGTGTGGACCGTTTTTTTTTGGTCAAAGTGGGCCAGTTTGATGAGTTACTTCCATATGCGACTAGTAGTTTTGATCAAAGTTGCTGAGTAAATATTCTTTAAAATGCAACATTTGCATCAAATTTGATCAAAAAACTTCCCCTTGGGTACTATTCAAACAGTGTCACAAAAGGAATGAATTGCCATTTGCAACTGTGGGACACTTTTTCATTGGTGCCCGAGACAATTTTATGTCCCAGTCCGACTCTGGCCGGTCCTTCCTGGCTCTCAGGTCCCTCCCTTCTAATTGTTCTCAATCAGGGATGTCATTTAGGGGTCGCCAGAGGTCGCAACTGCGACATCTGAGGTCTCTCTTGCGACCTCTGTGGTCTCCCCTGTGACCACTAGAAAAAAAGTATTTTTTTTCTTTTGTAATGCAAGCTCCTGGGCTGTGGCCAGCACCAAGTGGCTCTTTACTAAAGGAGTGGCTAGCTTTCTTGTTCCGGCCCCTTAAAAAAAGAACAATAAGAACAGGAGTACCTCAAGTCTAACACTTTCAGCACTGACCCTAAATAAGAAAGAATAGGAATGCCAAATAATGTGGCTTTCTGGAATTCTATACAATAATTGCTAGACTCATTAAAGGTTTATTTCAGGCACACTTCAGGGGGTGAGTCACTGATTTAGTCTGTTCTTAAGCACCTCAATGCACCCTTTCATACTTCTGAGGTCAATAAATGAGTACCAGGTGTATATTTTTTCTATATAAAGCGCTTAAGCGTAAGTGCTATATTATAACACATCATTATCATGTGGTCATGTATGTCTCCTTGCATTCACAGTAATTTGGTAACATGGGCCTATACACACTGATCTTAACGATATATATAGTGATCCATTCTTGTATGAAATGCACATCACATTATAGTGATATTGTAAGCATATTTTTCATAGTGTATAATGCTATGGGATGCCACTTCCTGTTTTGTCAACGGGTGAAAGGTCATGTTCCATCAAGCTTCCGCAATATCACTTTGGGGTGGGGTCAAATGACATCACTTCCAGTGATCTCATCAAGGCTGAAGGGTCGTGTGCTATCATTTCTGCTACCCCTGGCATTTTGGTGAAATGACGTCCCTGTTCTCAATATTGAGTAATGGGACTTCTTCAAGCTGAAGGGGGAAAAATAAAACATTTCATAAACTTCAGCAATAGTTTGTGCAGCTTTTGCTGTGGGAAGCTTGTGCTTACAACCCTTGCTCTCGCTCCCCTCCCCTCCCCTCCTGACCCCTTTCAGTCTCACCCCGCTGACAGCCAAAGCGAGGTTAACTGGAAGGCAGCACCAGTCAGGGCATTACAGGACGGCCTCACGCGCTGTCAAACAGGAGGCTCCCTGCTCCGACCTCCTGCCAAGCCCAACCGACCTTCGCACTTATGGCTTCCTTCAGAGACTCCTAGCCCCATTGACAGATAATTCGTGCGATGGAAGATGGAAAAAGCACAGCTGCGAATGTAAATGTAGCCATGGGAAGCCCAATTTAACATATGTTCCACGCGTAGCCTGAGGCAAGTTCTTTGCAAACGCGCTCATGGATTTGTTTACGGGCATGTTATTAAACAAACACTACATAATTGCAATAAGTAGGTTTGTGGTTTGCTCTCACTACTGGATCAGTCTGGCTTCATTTTGATCAGTTGGTTTTTGTAAGAGCTATTAGATAGCACCTCTGTGCTTCCCTGTGGACCTTTCTGTTTGACTCGTGCTCTTAATATTCCCCTAGCAGTGAATCATTAAGTCAGCTGCTGATTTACGAACACGTGAATTCCATGCACTTTTCTGTGAGCTATCCCCCTACTCTGAGCACATCGGACATAAAAAACAAGCTGCGCAAGTGTTGACCACGGGTAAGTATCCGTTTTGGCTTTGAGGCTGTGTTAATGGTTTACTGACTGTACAATGAAACTGATTAGCAGTGTAGGTTGTAATACACACAACACCCACACCCACTTCTACTGACTGTACAATGAAACTGATTAGCAGTGTAGGTTGTAATACACACAACACCCACACCCACTTCTTGCGTTCGTGAGTAAATCTTTTCGGATGACGATCAGTTCACACGACATCTACAGCTATGAAAAAGATACATACATTATGTGCTGGTGATCTGGTAATACTACAAGCCTGGAATTATTTTTTCCAATGGCTTAATGACCAGGATCCATATCTTAAATGTACTAACAACTTCAGTGAAAGTGAGATTCATTTCTTAGATGGAAGGAATGGAGTACTTAAAGGGAAACCTTTTCAGAAGGATACTGACCGACATTCATTGCTGGCCTTCTCCAGCTTGCATCCAAATCATAGAAGGGAAAACTTACCCATGGGCAAATTCCTTTACAAAGGAATGGTGTTTATTTTCGACACCCAAGCAGATCCAACCACAGCACCTCATTGGGACAACTAGTAGTACCAAGCATTAACCAGATATCTAGCATGACAAACAGTACAAGTACATCGATTAACAATCAATCAGTATAGAAGGTATAAAGGGATTCAATAAAATAGGACCTGCAGCCATCCTCAATTGCCTTGAATCTTAATAAAAAAACGAAGGGAAATAACCCTTACAAATCTACCAAACCACAAAAATAAAATAAATAAAATATAAGTGATGTGGCTTGGAGTACAGAAACTGACATTGGCTCTGAACTGCAGCAATAATGGCCACATAAGGCAGAGCCAGGGCACAGAGAGCACATTGAGAGAGACATGTGGCAGTGAGTGTCACATGAGGCCAAACATTGGCTCGGAAAGCAACACAGAGCATAATTAGGGCACAGGGCGTGATATGAGGAAGACTGTGGGCAACATCGCACAGAACTGGGGCGGCAGGAAACATGTTTTACAATGGCAATACTGGCATATATTTGTCTGTTATGTTGCTTGGATTTATACTGCACAGTGCTGCCATTTGCACAGTGTTTAGGTACCCTGGCAGATCTGAAAGAGAGGAGTGAAGGTCGGGATATTAGGCAGAGAGGGAAAATGCAAGGTAGATCTACTGTTGTATTAGTGCTTGCAGTTTTGAAGTACCTTGGTGCTGTGTGCAAGTCTGTTTCTAGGTGGTCTGTGTCAAGGGAATAGAGGCATTGTTGGAGCCTTGAGTGTCCCTGGTGCTGGGTGCATTGGCCAGGGAAGTGATTTGTAGGTTTTGTCAGAGAGTTGTAGAGTTCTGTTGGGTGTATATAGGGATTTATTTTAAATTGGAGTGTGTGAGTGGCTTAGATTGTCTGTGTATAATGTATTTGGGTTTGAAAAAAAGAGTTAATGTTGGAGCAAGCAAAATGGTAAACGCAAAACTGCAAGTAGGAAAATGCAAATAAAAAAAGAGGACTAAGGGTGTATCACATGGATGACATGGGACATGTTTATATGCTGTGTGCTTCAGGTGGAGATTAACACCTATGCCCTTTCACCCTTAAAGCGTCCCATGTTTCCCACAGTGATCATTTCAGCTGCCCTGGGATTCAGCTCCTGAAAGCTTGTGCACTGTCCCTGACAATCCTGAAAAACAAAATTAAACAGACAAGCAACCCTTTTGATTTGCCTTATCCCATAATTTGACGCAGAGTGGGTAAATTCTATGAAGCCTGTGTGCTTCAAGAGGAGGTTAAAACCCATGGCATTTCACCCTTAAAGTCTCCCATTGTTCTCACTGTGATTGATCCTAGAGGATGTCCTAGGATATACCTTTTGCAGAGTTGAGCACCAGGGTCGGACTGTGAGAAGAAATAGGCCCAGACATCCAAAGAAAAGTGGCCCACCCCTCGCCTCCCAAAAAGTGGCCCGCAAACCATCATCTGAGAATCGCGTCAATTCACGACTTTACAGAAAATGCTACTGTTCGGTACAGAAAATTAAACTTTTGTAAACAACTGGCATGTAGTCCACTTGCAGGGCTCGTTACTCTCTACTATATGTGGGCCCAAGACGCCCCTGGTTCTTACTTAGTTCATAACGTACTTTTGCACAACGTACAAGAACAGCATGTCGCAGCCCGCACACTTCCCAGTGACTTTTAACATCTTGCACTTAACGTGGCATGCACCTCAGACAATCGCCCAACCCTGTAAACTCCCCCTATATTCCACCCCCTATATGTCACTAATATGGCAATGCCGTAGAGCATTCTACCCAGAGCCTGCGCTGCACAAGGCCCAGAAGTCCCACCCCAAGGAGCAGGTGTGTGTGTGTGCGCGTGCTGCTGAACCTTTGCGATGAAGGGGACAAGAGGAGGCCCGATTCGTGCTCCGACACTCGATACCCAGAGCATCCCCGAATAGAGGGCGCGACCCAGGTCTAAAAGGATGACTTAAGAGACCATCCTGGAGTCATCCGATGATCATCGAACTACATTAGAAGTCATTTCCACATCATCAGAAGTCATCAGGCTGTTAAAGTCATCAGCAAATGTCTCAGAATGGTGGGTGATGATTTGGGGATGAGCTTAGATGACTTGCGGATGATTCCAGCATCATCCCTATTTTAGAAAACTCTTTGTTCCTGATGACTTTAGGATGACTTGCCGATTACTTCAAGAGCATCACCATGATGATTTGGGATGATTCTGGGATGACCTGCCGATTACTTCAGGAGCATCAACAGGTTTGCCCCAGATGATTCTGGGATGACCTGCTGATTACTTGAAGAGCCAAAACATGTTTGTCCCTGATGATTTGGGAATGATTCTGGGATGACCTACCGATTACTTGAAGAGCATCGCCATGAAACATGTCTTGATGATTTGGGGATGGCTTACTGATTACTTCAGAGCATCACAGAGTTTTTGGATGATTTGCAGACTAATACTGATTGTCATTTAAACTGCAACACTCAATGTAAAAGTGCTAAACCATTGACCAGGAATCACACTTAAAAAGCATACATGGCACAGAAATAGTTTTCTTGCAGTAAAAAGTGACTGGTCACAAATGTCCCCAACACATATTTGGCCCTAGGGAACAAGTAAGGGAAACGCACCGTAAAAATACTAGCAGCACTTAATGGAAGAAGGGGTTAAACAAGTTGTGAATGGCCAGACAAACTATAGAACCCATCCCAAATGGAAGCCATGAGGCCTAAACATAAGCATGCACTCCATGGGAGAGAAACCTTTGCCATCCAAGCAGGCCCGAGCACCCTCAAAATGACCAATGTGGCAATAAGGGAAAGCTTGAGACCCAGCATAAAAAAAACATTGCACACACATGAAAGCCCCCCAAAAAAATCAAACAAGCTGCCATGCTGGTCAAGTTGCTGCATGCATAAAGAGTTTTTTAATGGCGCACAAAATGCATATAGAATTCACAGAGCTGGATCGATGCACTCACCTGATATGCTGCCTGGACACTGAAACTGAGCTTCTGCTAAAAGAAGGCCTTATGTTGCTTTCATTGGTAATAGCACATAAATAAAGTCCATATGAGACCCGAGAGCATTGTGTGTTTGTTTAAAAGTTTGCCAACACTTTCTGAAATGCCTTTAAGGCGTCATGACGTAGGGGCAATTTTTCACATAGGATGCCTACGTGATGACGAAGCTGATGAAGACAATCATGGAGGAAGAAGGACTCCATGCCGTGCAGCGGTAGGTATATTTAGCTGCTGGTGCGCTTGATTTGTTCTTTCTATTTTGGAATTTTAGAGCAACATCTCGTTGTGCCCGTTTCCTGTTTGTCTGGTAAGCATTACACCCCCTCTCCCCACAAACAGAAGTGTTTTTGATAATTTCAAGCGATGGCCGCCATCATCCATGCAGCCCCCGTGTGCAAGTGTGACTAATATTAAGTGCTCCTCAGTGTATGCGATGCAACTGTTCATCGCGGGCTGCGGGTGTAATCGGTTTCTGTATGCTGCATACAAAGCAATTGTGGAATACGATGTGCTTCTGGGCCAGCTATCAATTTCTTCCTGCATACACCGGACGCGTATTCTTTTTGCTTTTATGATTCATTGTCATTTTCAATCCTTAATACGAATGAACCTCGGCCTAGAAGGTGGTTCCTTTGATCTCACAAGCATGTTGGGGTGGAGGCTACGGTTTCACAGGAAGCGATGGAACATGACCTTTCACCACTCGATAAAACAGGAAGTGGCATCACATAGCATTGTTTCTAAGTACACTATGAAAATTATGGGTTACGCTATCACTGTAAAGTGATATACATTTCATACAAGAATGGATCACCATATGTATCGTTAATATCAGTGTATATAGGCACATATTAACAAATCACTGTAATTGCAAGGAGATGCCCAAGGCCAAACGATAATGATGTGTTATTATATAGCACTTATGTTTAAGTGCTTCATATAGAATAAATATACGTACAATATCACCCAACCTGTGTTGGTACTCATTTATCAACCTCAGCAGGATGAAAGGCTGTGTTGACCTTGCTGGGAGTCGAACCTGCAGATCGCACACACTTTGCAGCAGCCAGCACTCAACCCACAGAGCTATTTTACCAGTTATAGCTATCAGAAAACCAGCCACTCCAGAAACAGAGCCACCTGCTGCTGGCCACAGCCCATGAGTCTGTTTAAAAAAATAAAAAAAAAAGCGATTTTTATTTTTTAGGGGTACCAAGGGAGACTACAGGGGTAGCAAGAGAGACCGCAGGGGTCGCAGTTGCGACCCCTAAATGACGTCCATGCGTGCAGCTAGTTAATAAAGAGAATTTCATTTAACTGTGCTGCTTAAAACAAAGGGTGTTTTTTTTAAAGAAAGTGTTTCTTTGGAGAGTGAGCTTTTATATGCTGGGTGAGCAGCACATTATAGTAAAATGTTTTTATTTTAAAACACTGTGTTCTATGTATAGTTATGCTATTCTGTTAAATTTGTTACTTTTGAGACCTAACCATGGCATTTTAAGCGGGCGCTCTTTCTATCTGCTTATTTTGTTGGGAGTGGCTTGTTTTGGGCTTGTCTTGGAGGGGCGTGCAGCTTTTTTTATTTTCTCGGACCTGGGGGCACAGCTGCTGTAAGCGGCAATGGCGGCGGAAGAATGGTGGTCGTGCTCGTGCTGGGAACCAAAATAAAAGTGGATAAATAGCACAAAAGGTAGGTGGGAGTGCACACGTTTGAGGGCACCCTTGTTTATGTCAGCGTGAGGGTTTTGCAACCTACGCTGCAGGGGGACTGGGTCGGATCTCGTGTTCTCTCGGGACGCAATGGCGGATCAGGCCACAAACATGGAGGGGAGACGCGGGAAAAGGCATCCGAGCCAGCTGAGTAGCTCAGGCAGGCAGGCAGAGAAGGAAGGAGGCTGTCACGGGCCTGTTCCGAGGCCTGGCGAACTGATATAGCCCAGGAACGGAGCGTGAGGGAGGATTGAAATACCCGGACATTCAAGAATGTTGATTTAGGAGGCAGGTCGTGCTGCCTTTGTTGTTGGAAGTGTCCACGCGGCAAAGACAGCAGTCTTACACTATATTGGATGAAATAGTTGCACGTTGTTTGGCAATGTGGCACAACACAAGGCAAGACGCCAACGGACCGCAAAAGCGCAAGCTATTTTGGTGAATGGTGAAATGATATGATTATCCCAAGTGTCAGAAAAATAAAATGCATTTTATTAAGTAATTTTTTATTGTAATATGGTATGTCTATTGTAGCAATGGCGAATGATGAGGAATCGAGCGTGGGCCAGCGGCTGAACATCACAAGCCTTAAGGGAAGGATCGGGCCCGGCTGGTGGGCACCTTTCTAGGCTCGTTTATTTCATAGTGCACGTCTCTCAGCACACGAGGCTAGCTTGATTTATGAGCTGGCCTGGCACATGCACGATTTGCGGACTAATACTGATTGTCATTCAGCTTTTGCTTAGTTGCACTTGTGCTGAATGATTTTTTAATGCTTTGCTGAGCATACCTTTTTGGCATTCTTTTTAATTGCATGTCAAAAGCTTAATATGGATATGATCATTTAAATTGCAACACCCAATGTAAAAGTGTTAAACCATTGAACAGGAATCACACTTAAAAAGCATACATGCCACAGAAATAAGTGACTAACACATATGTAGGGGAATGCGCCGCTAAGTACATTCTGTAGTCAAAAATAATCATTTTAATTAGCTCATACACCCTTGCCAAACCACGTGACTCAAGACACATAATAGTAGAGCCTGCCATGGAGCCAATCATGAACTAAGTCACAATTATCCAACCTTAACATTTGTTATACAGTAATCAGTCCACTTATTTTACATTGGTCCTATGACGTAATAACGACTGGCCTACAGGAGTACAGCAAAGAGTACTGTCTAAAATGATTACTGAGTCCGCACACTACTACAAAACTAGCAGTGATCCCAATCATATAGATGAATAAGGCCAGCAGTGATCCCAATCATATAGGTGAATACGGCTCGCAGTGATCCCATTAATATAGGTGAATAATGCTAGCAGTGATCCCAATCATATAGGTGAATAATGATAGCACTGATCCCAATCATATAGGTGAATAAGGCTGCTCCTGCCAGTCTGTACTCTCCCAGAAAGCAATAATATGATATGATATGATAGGTTATTTATAACGCGCTTAATACCCAGAGGTTTCTAAGCGCGGACCCGGGGATGAAACCTGTGTTGCTCCGTGTCGTCTTGCTTCTCAGGTGAGCACATTGCCACTGAGCTATCCTCCCAAGAATGTGAGCTGGTAAGATAAGCAACTGGAACAGGATTACTTCAATGAATCCAAAATAGAAGCATGTCCAACCAGAGTTCTATAAGAAAATAGGATATATAAGCAAACTAAAAATACATAGCGCTATTCTGTCACTGCTGCCAACAATTCTATTACTTCAGTACAAGTTATGTGAAATGTTTTCACTGGACATAAAAAGTCAAGCTCGCTTTATATGAATGATAATAGGCTAATGAACTTTGTCATATTCCCCAATTCACATTCATACTGCCCTGTCTACCTACTGTAAGGAACTCATGGTGGCAATAGTAAAGACAGACATAAGTGATCACAGTTCAAGGGTGTTTATTAAACTGTATATGTGGGTTGGAAAATCGCCTGATCTAAACCTAAATCTAAGATGATAGCAAGCTACGACCATCAAATAATAAGGCAGTCATATTGGCATCTTGTCAAATAAAAGGGCCTATACTAAGAAAAACCTATTGCCAATCCTTACGCTAAATACAAACAGAGTGTGGGATAGGATTCACAGTAAAGAAAGACATGTTCACAAATAATAAGTCGGGATGCAGTAATCGGGTCACCCTTCCCCACGTTTTGAGCACGGCACAAAGCGGGAATCTGGAGCAAAGCACACGCTCGAGCTTCCCCAGCACGAGACTACAGTTCTGCTCTCAGGTATCAGGGCCTTCGGTGGTTAAGTCTCTTTTTTCTACAAAAGTCTCTTGCCTACGAGGACCTGATATTTTCCGAACATAATAAACAAAAGTTCCTTACTGTTTGCACATTGGGTGATGCCTTTTCACCCCTGAATCCCCCCTCTTCCGGGCTCAGACCCTTCTCGAATGTTAACCTCCCTCTGTTGGGTTCACTACGGCTTTCAACACAATGGGCCTCATTAGGACCCTGGCGGAGTGGGTTTCCGCCAGCGCTAATCGCGGCGGACCCGTCCGCCGTACTACGAGTTCCCTTAGCGCCATGGAGGTTTTCTCCGCCTGGTTTTACCGGGCGGAGAAAACCATGGCGCTAAGGGACCTCGTTGTTAATTACGCCGCCGTACTTTACGGCGGCGTAATTAACTCCTTCCCCACTCCCATTATACCCTATGGGGCAAGAATGGGAATGGGGAAGGGTAAAATGGGGATTGGGGATTTACCGCTCCGCCAAGGTCGGCATGGGGTGGTAAATCCGCCAACCCCCATGGCGCTATCGGCGGCTTTCCGCCATGCTCCGCGGTGCATTTAGCACCGCGGATTCCGCCAGGGTCGTAATGAGGGCCAATCTCTTCTGTGATATTCATGAATATTAATGTGTTTTTAAACAGTTCACTGTGGACATCCCTCTGTCGGGTTCACTCTTGCCAACTTTATCAATCACACAATTCCTTGAACAGTTCTTATGATGCAGGATTCACTTTCCTTAGCTTCACAATCATCTGCCGATCAAAGACTTTCAACTGTACAGAGGATTTTACTAGACTGGTGTATGAGGATTTACTAGACCCCCCCCCACACTTTCCCCCTTCCCATGCACTTGCCCAATCTGAATGACACCTGGCCTAGTAGGATCGCTGTTTGTCTTCCCTAGGTTCCCCCTCCCTTGACTCGTCGCGCCTTGAAACACTTGTGTATAGGTGCATTATAAATGCCATATCATATCATGACCACTTTGACACCTTTCTCGCGTTTCCCAAGGCTTTCTGTTAACGGTAGTTTCAACCAGAGGGTAATCGCCCAGCGTTTTCCGAGTGAGCACCCACGTGGTGCCTTACACCTCTGTAGCTCGTTTTCCGCTCTCGCATTAACAGTTCTTTGTGCTTTTATCAATTAGCAGTTGGTTACTTTTGTTCAACACAGTTCGGTTTCTTATTGGCTCTCCCCTCGACTCAATGGCTGTGATGAACCACTTGGCTTTTCTTGTCTCTGGAGTCAAGGCCGGTACCACAGTGGCACACTTCTCTCCCCGACTTGGTTCTCGGCAGAGGAGGGCCCTGTGTACCGTTGACCTCTGCTGCAACACACACTGGCTTTTGTTCACGGTCTTACGATTCCTTCAGTGGAGGTTTCACATATCTCCATTATAATATATGCACCCCACAGGCTCCTCAGATGGGGTTTCCCCTCTTTAGCCAAGGGAGCCCCAAACAGCATGCATTTTAAGCTGGTCATGCATTGTGCTCAATCATGTATCCATGGAAGTGTCTGGAAGGCCCCCTGGGCTGTGTAATATGTGCCCTGGGAGATTAAGTGAGAGAATAATTAGGTCAACTGCCTTTGCCTAAGCTGCCTGATTGTCCCTTGAGGACACATTTTAAGGGGAACCCCTTGATTTCTCATCCCACATCACAACCACATCAGACATTACATCAATATCACCACCACATTATCTCCTCATCAAACCACACCCACATGACAACCATCACAACCACCATACTCTTCATTGCCTCTAGGCCTGTTCTTGCTCGTTACAGTACTTATAATCCACTGCATACGGCCCAGTGGAGATGTCTGGGTCCATATGATTATGAAGTATGGAACTACAGGCTTATGGGCGGGCACAATAATGTACGTGATGACGGATAGAGGCGGAAAAACAAAAAAGATGGAAGAAGGGTCCTTCTAATGGAGACGGGGCCTCAATGATAAGTACTGTGACGAGGAAGAACATGACTAGGAGTAATGAAGATCACAATTAAGCAATTCTCACATTCACAGCCAAATCAGCACTGCTTGAATCCAGGACCAGTGGTGGAAATTGTCATTATTTACTGTGGGGTTCCACAGTGACATGGGGGTTGTGAGGGGGTATATTGGGAGTGTAGTCCTATTTTTAAGTTTGTGGCTAGTGTTTTTTTTCTTCAACCGGCTACCATAGGTGGTGGGGATATGTGGTTGAGATATTGGGTGACTTTGGGTGGTAAGAGGGTATTGGGGTGAGCTGCTAGTGAGATGCTTGGTGGCCATAATTGGGAGGTGTTGGGTGGTGAAGGTGCTGGCAAGTTAGATCTCCATGGAGCATTTGGGAAAGATGACTTGCCTTAGTTGTTAAAAAATTATTAATAATTGTAAGCTACACCTTACAAAATATTTCAAAAGACATTGCAAAAGGGGAATACTATTTATAGGCATTTCTAAACATGTGAGATCTCTACTAACGTCACTGAACCTACTGAGCTACCTTTTCAGCTTTTTGTCTCAGGCTTCCTAAACTTTAAAGCATTGATTGTATGAAGAACACATTTATTCGAGAAGCACGTGGACCCAGCAGTGTGTCTCAAATGTGTTATTTGTGCCATCATCCTTCTTTTTTGTCTGGAAATTAAGCAGCTTTAAAGTGCAGCTCTTGCCGTTTCAACAAAAAAAAAAGCCGACTTCCGGCATGCCCCTCCAGGACGAAGGTCACTTCCCGTCCTGCTTTAAACAATGGCGGCAGCTTCGTGTGGACAATTGGTGTGGGAATCCTTTAAAAGTAGAGCAATCTGAGGTATTTGCAGGGAATTGGGAAAAGTTTTGGACAGCCAGGGGTGTATTTGTTTCTGGGGAGCGGGATGACTTTTGCTGCATAGATGTGCTTTCTAAGCTACTTTCGGCAGATGCTGCTTTGAATTGTACACACGCGGCCATTAGCAATTGCAGCGCTTTTCTTACCTCGATCGATCGCTGCTGATCAACAAGAAACGTGGTGTTGGATGAACATATTTTTTGTTTTGGGGCTTAAGCGAAGTAACAATGATTGAATCTGCAGAGTGATGCGATCGACTGAACGAAAGCATGTTTGAACACAGCTGGTGTGAAAAGGGGGACAGAATATGAGGAGAATGAAAATGGCAAGAACGAAAGCACAAAGAGCTGGGGCTCACACAGAAGGGGATCTAAGTACACGTATTGATGCTGGCTTATGGAGCTCCGGTTTCGGTGCTAGTATGACTTTAAAAGATTGCATCTGTTTGTTAATTTGAGCTCTTAATTCATCGTGCACTTTCGTTCACAATAACACTGTTGCCACCCAAAGTACTGTGCATACCTGCCTAACCTCCGGAATTTTTCCGGAGACTCCGGAATTTTAAGCATTTCTCCGGGTCTCCGGAAAAATCCCTTGAATCTCAGGAATTTTGAGATTCTTTCCGGGTCCCGTCATATTCTCCACCTGATTGGCTGCCGCCGGTAGCCAATCAGGTGGAGAATATGACGGGACCGGAAACGGCGCGAAATGTTCGTGCCTACTGCCTGCAACACTATAATAATAGTGCTTCCAATCTGTCATTGGATTGTAAGCAGTATTATTACGGTGGCGGTGCCACGTTCATTTTACTTACCATAGCACTGAAAATCATTCATTCAGTGCTATATTCAGCAAAATGAAGGCGGCGCCGCAGCCGAAATAATGCTGCTTTCAATCCATATCATTCGATAGAAAGCAGCATTATTTCTGCTGCGGCGCCGCATTCATTTTGCTGAATATAGCATTGAATGAATGAATGATTTTCAGTGCTGTGGTAAGCAAAATGAACGTGGCAACGCCGCCATAATAATAGTGCTTTGCAGCCAATGACATGGATTGAAAGCACTATTATTGTAGCCTTCATTTTGCTTACTATAGCATTGAAAATAATTCATTCAATGCTATAGTAAGCAAACTGAAGGCGCCGCTGCCGCAATAATAGCGCTTTCAATCCAATGACATGGATTGAAAGCACCATTATTTCGGCGGCTTTGCTTACTATAACATTGAATGAATTGTTTTCAATGCTATAGTAAGCAAAATGAAGGCTACAACAATCGGGTTTACCTTTTTGAAAGGTGGGCGGGGCGTGTGGGCGGAGTCTTGTGTGGATGTGGGCGGGGCTTAAATCTCAGGAATTTTGATTTTCAAATGTAGGCAGGTATGGTACTGTGACTTAAGGACATCTTTTCTGAAATGAAGGAAGCAATAATTTTACTTTTCTAAAGCGCTTGCCAAATGATTTCAGCTGCTTCTAAGCGCCATAATAATGTAAGTTTGTATTAATTTAACAGGAGTTGCCATATCTCCGATTGACTAGCAACACCCCATATTTGGAGACCTAGGGTGTTTCATATTGTACATTTGATAACTTCAACTGCGCCAAGGGAGTGATCGAGTAGCTGGATGCGTGGGAGTTTTTGTGTGGTTAGACGATATTGTGTGTGTGCGCGATTAGGAGATGGGGTGTATGGGGGAGAAGGGTTGAGGCAGATTGGGGGCAAAAAGGGAGGTAGTTGGAGAAAGGTCTGGGGTAGTTGGGGGGAGAAGAGGGGTGGGGCAGTTGAGGCAGAAGGGGGTAGTTGTGGGAGAAGAGGGATGTGGAGGTGGGAACAGTTGAGGCAGATGGCTGTAGGTCGCAGTTGGGGGAGAAGAGAGGCAGGAGGGCAGTTGGGGAGAAGCAAGGTGTGTCTTTTATTTGCTTCCATTAACCACTTTGTTTCGCTATCTTGCCGTTTCTACACAGCAGTCTCTCACTCTCCTATGATGTTCCCCTTTCATACTCACTCTGTGCCCCATTGGCTATTGCGCGCACCTTTTCTCCATTTTCATAATCCCTCTCTTGCAGTGTATCCTATCCTCAGACTTCCTCTAAGCTTGTCACTCTGTCCCTGCTTCTGGAGTGCCTCGAGCCTCCCTCCTGCTAGCCTTGCCGTGTACCCTGCGCTCCCTCTCGCCTGTCTCTCTGATCTGTTTCTGTATATTGCCCTGCTGCCTGTCCATCTTGCTCCCTCTGGCACGCCGCTGCAGTCTCTCTTCTCATGAGGATCACCTTGCTCCAGGTGTCACTGTCAGCAGCTGGGGTGAGTTACTGCTTCTTCAGACACACCGGCCTCTTGCTTTTTCTTCCGGTTGTGTATCTCACGCACTCTCTTTTCTCCCATATTAGCTCTCTCTGCCTCCAGCTGTCTCCCTGCTGGCTCTCTTTCTGGCAATTGTCGGTCTCTCTCTCTTTCTCCTTCTTTCTCTTTCTGCTGTCTCTACAAGGTTTCTCGTGCAGCCCCCCTCTCCCTCAGTATCTATCCCTCTATGGCCTGCTGTCTCTTCTGCTCTCTCTCTGTCACCTGCTGTCTCTTCTGCTGTATTGCGCCCGTCTCTCCTAGTAACTTCCCCTGTGAGTGACTTCTTCTGTCTTCTTGCCCCCTTTCGGTGTCTTCTGCTCTCCCTCCATGTGACCTGCTGTCTCTTCTGCTGTCTTGCTCTCTCTCCTGGAGGCTCCTTCTGTGACTCCTGCTGTCTCTTCTACTCTTTCTCTGATACCTGCTGTCACTTCTGCGCTGTCTCCCTGTGACCTGCTGTCTTGCCCCGTCTCTCCTGGTGGCTCCTGCTATCTCTTCTACTCTCTCTGTCTTCCTGTCTCTTCTGTATTGCTCTACCTCTCCTGGTAGCTTACCCTGTGAGTGATGCTTGCTGTCTCATTTAACTTTTCGTAAGTTGTATGCATAATGTTTTTTCTGCCATGTGTCTCATCACACGACATTCCATCTTGAGTGTACCATTTTTTTTTTTAAACTATCATTACTGTGTGTGAGGTGGCTATCTGCCACAGTGATTCTGTACACGTCTGGGGATTGGATTGCTTGGATTGTTTTGGGATTGCATTCCACTGAGGATTGCTAATTAACATATTTCAGGGTGCATGAAGCCAAAAGGAAGCCAAAAGCAATCCACTGAGTACAATGGGAGTTTCTGGAGTTAAAGAGGATTTAAAGAGGATTTAAATGTTTGGGAAAATCCAGTAGCAATCCACTTTCAATCCAGATTTTTTTGGTAGGGTATGGCTGTGATCGCCTCAGCGAGCCACTTACATGACCACTGTAATTACTTTTGCGGCTAGGACGGTGTGGCTGTGTTTGAAGTCCTGTTGCTGTGTGCATATGGTATATCTTCCACTCGGCTTCCACTATTGTTTCTGGACAATATTCATTTTAAACGGCCGCATATTATTTCAAAATGTTCCATCCCAGTCCCTTCTCGTGCTGGTTTCACAGTTCTCAGTGTGCAGCACTTTTGTGTACACAGTGCTTTTTTTTATTTTTGGCTAAACTGAAGTTATTGCAGTGGAGTACATATAGGACACATGTGGAGGGACCCACAGCATATGGGTGTTTTTATTTCTTTATACTGGTTGATCTGCCACTATAAATGAGCTCATAAAGTAATAAAAATGCCTTAACTAAGTGTGCCTTCTCCCGTTCGATTTATAAGCTGGGAGCGTGTGCCTGCATAAGAGTGGTGATGGGAGTGGTGTCCCTTGGGGCCAAGTGTGGCGATGGCAGTGGTGTCCCTGGGGGCTGAGTGGAGATGATAGGGAAATATCCTTGGGGCTGAGTGTAGTGATGGGGGGGGGCGTCCTTGGGGCTGAGTGTTGTGATAGGGGGCATCCTTGGGGCAGAGTGTAGTGATGGGGGGGTGTCCTTGGGGCCAAGTGTAGTGATGGGGGGGTGTCCTTGGGGCCAAGTGTAGTGATGGGGGGGGTGTCCTTGGGGCCAAGTGTAGTGATGGGGGCGTCTTTGCGGCCAAGTGTTGAGGGGGCATCCTTGGGGCTGAATGTGGTGATGGGGGGGCATCCTTGGGGCCGAGTGTAGTGATGGGGGCGTCCTTGGGGCCAAGTGTTGTTAGGGTGCGTCCTTGGGACCACGTGTTGTTAGGGGGCATCCTTGGGGCCGAGTGTAGTGATGGGGGTGTCCTTGGGCCGAGTGTATTGATGGTAAGCATCCTTACGGTACAGTGTAGTGATGGGGGCATCCTTGGGGCCAAGTGTAGCGAGGGGACAACCGTCCTTTGGGCTGGGTGGGGTGGTTGGGGGTGCACCTGAGTGTGGGGAAACAGACCTTGGGTATGGGGTTAAGGTGGTAAGTCCAAGGGCGGTTCTATTAAAGGGGAGTGAATTCTTTGACTAAGGGATAAGGGGGTGAGGGGAGACCTTGGGGTGATGGTTATGAGTGGGTAGAAGTGCTTGGTGTGGGGGATTAAGAGTTTGGTGTAAGTCTTTGGCGGGGACATGGGTTAAGTTCAGTGGAAATCTTTGGGGTCTGAGGCATAAGAGCTGGGTGGAAGTCTTTGGAGCGGAGAGGGTTAAACATGGGGAGGGTGTCTTTTGGGTTGCGGGTTAAGAGTTTGGAAGTATTGTGACAAGATTAGGATAGGGTTCACGGGTAGAACGGGTATAACAAAACGTGGGTGGTGGGGGGAGTCTTGGGGGTTAAGGGCACAGGAGTAGTTTGGGTGTGGATAGGGGCAGGAGTGCGTTTGGGGATGTTTTAAGGGCAGGAGAGACATGGGGGGGCGTTAAGGTTTGGGGTGTCATTGGAGGTTAGGTGGGATAATGCAGTCAGTCTTTTGAGAGAAGAGGCTGGGCAGAGGCTTTAGGGCAAGGAGGGCTAAGTGTGGGGAGTCCTTGAGGGGGAGGGCTAAGGGCGGGGGAAGTCCTTGATGGGGGGGCAGTGGGTTAATGGAGGTTCTGGCGGTTAGGGGTGGGGTGCAGTTGGAGGACAAGAGGGATGAGGGCAATTTCAGGAAAAAGGGGGACAGTTAGAGAAGAATAGTGGAGGGTGGATGCAGAGTGTGGGTGATTGGTGTGTGTGAGTGTGTGTGCGCGCGCACGTGCATGCGTGCGTGCGTCCGTCCCGTCCTCCTTCCTTAGTGCTGTTCAGGGGGGGGGCCTGGAAGCTGAACGAACAGGCCTTCTCTGAGGTATTGTTGCAGTTTGCAAAGTGTCGGGGGGGGTCACTGGCTTGCCGGAGAGCATTTTTGGCTGAGTGTGAGGTGAAGGCACCCGACTTCTCTTTTCATGCGCGTCTCGTTGCAAAATCTTTCTTATTTTTCAAAAACATTCAGTTATTGCATTATGAATTGCTGCCTGGGCTTATTCTAACCCCCTCTCCCCGGCCATTTTGCTACCTGCGTTCCGGTTGGGTCCCCTCCTCCCCCTTACTCCCACGCATGGCTTTGTGTTCTCCCCTCTCTGACTCTCTTGCTCCATTCACCTGTATCCCTCCCCTTTGCGACTGGGTCTGCGTCTTAGCTGTTAGGAGAGATATTGCGCAATTGGGGGGAATGGAATAGAGCAGTTGAAGGGGCGGGGCAGTTAATGGAGTAACTGCAGTGAAGGGGGATGGGGGTAGTTGGGAGAGACGTGGTGTGTGATAGAAGGGTGTATGAGTCAGATGGGAGAAGTGGGCAGTTAAAGGAAAAGGGGGAATTTTATGGAGAAGTGGTGGGGAGCAATTGAGGCCGAAGGGCCTGGGGGCAGTTGAAGGGGGGGGGGCGGTTTCGGGCATTTGTGCAAAATGGGGAGAACAGGATGGGGCCAGATAGGGAGCAGAGGATGTGGCAGTTGGAGAAGTGGTGGGGCATTTGAAGGGAGAAGGTGTGTGGGGCAGTTTGGGGAGAAGGGTGGTGGGAGCAGGTAAGGGTTCTCCCTTACCTGCACCCACCACCCTTCTCCCCAAACATCAGTTGGAGAATGAGATGTGGGGCCAGTAGAGGGGGGAAAAGGCAGTAGGGTCCTGTGGGCAGTTGAGGGTGGAGCATTTGATGGATAAGGGGGTAGTTGGGGTGAATGGTGGCTGGGAGTAGTTGATGGAGAAGGAGGCAGTTGGAGAAGGGGGTGGTGCAGCTGTTGAGGGAGAAAGGGGCAGTTGGGGGGTGGTGGGGTAGTTGATGGAAAAGGATGCACTTGGAGAGGCTGTTGGGAGAGAAGGTGTGCAGTTGAGGGAGAGGGAGCAGGTAGGGGATGAATGAGGTGGGGCATTTCACAGTTAAGGGGCAAAGAGTGGATGTGAGTAGTTGACGGGGAAGGGGCTGGTGGGGCAGTCGAGGACGAGAGGCCATTTGGGGGTGAAGGGAGATGGGGAGTATGTTGGGAGAGATGGTGCACAGTTTCAGTGTCTTTATATTTCAATTTGAACTTCCATCTTAGGTCAACTAGTGTGGAGTGAAACCGCTCAAATAAACAAGCCAATATGTAGTACACACACAGGCTTGAATGCTTTTATTGTTGCTGGGAATGAGTGCAGCACTTAAATATTTTAATACAGTTACTCATTCACCACACAAAGGGGGGGCCGCATGGTGCTAAAATACACATATACACTGATTTAAAACATTTTCTTGGCAAAGGAAATCTCTTTTAATGGTGTTACGAGCAAAAGAAGATTGTCCTAGTGGCTTTTTCGGGGGATTGCTCATTCCTGAGGGCTGTCTGTCTGTCCTTAAGAGGAAGGTACCAAAAAGCGGAAGTTTTACTTTGGTCTCGAGGGATTAGAATGTCTGATCACCGTTTTCAAAACTGAAGATTACTGTTTTTCTGAATCTGGGTCATTCAGTTCAAGAACTACAGCCATGAGATGGAGGTTCAAAGGGCCCCAAAGAAAAAGCAAGAGGCCAAGGCGACGACGAGAGAAAGGCACTCTGCATTGAACGTCCGGCTCTTTCTCAAGAAACTTTTCTTCAACCTCCTGGAAAACTGCTACAATCATCTCATATATATTGTGAAGGTGAGTTGGGCCTGTTGGGATTGGAGTACATTGAGCGTAATGGCAAGGGCAGGAACGGTGAGAGCGCACTGACACATGGGGGTTCACTCTTGCCAACTGAGACTAGCAAGACATAAGCGAAGAGCCCAATGTTGGAGCTCTGTTCCGCACTACACTGGTCACAGCACTGGCTATTCACCTCACAACTTGTCTCAGTGTGAACTAGCTGAAGCAGCAAGTTTGCTGCAGCAGTTCTAAATCGAGTGGCTGAAGGCAGACCTGGTTAAGACATTTCTATTACACCAGTAGTGGGTTTACTACTCCAATTAAGTTATTAACGCTCAGAAGACTGCTTTGAAAAAAACACTGGCAGGCACTTTAGTGCACCGTTTGATGGGATGGCTTGATTAATACGAGCTCAAAGAGTTCCCATGAGAAGGTATTTTGGGGCAAGCGCAGGATCTGGGTGTAAATGGCTATGGGGATTAGCATGGCCATGGCCAGTCAATAAGTGGGCAAATAACCAAACATCTGCATGCTTTGTGTCCCTCCTTTTATGACATTCCCCCCTACGTGTACTCTATTCCAATAGTTTCAGTGACACCCGATAGCCCTCAACTGACTCTCTGGGCAGGGTCAGGGCGCCCATCCGACTTCCTGGCTGGTTCTCAGGTTCTCCTTTCCTGTTACTCCCTGGGCTGGATCTCCACCTGACACCATTGCTCACTGGTAGGGGCAGTGGACCAAGTTGTAATTGTGTCTTCTCCCACTGTTACCGCAGTGTGATATCCTGCGCAATTTGCCTTATTGTTCTTGTCTACGCTGTTAGTCTGATGGCCAGAAAGTAGGTGCCTTTAACTTTTGTTTTTTGTTTTTTTTGTTTTTTTTTAAATTGTAGAACAGTTACAAGCCACGCAAAGACACAATCAGTTGGCAATACATCATTTGCAGGCATCACTGGCGGCGCTTACCAGGACCAATTCATTACCAGAATCAGTGGAGAAGTCGTTGGGAATGGACACTGGATCATCCACACAACAGAAGGTGATATTCCCCTCATAACAGAACCGTTCCCAATTTAAAAACTGTAGTTAACTTACTTAATTTTGAGAGTACCTTTTCCGCATTGAATGGACACCATAAATAGATGGTGGCCGTTACGCGAGAGCTGTTGGTGTATCAATTCGCTACTGCATGAACAAATTCTATTCTAGACTAATAAATCATTTGTTTCTAATACATTTTAAAACCTGTCCCTCACATTCATTGCACATTGGCCATTCCTGGTTTCCAAGCAGAATAGGGGTAATTAAAGGCAGGGAGTGGGTATTATCTTTGGGGTGTTGTATATTTGTTAGTCCATTCGAGTATGTAACAAATCAGTGATGCATGGTTTTCAGACAGGAGGCCTTGGGTCACCCATGTAAGCAAGGTGTGCTTTGGTATATCTGGGGTCATGTGTTTCCGGACCTTCTGGTTATGTTAATTAGCAAAGGGTTTAAAAGACTATTTCCCCACATCCACTTATGCTTTCTATTTCTAACTGTGTGATAGTTTCTAATTTAAAAGTCAAACTGTTGTATCTACACAATGAATCTGTCAATCTTGTTTCTGCATGATTGTCCTGTCTCCCATCCCCACCGACTCAGTGCCTGGCTCAACATCTCCTCAAAGACATATTAACCCCTTTGACCATTAAAGACCATAAATCTTCTGAATGCAGCCACAGAAAACCATGATTCATTTTCAGTTCAAATCTATCTTTTAAGCCTGTTTCAACCGTTGTGTACAAATGCATTTAAATGTAGTGACACATTTGTAGGTTGACATTTTAACATTTGTTAATCCTGTATTTATTCTACAATAAGTAATTTAACAATGCCTATTCTGATGTCCATTTATAATCATATATCCTTTCTTTTTTTTGTAGAATTTCTGAGATCTGTCTGCAAGGCTAACAGTTGGCCTACTATGGACAGCCAGGTGCCACCAAAATCTGCAATGCCAGAAGAGGCCTAAAGAAGACACCGCCTTTCGAAATGCAGGATCGATGATTATCAGTTTGTGTTTTTGCAAACTGATTTATTCTTATAGAATACAGCTATGCCTTTAAACTGCATTTGTTAAATAAAACATTTTTTGAACACTTTCTGAGCCTATGTTTGATTGAAGACATCTTATAGCCACAGCAATACTATAATAAAATATCAACAATGTATAGCTGCAGTATTTTACTATCATAATAATGTTGGCTGCTCTCAGTGATATTGGGTGAAGTGACTGGCGGCAGTCTGTCATGCAGGTAGACCTTTAACAGATTCTGTTTAGGTCACTGGAAGTGTGTGTTTCAATGCAGTGCTTTGTAATTTTGGGTGTGAGGCCCTGTTGGCTAGAGGTGAGAATTGAAATTAGGGAGTTTACAGGTTGGTTTGTGACATGGGAGGGGGCGGTTGTAGTTTTGTGCACTAAATCGGTGAACTTGGTTAACAACATTTGGGTGCTCTAGCAAAGATGGACAGTGACAGCTGCAAAATTCATTAGATTTATTTCCAGTAAACTATCCATAAGTCTAACGAGTCATTCTAAAGTAATGCCACCAATCTTACTCAAAAGGAATACATCCTTGGGTAATCAAACCCCTTTTCCTAAATGTTTTGGAAGCATCTTGAAATCTTTTAAACTCATCATGGAGTGGTCTGCAAGAATCATTCACAATTCAAAACCCATCCTAAAGTTCTCATGCAACCATCCTGAAGTAATCCCCACCCATCCTGAAGTTGTCATGGAGTCATCCTAGAGTAATCCAAAATCATCGTGGAGTAATCCCCACCCATCCTGAAGTTGTCATGAAGTCATCCTGGAGTAATCCTGAAGTTGTCATGGGGTCATCCTAGAGTAATCTGAAGTCATCCTGGAGTAATCCCAACTCATCCTGAAGTTGTCATGGAGTCATCCTAGAGTCATCCGAAGTCATCCAGGAGTAATCCCCACTCATCATGAAGTTGTCATGGAGTCATCCTGGAGTAATCCAAGATCATCACTGGAAGTAATCCAAACTCATCCTGTAGTAGTTTCTGTGATAACTCTAGAGTCATCATCTCATTACATATTTTGGCCTGTTGGAATACTTCGGATGATCTTCCTGAACTATGCATGGATGACTCTAGAATGGAGTCATCGGATGACTCCAGAATGATTCCAGGATGATCTTCCTTTTTGACTTGGGGAGTGCCACCGGCCTAAAGTTTCATACATTTGCTTTGGAACCTGGATTCAAAAGCAGATTTTCCAAGCATGCTGTGTCATCAGTTCTCCTTCAGTGGAAGTAGAAGCAGTTGGGAGCACAGGGATCTCTGGACCTTTAGCAGATCATGCTAATAACAGCCATGCACATACACATTCAAGCATACATGCAAATAAACAAACATGCATGAATCCTCGCCACAGGGCAAGAATGGACTTTGCTTTGTTCTTTTAACAAGAAGTGAATGCACAAAATATATGCTTCTAGTTTGTGGAACGTTATTTAACAAAAAAAGAAAACACAGGCTATAACAAAACAAATGCTAAACGGGCAACATTCGGAAAATGGGCGTGCAGACCGAATAGAGTGGGCTAACGGCAAACAGATTTGTCCACCAAAGTAAAGCGTTAAAAGCAATATGTAGTCAACTGGTTGGCAAAAACCAAAGATATATTGGTCTTGCATCAGCAGTTGGCAAAAACATTACATGCTGCACAGCGCTGCCTGGGCTGTATTCAATAACAGCATGCACATTGTCGTCGGGTGGCAGGACACAGGCAGCCTGCACAAATCAAATATACATTTTGAAAACAACAGCGGCAGCACTGCACTTTAGTTACTTACTTTTGCAGGGGCCATCAGATGAGTCTGTCTCTCCTCGAGCAAGTCGCGGCTCCCATGCCCTACCCTCAACGACTAGGTCCCTGGGCTGGAGTCCGTAATCGCCAAGAAGCAAGCAGCCAGCAGCAGGGCAGGCACCGCAGCTCCAAAAAACAATGGGCCGACGCCGCTCATTGCCTCAGCCAGTCTCTAGTCTCCTGCTCCGCTTGCACTACTAGGCCAGCCAGGTCCAGTCCCAGTAAGCCTCCCAGCCAATCAGCATGTGCTCAAGTCTGCTGGGAGCGGGCACACTCAGGCGGGGGCTCTACGTGGGAGAAGGCAGCACACTTGAGGGAGGCTGGTGGGGGCTCCGCGCTTCCTGCACTCACCCGCTGGTAGGTTGCAGAGCCCGACGGGACGTCATGTAGACCTCACTGCTTGGCTCTGGGGTCGAAGGGATGACAGACTAAAAGATTTCAGGGAGATGAGGCGGGCAGCCGGGCTGCAGTTGAGCATAAAGACCCTCTCACACGTGTGTGTGGCACCGCACCTGACCCACCCAGCCAGCTGCCAGACCCAATGCGCATGGGCGGCCTGGGCTGGCGCCGGGTTTGCGGGTCACTCTTGCAGTAAAGTGTCACCGATTGGCTGCTGGGCTTGGCTGGGCCAAGCAAGCTCACACACACAGGGCAGGCGCCAATGAGGCGACGCCAGGTCAGCCCGTTGTTCATGGTGGGAGTCACACCTTGTGAAATTGACATTCTTGAGTGTGCGCCACAGGGCGGAACCCCCCCTCTTGACTTAACTTTTGTTTTGTGTCTGCCACCTGCAGGCTGGCCCTGCAGCCAGCAAATCAATGGCACACCTCGCACAAATCTATTCTCTCGTGACACACTCGCAGCTATGGTCCCCCTGAACATGAAGCCCGGGGCAGTTTGCCTCACCCCTCTTGACGACCCTGGCCGTGGGCAGAAACCGGCCCCCATGCCCTGGCCCGCCTTCACATGATTTCAGCCCCGCCACATGCTGAGTGGCCGATGGGACAGTCCAACCCTGTTGAGCACTGATTGTATAGCAAACCACAAGGTCACCAACATGCCGAGCGAAACAACATACATTCCAACTACATTTTCGATGCTAATAGAAACATACTGTGACCGTGTACTATGTGCTGGGATGTGTTTCATACCAGCAGAACAAAGCAGCAGCAAATGCTCATCAGTTGCACATGTAACAACAGGAAACACGTGATTTATAAATGAACAAATCCTGACGACTGCTATCATATGCTGCCAAGGCACCTTCTAGGCGCACCAGGGGAGTTGCTAGGTCTGGAAAAGACCCGGGGCTATGCTGATGTTGGAACTGTTGGGACTGGGGGCTAGCTAGTCTTTTGGCTGTAGCTCCTGAGATTCTATCCGGGACTACAACCAAAAGATCAGGGGCTATAGCCCCCTTAGCCCCCCCTAGCAACGCCCCTGAGGCGCACACTTTGGTCCCACTGATTCACAGCTTCAGCCTGTACATTCTGAGTGCTGTAGTTCTTGAAGAGACACATCTGCATGTTTAGCTGTCAATGCACACTGAGAGAGCCGTGCTCCTAAACACACTGCCCAAAATCTACCATCCCAGCCACAGTAACCTTGGCAGATCGATAGAAGTTTCATAATTATCTTCGGGAACAACCAGGATGAAATGGGGGCAGTGCTGTCATATATTTTTGAGACCGGTTGCATGATTTTCTTTGGGCACAAGCAGCATGAAAATGTGTTTTGCAGTGGCAATGCTGACATATTTTTGGGATAATCCTTTTGGGCATAACAAACATGAAAGTGGGAGTGGCATGGTATGGTAATGTTTATTTGTAAAGCTGCTATACACAAGGCAAGTGTTTCAAAGCGCTGTAGGGGGGAGGGAACAAGGGGAGAAAACAGTCAGTCAGGGTCCTTGAGTTTCTAAAAGATACATGTCTGCACAGGCAGAGTAAGTGCATAATAATACAGTTAACAATGTAGATAAAAGCAATAGGTCTGACGACGATTCTGCAGGTGCCACCATGCAGGGAGGGCAGACAGGGGAGATAGATAAGCGATCTTAGAGGCATGGTAGCTTAAGTTAATGCAGTGTATTAGGGAGAATTCTCATAAATGGCTAATCCCCCTTCCCTATTGAGTCCCTCAGCAGCTTTGCTGCTTTTCTAGGATTTATTTTTTCGCCTGGTAAAAGTGAGCCTTTTTTTCCCACTCTTACATGCGTTTTGCTGTTTGTGTTTTGACCAGTTGTGTAATCTTGGGCTCTAGAGCCTCACCTACTCCATGAGCACCATTTTTGTGTGTGTTACATAGCACCCTCAGTGCAATAACACAGGGTTACCTTTTAGACTTCTCTCTGACTCCATTTTTCTGGGACTGACTACTGTCTTTATGTAGTCTCTTTAAACTACAGACGCAGTACACCCCATCTTACATGAAGTATTGGAAAGGGTTCATTCTTATCTCTTTTTGTCTGTGTCTCTTGGAGCACTGTTTCGCTCCCTTTACATTAAGACTTGCTGGTGGCAGCGGTAACTACCCTGATTATATTATATAACCATGGTATTGGTTTAGGCTATTATATTAGCCTCGAACATAAACCTGCTTGACCAGATACATTTTATTTTGGCTCCGGCTGGGTTTAGTCGCCATCTCTTTTTGTTAAAGTCTTTCTCATGTTCTTCTCTGCGTGCCAAACTGGGGATGATTACTTTGTTCGCTGTCTTTTCGCGAGCTTCTGCACAGAAGCCCTCCTTAAGGCACCTGAAAGTCTGGGTAGGCAGGATGTGAGGGAGGGGACTTCGGACCCTGCCATGGGTTGCCTTGGTAACCCAAGCCACACTCTTGTCTAATTGACTCAGGGGACTGGCCTTACCAGGCCAGCCACCCTGTTGTGTGATTGACAGCCAGGCTGTATGAATGGGGGAAAACTGCGTAAAAAGCAGGTCTCTGGGACTGGAAAGACAGAGTCGCCACTGGAACGAAAGAACCAATGAGGAACTGTCTGAAGAGGACCCCTACACTGACTGAACTGCCCGGTTAAGCCCTGCTGCAGGTCCGAATCTCCAAAATCTGATGACAGAGAAGATCCTCCAGCAAACTTCTTCCCTTGAGCTGGTGGGACCAACCAGTTCGCCCAAACTGCAAGCCAGGGACCCGCCTCTGGTTGAATTTCCTGTACAGAGCTACAGTGGGCCAGATAGCCAGGAAGGTCGGACCCTGCTTGGGTTTTAGAGAGCGCACCTTTTATTTGTTGCTTTGCTCTGCTGGTTTCTTCCCTGGGTAGTGCAGGACCCTCCAGTCTTCCTACTTCTGATCAGTCCGAGAGTCGCTTCAGGAACCGTGAGCCTGCAGGAACTACCAGGAACGTCTGCCTCAGCTACAGCTTCCTCTCCGTTTTAAGGTACTGTGCAAACCCGGTTGCTCGTTTTGTTCAGCCGCGGGGACAGTGTGTGAAATCTTTCTCCAATCCGAGGGCTTGTCCCTTCTCTTCTTCTTAAACTAACTTTTCCACCAACCAACCTCATCCGGAAACCGTGCCACGAACTTTACCGCAAACTACCCTGAACTCTGTGATCTTGAGCAAAAGACTTTTGACCCATTGACTTTGGCCCTAAGCCTTTTCTATCTGATCTCCTCACTGAAGTTCCTCTTGTTCAACTGCCCTGAGTACTTACCTGTTGGTTTGATCTAATTTCTAATAACTTTTGTCTTTCCCTCCCTTTTAAATTGCTGGAGTGGAGGGCGCTAGAGAGCCACCCAAGATGGCCGCTTCCTGAGTGAGCTCTGTGTGGCTCTAATAAATCCTGCGACATTGCTGCTCCTGTGGTGGCTGGATGACTCCAGCCTGCTGTTGTGTACTTTCACGAGGTCCCGCTGATAAATTTGAGACCAATCTCGTCTCTGACATTCGACCACAGCCCGAGCTGCGGGATTTTGGATTCGGGGCCTGCAAGCCAACAAACAATGTGAGTGGGGTCCTCTGGTGATTCGTGCCGCCAGGCGAGGCGGACATCTGGCGAGAACCCAGTCATCCAGAGAGTGCACTGTGCCGCTCAAGAAGGCGGGCAGACGTGTGCGTGTTCAGCACTTAAGAGACGCGGAGGTCTCAGTCCCCGCGGCGGCCTGGTGTGAGCCCAGCGCTGTGGCAACCCAGGGTGTTGGGGTTACGTGGCAATCCAGGTAGGAACGCGCTGCTGTGTGCGCAACCTGCGGCGCGGACGCTGGGTGGGCCCACTCCGCTCCCCCACCCCGGGCGAACATCCTGCAAGATCGGCTATGGGAGCGGGACGCCAGGGTGAGAGAGCGATCCCTCGCGAGGTCCCCGGGCGGGGTGTGCTCGCTTCCCTTGGGCCCTTTTCGGCGGACCATAACGGGCGGGGCTTGCCTAAGTCACCAGGCCCTGAGCCCCAGCTGCAGGGGACCCGAGAAGTCACAGCTGAACACTGAAACCCACCGAGACAAAGATCCTTGCGGAGGCGGATGGCTGGGACGGAGAGCACCGCAGCATAAGCCGCGCACGCAGTACAGCGGAAGGGCCCGCGCTCAGTGCCACCTGCCAACGGCCTAATTCACAATACGTGGCTCAACATTGTCACCCCCAACTGCAGTTGAATTCACGCCGATTCTGGTGAGACCCGACCGGGTCAGTCGGCAATTGAGGAGTCGGCACATACCCATTACACTCGATCTGGAGGCAACACAAGAACAGTCGGCCTGGAGCTGGCCTGCCTCGATCACTGGAACCCACAAATTACTGGTCGCTTCTCACAGATGCATTGTTGGGTGCTGAGGACATACCCAGGCACCCTAATCTCCACTATATAAACTCAGCACCCACATTGCTCCGGTATTTGAAACACGGCAGGTTTCACGAAGAGACTTACTGCTGCCCATTGGCGCGGCTGGGGAAAAAGAGAGCAACCAGATCAGCCAAGGGCCCTCCTTTGGGGGCGCAGCAGCGCAAAAGTACAGACTAAATCGATCGCAGACACTCGGATCCCCCGTACCAGCCGCAAGTGGAGGAACAGATCCCACATTTCGATATTAGAGAGATCCTGAAGGACCTGAAAGTCGGCATCAGCGGCCTGGGGAGTAAGTTGGACACCCTATCAGCGAAAGTAGATCAACTCCAACACAGACTCGATAAGCATGCAGACAGACTTGACACTGTCGAACAGCGCGTATCCGACCTGGACGACGGGACAACGGCACTGACCTCCCGAATCTCTGTGCTTGAAACCCAGATGAAGGCAGTGTGCGCTAAAAATTAAGATTTAGAGGGCCGTTCCCGAAGGAACAACATTAGGATCATCGGAGTAAGAGAGCAACAACTTCCAGGTAAAATGGAGGATCATGTTGAACAGATGTGCATAGCACTCTTCGGAAGAGAAACTCTGTCTCAGCTTTTTGTGATAGAAAGAGCGCACAGAATCCAGACCGGCTCCAGGCGCAAGCCCTCGGCCGATAATAGCTAAGCTATTCAACTATAAAGACCGCGATGTGATACTCAAGGCAGCCAGAGACAAAGGGAAACTTCAGTACGACAGCGACCCTATTCAGTTTTTCCCAGACTTTTCCCAGGCAGTGCAGACACAGAGAAGATCATACATAACGGTCAAGCGGCGGCTGCAGGATAATCATATTCTTTATTCTATGTTGTACCCGGCGAAACTCTGCATTCAACACAAAGGGAAGGCTCAATTTTTCAACACCCCTGAAGAGGCTAGCGACTATCTAGATCGAGCCGGCTGCAGGCCCAGCGGGGACAATCCGAGATCTCGACGCGAGGATCGAATGAGAAGAGACCCCCCATAACCCAGAACTCCAGCAACAGACGGGGGATATCGGCACACCTCCATTCTCATCCGTGCTAACCACCACAGGAACAAAATCCCGCTGTCAAAGGGAGCCCGGTACCCTCTTGGTGGGCTACTAGCGCCCCTAGCACAGCAATGTGTACAGCTCTGTCCCTAAGGGGGGATTAACATGGGATAGTTGGGGGTTGCCCACACAAGGGAGGGAACCAAGTTCTGCTCGACCGCCTTATTCCCCCCACTCTCATTCCACAACAATCATGCCGCACATCGCTGATCGCCCGGAAGTCAAGCCCTTCAGACACTTCAATGGATCAAGATACCAGTCTCACCCTCACATCCTGATGAGTAAGAGCCTACCTGGCCTCCTCGATGGCAACGACAACATTTAAAATCGCCACCTGGAACATTTGTGGCGGCAACCAGCGAAAAATAAGAAAATCTTCCAGTATCTCCGTAGACATAAAATCAACATGCCATACTCCAAGAAACCCATCTCCTGCCAACGTCGGAACTTCAGTGGGACAAATCCTGGGCGTGCCATAGGTACTTCTCATCGTACTCATCCTATGCCAGAGGGGTTGCAATCTTAATTGACAGAAGGACGAACTTTAGTCTAATTGACTCACAGAAAGACTCTGAGGGAAGGGCCCTGCTGGTGAGCGGGATAATTGCAGGGAAGGAAGTGGTGATTGTAAACTCTTACGCTCCAAACACTGATGGACCCGACAACTTCAACTGGGTGATGTCTCAGCTGGGAAAGATCAACGCAGAAACCATTATATAGGGAGCTGAGTTTAACATGCCAATTGACCCCAAACTCGATAAATCTCTCAATACAACCGGGAACCCGTCCAGAGCCAGCACTCAAGTTCGAGAGATATGCCAAGCATTTGGTCTATCTGACACATGGAGACAGTACAACCGTGATGTGAGAGACTTCACATTTTACTCGCCCATCCACAACACCAGCTCCCGGATAGATTACATCATGGCATCCACCCACTGTCCGTTCTCTTGGGGAATGAGTCAAATTTTACCACGCAATTTCTCTGACCGCTCGATGGTCACGCTTGACGTCTCCCTAGCAGGTACTACAGTTCCTGGACTAAACTGGAGATACAAGCCGAGCTCACTTTCGGATACAGTCTTCGCAGATGAACTGCGCCAAGAAATAGCAGCCTTCATTGTGATAAACCAAGACTCTGTCGATTCGACCAGCACCGTTTGGGAAGCACTAAAGTGCTTCGTACGAGGCACATACCTAGCTAAAGAAAACAGCATATTAAAGTTGATCCGTAAAGAACTCTCTAACTGTGAGCAACGCTTAAAGGCACTAGAGCTGAGAGCCTCCACAGCACGAAGCTCTCAAATCCAGGCAGAGTTAAAAGAGCTCCTGAAGTTCAGGGAAACAGACGAAAGGGAACTAAAATTCCTCGGCCGCAATCATCAGATCCGACAATACGGAGAGGGTCAGAAGCCAGGCGCACTGCTTGCCCGGCTACTATCAATAGACAAAACCCCAACCCGCGTGCAATGCATTAAAGACACACACGGGCAGCTGGTATACGCGGAAAAGGACATCGCCAACACGTTCCGTGACTTCTATCAGAGCCTGTACAGCTCCAGGGGTAACTCAGATCCTAAATCTCTACAGGAATATCTCGACGACACCGAGCTGTACTGGGTGGAGGCTGTCTTGCGAGAACCATTGAACGCACCAATAACTGCAGAAGAAATTCTGGACGCTATAAAATCCCTTCCGAGCTCCAAAGCATCAGGACCAGAAGGACTCACCGGAGAGTTTTACAAGGTCCACGCGGCTCTCCTGGCCCCCCTCTTGCTCCGCGTCTATGAGGAATCTATTGAACATGGAAGCCTTCCCCTCACACTATGTGAGGCCAATATAATGGTGCTGCACAAAGCCGGCAAACCCGCAGATGACAGTGCGTCGTACAGGCCGATCTCTCTGATCAACCTGGACAATAAAATCCTTGCAAAAATTCTCGCATCACAGCTCCTCCCTCTTATGCCGGCTCTTGTAATTGGAGATCAAGCCGGATTCATCCCGGGTCGCTGCACTACCTATGGCATCAGACGGCTGTTCGGCGTTATCGAGGCCCTAGACCCAACACAGCAGGCAATAGCAGTGCTTCTCGACGCCGAGAAGGCGTTTGACTCAGTGGAATGGCCATTCATGCTAGCAACGCTGAGACAGATGGGTTTTGGCAACTTCTTCATTAAGTTAGTGTCTCTGTTGTATACCGACCCACAATCGTATGTCACTCTGAGAAACACTAGGTCCTCGAGCATATCATTAAAGCGTGGAACGAGACAGGGATGTCAACTTTCTGCCCTGATCTTTGCCCTTATTATGGAACCATTGGCTTCAAGACTACGAGAATTCCAAATACATAGGGGTCTCAAGCTAGGTCCCCACAAACTGATAGTCTCCCTCTAAGCCGACGACGTCGTACTGTTTGTCGGCGACCCCCAAGAGAACCTCAACCCTGTAATGCGCGAAGTGATAAGGTTTGGCAAATGTCGGGTCTAAAAATTAACCACTCCAAATCTGTAGTATTTCCCTTGACCCCTAATACGACGGAATTTGTAGACGATTACGGTTTTAAATGGGAGAACTCGAAGGTGCGCTACCTGGGTATTTATATGTCACATAATCACCACGAGATATATAAAGATAACTATGTCCCCACGTTGAACTCCATCCAGGACCGAATACATAGGTGGAAAACGCTTCCGCTAACGCTTTGGGGCAGGACCTCCTTGATGAAGATGGTCATCCTTCCTAAGCTTCTGTATTTGTTCACAAATATTCCACTACTCCTCCCTAAATCCTTTTTCCAGAAAGTCAAGTCTGCAGTCCTGGAACTACTATGGGAAGGTAAACCTGCGCGCATTGCATATAGCACTCTAGTGCTACCAACGTCAAAAGGTAGTATGACACATTCCCAGATGTAGAAAAATACTATTGGGTGGCTAGGTGCATTTCCTGAGCTACTGGTACATGTCCCATTTCGTTCGCCCACATGTACAGGTGGAACGAGCCCTAGCCTCACCTGACTTCCTCAGTGCTGTTATTATAAGTCAAATCCCAGTCCTGCACAACACGCTAAACACGGTCCTGTCCACATACACAATCTGGAAAAAATATGGCTGTTAATATGGCATGCCCATACGATATTCCCCTATATTGCCAATCAGATTCATCCCGGGCATCCCTCCCACGAATAAAAAAGTATTCTTAGCATGGGCCGACAAGGTCAATATCCACTCCTTCAGAGACCTCTTCCCAGAAGGCACCTTCCTAACTCCACAAATGTCCAAAGACAGAGGCAGAAACACCTCCCTAGACACCTTCCTTTACTTTAGACTACGCCACACCCTAGACAAAATGTTCCCCTCCTTTCCTAAACAACCCCCTACATGGGATCTGCTACACAACACCATCCAGGCGCAGCGGGAGGGGAGGTTGGTCTCGATGCTTTACAAATCCCTAGTGGCAGACACTGGGTTACCTAATACTAAAACACAGCAAAGGTGGGAATCTGCCATTCAGGAGTCAATAAACGCAGAAGACTGGTCCTATATCCTTCGCCAAACTCAAAGTTGCAGTAAATACCCGCTATAAATTAATACACTTCAACTTTCTGCATCAAACATACTATACCCCTGTTAAGAAGCACCAGCATCACCCCGAAGCTTTGACCCAATGCGGACATTGTTCGGCGGCAGACGCAGACTTTTTCTCACCTAGCTTGGGTCTGTCAGGGAATTCAGCGTTTCTAGGTCTCAGTTTTACAAATAACTGCTGATATCATAGGTGAACAGGTGACTCCGCTACCATTGGCGGCCCTCCTAGGCCTCACTAAACGCCTGCAACCCACGTCCCGTAAACGAGCAGCCCTTCTGCTGGTGTTGGCCTGTAGACGAATCGCCATGGCATGGAGCCGTGGCCCACTACCAAAAATCAAAGACTGGAGGAAAGACATAACTTACTGCCAAGATGTAGAGAGTGAATTTATAAGAACCCTACCGTTGCATGCTCGCCCCCCTGACATCTGCGGGCCGTATATTGCATATCTACTAAATAGAACTGAATCATCTGATTCCGAAAACACCTGAACTTGAAATCGGGCTTTGAGACTGAGAGCGACTACATACTCCTGACCTCAATCTAGTCGGCATTGAGCAAAGAATGTATTGATATTTGTTGTTGTGGACACGGGAGGGGGGGGCGGCTCTGTGGGAGAACTCGTCAGTGGGTAATGTTATGTAACTTCTTTTCTTGTCTCCTTCTCTTTCCTTTCCTCTTCTTCTCCTTTCCCTCCTTTCCTCCTTTTGTTGTATAAACGGTGTACCATGTTGGTGCAATTGTATGCCGTTGGTATGAAAATCTCAAAAATAAAGTTTAAAAAAAAAAGAAAAATTGCTGGGGTGCCATTTTGCCCCCACTTCATTTTGTGAGCTTAACTTGTCTGGGATTTAAGAGAAGTGGTGTGGTGTATTGAGAGTGTGATTTTTTTTAAACTGTTTATAATGGTGAAATGTTATACAACTGAAGAGTGAAATAAATGTATATATTTTTACTTGAAAACCTGAGTCAGTACTTACCTGAATCATAATAAATGCTGTCCTTTGTGTAACTATTTGATACTGCTCACTTACTCTTGAGATAAGTCTGGCTGCTCTGCTACTGCTACCACTTTAACAGTGTAGTACAGGCTTGTACCAAAGGTGAATTTGTACTGTCACTTGTAGTCTTAATTGTGTGTGGTGTTCCCAAAAGGTACTGCATATAATTCTGCTTAACACAGTGCACAGATGGTACAAGAGGTGGGGTTGGGGGTGGAGGGTGGACAAGTGCAAGGGGGTCGGTGGGAATCCAAATGCACCCAGTTAGACAGAAACTGAGTCAATAGACCAATTGCAGTAGCAATGCGACAAGTGCAGGGCCGGAGGCAAGTGCGAGGGGACTGGTGAGGGTGCCATGGACCTGCCAGTTGGTAGCTGTGTGGAAAAGGAGGGAGAGCTGGATAGAGCGTAGAGAGAGGTTTGCAGGGTAGAAGGAGAGAGAAGGAAGAAGAGAAGAGGAATGTATTAGAGTTTCCAGAACTGAAGGAAATCAAGCTCAAGATGGAAGGCAGCAGGGAAGCAGTTCCAGAGGGAGGCCCTTGCTGAGGATAAAGAACTCCATCCAAATATATGCTTGGAGAACCGGGTCACTCGCAGAAGGTTGGAGGTAGATGAGCGGAGGGCTCAGGAGGGAAAGTATTTAGGTAGGCATCGTTGCAGATAGGTAAGTCCCAGGCCCCAGAAAGCCTTGTGGACAATGCAGACTGAGTAGTGAGTAGGAGTAGGCGGCAGAGTAGCAGTCTTGGCAGTCCACGCTGCCTGTATCCTGTCTTTTTGGCTGACAGTCTGTCTACCCTTTCTACAGTGAGCCTGGGGAGGAGCACGAACAAAAACCCCTCACAGCCACGGAGCGGCCGCTGAGTAGGCGGCAGAGTAGCAGTCTTGGCAGTCCACGCTGCCTGTATCCTGTCTTTTTGGCTGACAGTCTGTCTACCCTTTCTACAGTGAGCCTGGGGAGGAGCACGAACAAAAACCCCTCACAGCCATGGAGCGGCCGCAGAGTAAGCGGCAGAGTAGCAGTCTTGCCAGTCCTGGCCGACATGGACACTGTCAGAGATGCTCAGGTCCTAGGCGCAGGAGCGACGCAGTACCAACCACCCCCTCAATGGTTTCAGTGCCTGCAAGACAGAGCTTAACACAGGCCTCCTCAACCAGAGCGGGGAAGGAGGGTTAGGGTCTCGATGGTTGGATAGGTAAAGGGATTTTAGGATTACCGGATAGAGGGTTGGGAAGAAGTCATGGATAGGACTGGGGATTTTAGGGTAAACGATGCCTGCACACTTTCCTCAAACTGGCTGATGGAGCTGCCGTAACACCTCTACATGTAAAGGTGCCGCCACCCTCACCAGACCCCTTCAACCAAGCTGAAGGTGCTCTTTCGAGCCTTACAACAACATACCAAGGTAGCAACAAACAATTGTTGACATTAGGCCATTACAGTTTCATGAACACAGTCTCATGTACTAGCACACTTAGCTTTGCTTTAGTCCTTAACGTCCAGTCCTGCAAGACTGTCAAGTCCTGTGCCACGTCCTTGCAGTCCAAGATTCAGGTTCGCATCGGGTTCAAACTAAAAGAAAACAAAGGACAAGCATTAGCGTTGTCAAACGTTCTGCTGATCTCACACTTTAATGCAAACTCTCTCAACACGCGTTCAGCTCTTGGAATAAACAATCCAGGAATTTTGAGGTGCGCTGCCGCACGTGGCTTATCTTTTGCCCAAAAACACGGTCTTCCCTCAGACTGGGTGTCAGAACGCGGTCTTTCCTCTGACCGGGTTCCCCAAGCTAGTGCTTCAATCTCACGCGCCCTTCCGGTGCTTTTCCCAAGAGATGGATGCACTCGAAACCATGCACATTAACCAACACGACTTTCCCGTGAATCCGCCCACTTAGCTTTTGCGTGATCCGCAGGGGCTCTGGAAGGGGTCGGGATATGCCCCCTGCGCTTCCCCTAGGATCCCTGACTCTCCCTGGGGTGAGCGGCACTTATCTTGTGTATGCGAGGGGCCGGATCGTGGTTCCTGTGGCTCTTGGCCCCTCGCGTATGGATTCCGGGGAGCTGCTGGGCTCACGTCCTCTCTCCTCGGCGTCTCGAGCACAAGCCCCGTGCCTCGGGGCTTGCGCATGCGCATTCGTCGCGTGCCACACCCAGCGCGGCTTCCCATTGGCTCGCGGGCCCGCAAAGCCTGCTGGGAATTGTAGTTCCGTCGGGCAGAACGCTGGATCTGTCTGCAGAAAGGGCACAACAGCCCTTTAAAGTACGGAAACCCTTTGGATCCGGGTTTCTTCATGGTCCCAGGCCCCACAGTCCCAACAGTACTGGGCCCAAGGCCAGTCTTACCCCTGACAGCACTCCCCCTCCCACGGAAGGCAGGTCCCCCAGGTTTTTCAGGGCAGTTTTTGTGAAAAGTGCGCAGCAATCGTGGGGCATGTACATGGTGTGAGGGTTCCCAGGAGCGGTCTTCTGGCCCGTATCCAACCCAGTCGATTAAATAATAGACTTGGCCATTCCTTTTTTTAGAGTTCAGAATTGCTCGGACTTCATATTCCGGCTCCCCCTGTACAAGTACCGGGGGTGCTTTTTGAGTGCGTATCCCAGGCGGGGCTGGTTTCAACAGTGACGTATGGAAAGTCGGGTGGATTTTCATCTGAGAGGGCAGGGCCAGTCATACCGCTACTGGGTTGATTACTTTCTCAATGCTAAATGGGCCTAGATAGCGAGGTTGTAACTTTTTTGGTCCCTCTAATCGTAAGTTACGAGTGGACAACCATACCAAATCGTTTTTATGATATACAGGGCTAGCACGTCGATGTTTATCGGCATAGGTTTTGTACACTTTTTTGGCTTTTATGAGATTATCCTGCACCTCCTTCCAAACCTGCTCTATTCCGATCCGTTGTCCTGCTATCGTAGGCAGTGCCGTTTCTGCTGTTGGGACGGATGAAGGTAAAATCCGTGGATGTCTTCCAAACAAGCAGAAGAACGGGGATCGTTTTGTGGAAGAATGAACAGCATTATTATATGCCATTTCTGCTAGCCAAGTATGTTGAACCCATGTTGTCTCCCGTCCTGCGGCTAAGCAACGCAGGAACTGCTCAAGCCCCTGGTTCACACGTTCGGTTTGGCCGTCCGTCTCGGGATGATATCCCGAGGATAACCGAATTTCCATACCAATGATGTTACAAAATTCGCGCCAGAACCTGGAGGTGAACTGAGGACCCCTATCTGTGATTATACGGCATGGAAAGTCTTGAAGCCGAACCACGTTTTGCAGGAATAATTCGGCGATTTCTTTAGCTGTTGGAACCCCTTTGCAGGGGATAAAATGAGCCATTTTAGAAAAGGCATCCACTACCACCAGTATGGAGGTAAAGCCCTGCACTTGTGGAAATTCAACTATTAGATCCATGGTAACTGTATGCCAAGGAGTAGTTGGTGTTGGCAGGGGACGTAGGAGGCCTGCTGGTTTCTGGTGATCGGCTTTGTTCCGAGCACATATTGCACACTGTCGTACGTATTGCTGGACATCAAGCCGCCACTTTGGCCACCAAAAATGTCTCCCCACCAATTCTAAAGTCTTTGCCTTACCGGGATGACCCGCTAGGGAGGAATCGTGGCACCATGACATCGCCTGTTTTTGTAGCTGGGGTGTAGGCAATTACAATGATTGCCCATGATATGGGAGTCCATCCAAAATGGTGTGCTGAGGGTCCTGCTTGCACCATTGGTGGAGATCATGCACGGAAAGCTCCTTTTGGATGCTCTCAAAGATGTTGGTAGCTAAACCCAGTATTTGCGCTGGAGGGACTATTGGCTGAGACACGATTTTTACTTCCTCAGAGACCTTATCTGGATAGCGGGACAAAACGTCAGCTTTACGATTGTTCGTTCCAGGTCTGTATGTGATTATAAAATCAAATTCTGCGAAATACTGGGCCCAACGCAATTGACGTGGACTCAAGGTCTTGGCAGTCCTAATAAACTGAAGATTGCGATGGTCGGTAATAACCGTCACTGTGTGACGTGCCCCCATCAAGTAGTGCCGCCATTCGCCAAAGGCTGCCTTTATGGCCAATAGTTCCCTGTCTGCAATGATGTAGTTGACTTCTGCTGGAAGCAGCTTTCTTGAATAATAGGCTACTGGGTGTAAGAGCCCCGTCTGAGGATCACGTTGGGACAGAACAGCTCCCAGCGCATGGCTGGAAGCGTCCGTTTCCACCACAAATGGCTAGGACAAGTGCGGATGTTTCAATACCGGTGCATCGGTAAAGGCCTTCTTGAGCCGTTGAAATCCCTGCTCAGCCAAGGCGTCCCAAATAAACGGGCAGCCCTTGCGAAGAAGTCTCGTGATTGGAGTAACCAGCTCAGAGAAATTCTGGACGAACCGTCTGTAGAAGTTTGCAAATCCTAAAAAGGATTGTATGTCTTTGACATTGGCTGGCGGGGGCCAATCTAGAATGGCCTTCACCTTTTTTGCATCCATTTGTACGCCTGTCGGAGTAAGGTAGTACCCCAAGAATTCCACGGTAGTACGGTGAAACTCACATTTCTCGAGTTTGGCATATAAATGGTTTTCCCTTAATTTTTGTAAAACATCACGTACATGCTGAACGTGATCTTCTAGGCTATGGGAATAAATGAGGATGTCATCGATGTACACGACGGCACATACGTCCAAATATTCCCGAAGAACCTCATCTAGGAAATGCTGGAAGGCAGCAGGTGCGTTACAGAGACCAAATGGCATAACCTGATATTCGTACAATCCGAATTTTGTTCGGAAGGCGGTTTTCCACTCGTCACCTTCGCGCACCCGCACAAGATGGTAAGCCCCACGAAGATCCAGCTTGGTATAGATAACCGCATCCCTAACCTGATCTAGAAGGACGGGGATGAGCGGAAGCGGGTAACGGTTTTTGATGGTTATCCGATTCACCCCGCGGTAATCTATGCAAGTCCTGAGTTCTCCGGACTTCTTCGGTACGAAGAACAAGGGAGAAGACACTGGGGAATTAGAGTGTCTAATAAAGCCATTTTGCAAGTTGGCTGTAATATATTCCTGAAGGTGTTTGTTTTCAGCCTCGGTCAAGGCGTATATGCGGCTGCACGGTAACGTTGCCCCTGGCTCTAAATCGATCCGGCAATCGAATGGCCGATGTGGGGGCAGAGTTTCAGCGGCTTTCTTATTGAAGACGTCTACAAAGTCCGAATACTCTGTGGGTAGTTCTTCTAAGCGCGCTTCGGGTTGAACATCGGTAATGCCTGCGAGTTGACAGGCCGCAGCCACCGGCTGTTTACAATGCTCCCGACAATAAGGAGAGCTAAACTTTATCAAACCGGAGGTCCAACAAACCAGAGGATCATGTTTTCTCAACCAAGGTAACCCTAAGATAAGGCCGAACTGCGGGGCAGCAATTAAGTCGAAGGTAAAGTATTCCCAATGCCCAATACCACAATTCAGGGTCACTAAACGAGTGTTATGTGTGATGGGTCCCGAGCATAGAGGTGTACCATCTACCGCACGTACGGGCTCAGGTTTTGCCTTTTGCTGGATAGGGATACCCAACCTGGCCGCAAACTGGATATCTATAAAATTACCCGTTGCCCCCGAGTCAATCAACATGGTGACCTCTTTTGAAATTCCCTGAAAACCAAGACACCCCCTTACCGAAATGTGTGGGGCAAAATTGGGACTACCTTCTATCGGGGCCCTGCAATCAATCAGGCTCGACCGGGTGACCCCCACTACCGACGAGCCGAGGCGTTTCCCTGAGTCTTGGGCTTTGTGGGGCATTCACGAACAAAGTGTCCGGACCTCCCACAGTACATGCATACACCATCCTTTCTCCTTCGTTCTTTTTCTTCCTTTGATAGGGGACCACGAACCGACCCAATTTGCATCGGCTCGTCTCCATCGGACTTGTCCATTGACCCTCGTGCCCCTTTAAATTGGTCAAACCTTGCTGCTGGACGTGACTCTCCTTTCCTCCTATCCCCCCCGTCGCTCCGCTTGACGATGATCCAATCGCATAGCCAGATCAATCATATCCGAGCATTCTCGGGGTTGGGGGTCAACTTGGGCAATAAGATCTTTCAAATCATCCCTCAATCCCTGATAAAATAGGGACATGCTTTTTTCGCGTGGCCATTCGGCTTCGGCTATCAACCGATTGAACTGAGTGACATATGTCACTAGTTCCTTATTTCCCTGCCTCAATGTCAGCAATTCCCGATCCTTATACAGGGTAGCAGCCCTACGATTAAATATTTTCTCAAATTCACTGAGAAACTCGTCCCAATCATAAAGGATAGTATTGTCTTTTTGGACTAAGGGATTGGCCCATGCTGCTGCATCTCCTGTGAGATAGGAGATAAGGAAAGCAGTCCTAGACTGATTGGATCGGAATGCTGCCGATTTCGTAAGGAAATGGAGGCGGCATTGCGTAATAAAGGTAGAGAATTTCTGCGGGTCTCCTGCATAACGCTCGGGTGGAGCCAGAGGAATCAGAGGCTCTGGGGTGACTTGCACCTGTACTGGTGCGTGACCCGGCAATGGTGCTGTTTGCGCGGCCAGACTTCGTACCTGCGCTGACAATGTGGCATAGTCCTGCCTGGACGCCGCTAGTTCGCTTTGCAGGTCCTGCAAAACCTTGGCGATCTCTTCCATAATGGTGATGGGGGTTGGCTACACCACTCAGGCGCCTGAATATACGTGGGCTTGTGCTTCTGTCAGAGATGCGCAGGAGCGACGCAGTACCAACCACCCCCTCAATGGTTTCAGTGCCTGCAAGACAGAGCTTAACACAGGCCTCCTCAACCAGAGCGGGGAAGGAGGGTTAGGGTCTCGATGGTTGGATAGGTAAAAGGATTTTAGGATTACCGGATAGAGGGTTGGGAAGAAGTCATGGATAGGACTGGGGATTTTAGGGTAAACGATGCCTGCACACTTTCCTCAAACTGGCTGATGGAGCTGCCGTAACACCTCTACATGTAAAGGTGCCGCCACCCTCACCAGACCCCTTGAACCAAGCTGAAGGTGCTCTTTCGAGCTTTACAACAACATACCAAGGTAGCAACAAACAATTGTTGACATTAGGCCATTACAGTTTCATGAACACAGTCTCATGTACTAGCACACTTAGCTTTGCTTTAGTCCTTAACGTCCAGTCCTGCAAGACTGTCAAGTCCTGTGCCACGTCCTTGCAGTCCAAGATTCAGGTTCGCATCGGGTTCAAACTAAAAGAAAACAAAGGACAAGCATTAGCGTTGTCAAACGTTCTGCTGATCTCACACTTTCATGCAAACTCTCTCAACACGCGTTCAGCTCTTGGAATAAACAATCCAGGAATTTTGAGGTGCGCTGCCGCACGTGGCTTATCTTTTGCCCAAAAACACGGTCTTTCCTCTGACCGGGTTCCCCAAGCTAGTGCTTCAATCTCACGCGCCCTTCCGGCGCTTTTCCCAAGAGATAGATGCACTCGAAACCATGCACATTAACCAACACGACTTTCCCGTGAATCCGCCCACTTAGCTTTTGCGTGATCCGCAGGGGCTCTGGAAGGGGTCGGGATATGCCCCCTGCGCTTCCCCTAGGATCCCTGACTCTCCCTGGGGTGAGCGGCACTTATCTTGTGTATGCGAGGGGCCGGATCGTGGTTCCTGTGGCTCTTGGCCCCTCGCGTATGGATTCCGGGGAGCTGCTGGGCTCACGTCCTCTCTCCTCGGCGTCTCGAGCACAAGCCCCGTGCCTCGGGGCTTGCGCATGCGCATTCGTCGCGTGCCACACCCAGCGCGGCTTCCCATTGGCTCGCGGGCCCGCGAAGCCTGCTGGGAATTGTAGTCCCGGCGGGCAGAACGCTGGATCTGTCTGCAGAAAGGGCACAACAGCCCTTTAAAGTACGGAAACCCTTTGGATCCGGGTTTCTTCATGGTCCCAGGCCCCACAGTCCCAACAGTACTGGGCCCAAGGCCAGTCTTACCCCTGACAGACACCATAGACGCTACATTGCCGACTCCTCAAACAGAAGGTCGCTCGCTCAGAAGCTCAAAACCCAAAACTGACGAAATCATCTCAAGACATAGGACTATGGCCCCGACGGGGATCATCCTACAAGGAGCCAACAAAGTGATTGAAGTCCTAAGACCCCCGAGAGAGGAAAACCTACTCACGTCAAACAATTCTTTGAAGAAAAAGACGCGAGAGCCCTCAATGCTCTCCCAACCTGCTCCTAAGCATGGCGTCTACACCGAACATTCACCTGTTACGGTGGAACAAACCTACCACCAGGAACGAAACGAGCTAAGCTCACAATCAGACTCTGAATCTGCCCAAAAAGAATAGAAATCGGAAGAAGATGCAGATCCAGGCGCCTTACCCCTTCTCTCTCCGTGCTCGTCTGGCGAGGCTCTGCCGGCAGAAGCTCTCCCCGCGACCGAGGGCTCCACCCCGTCCGTCGGAGGGCGGCAGGTGTCGAGCGTCGGGGGCGGACTGCGAGCGGACGCTGAGGTTGCGGAGCGGCCTCCGTCTTCAGGAGAGGGGCGTCGGAGTCAGGGCGCCCTGCGGGACTTGGGGGGGACCCGCAGTCGGAGGGACTGGGGCCCGTTGGAGGAGGGGCCGAGTCTGGCCTGCTTGGCCCCCCCCCTCCCTTGGCTTGTTGGTGCTGACGCGACGTCCCAAAGAACTTTGGTTGGTCGGCGTGGAGAGGAGAGAGAGCCGGTGGAGATGGGAGTGTCAGGCCCACGAGTTACTTACAACGCCGTTGCCCAGGTGGGGATGGGGAGCGAACACCCGCATGCTACCAGGATCTAAATTTGTACAGAAATAACATCGCAGCCCAGAATAACGCCTGGAGGGACTCCGGACGATTAAGCAGCTTCTCTGTGGACTCACTATCTCCAAGCCCAAACCCAACTAAGCCTTTGGGAGAGCAGGGCCCCGGTCCAAAAGCAGGGAAAAAAATGCAGCGCCCCATTAAAAAACGACTTGGGGGCAAATTGAAGAAAGGGTGTGTGGAGGGGCAAACACAAAATAAATGTCAAAATAAAAGGAGGCAGCAAAAGAACCCAAATGGACCCACTTCCCGGAAAACAAAGCTACCCACCAAATTACACAAAGGGGCAATGGTGGAGACAAGGAAACCCAACTCCGTTCACACTCTAAACGACTTCTTTGGCAAACAGCTGAAACGCAAGTTCGACAGAATAAACGAAATCACAGACATCGAAATGTTAGAGATTATACACATCGCTGAATCTCCAGACTCTCAACAAGCTGTGGACCCAGAGACTATTGTCACGCAATTTCCACTTACTAAATTAACTTCTGATCAGATTGGGCCGACAAGCCCCCAACTACTGCCTCATGTAGACTCACAAAACTTGCGAATTCCCCTTATCAAAAACGATTTACCCAATGAAAACGAGACGCTGGAGACGACGGATTCCACAAACAAAACAAAAGAACAATGCACCACAAAAGATTCAGAGACAGAGCGAGAAACAACATTGGTAAGCGCTGACCCTATAACAGACAGAGTGCTGCCAAAAAAATCACCCATACAATATTTAGATCAAAACGTCTCAGTTAACGCACGCCCAATAGAGGAGAGAGGTGGTCTTAGAGCCAAATTAACTAAGGCTCAAATTGAAGGGTCTACTGACTTAGATACATCTCAAGTAGATCTCCAAACAGCCCCTAACGCAAAGACACCAACCTGTCAAAGTGAGCAAACATGCCCCCACACACGATCAGCAAGAAAGTACTCATACGTGCAAACGCAAGCCACGTCAAATTGCTCTCCAAGGGTGAGTGAAGTATACGCTACAGCGGCCACAAACTCTCCGAAAAAGAAACTGGACATTTTTACAATCATGTCCTCAGTTACGGTAGCACTCGCGCCGTTCATGAAACTCTGAGTCCATAAACGACACTTTGAAGGACCACAGTACGTTAACAGCGATGATGCACACCAAACTTCTCCACTTAGAGGGGTACATCACAGCTTTGGAAGCCAACACAGTGTTAAAAACAGACTTGGCATTCCAGGGATCAAACACCCACAGTAAATTACCTTCGGATATAATACTCCAATCAGTAGCTTGCCAAACATCAAAAGACTTTGAAACAGATCTTAAAACTTTGAATCTAGCACAAGAAGGTTTGGTCCTAAATACCACTACAGATAGCCAGTCAAAAGAGCAAGCCATAAATATTGTCTCTGTCAGCTCTTCGCTCAGCAAAAAGAAGACGAGATCTCAGAATAATCAGCCAATACCAAACAACTGCGTTAATAAAGAGAAATCGACGGTGTCAACAACGACTCAGGGTAAAAATCCTGTCCTACTTGAGACAGAGACTCCAAACATCAAAGATTTCACAATTTTTGGGCAGTCAAAGAAAACAGCTAAAGACCAAGCGGTAAGGAATAAGCAACTGGTTTTCTGCTTGCCTTCATTAGAAAATACCCATCGGAATAAGCCACCGTCGCCAACTACGAAAAGTTCTTCATCCAAAGACACAGAAGTATGGCAATCTAACCCTCAAAATGCCTCGAAGCCCTCAACAAGTCATCCTTTTGTAGATCTAACTACTGCAGAAAATCCCTCTGCATCTTATAAAACAACAAAGGACCCCCTAGAGGATGAAGCTCTAATGAACCTAAGCCAACACTTCGACGACTCACCAAATGTCAAAACGGATACCGCACTCACCCTCTGTAACAACTCAGGTTTGGGGTCGCCAGCTCTGCAAAAAATAAACTCGGTGGGAGAGGAAAACGACGACAAACTTTTCTATACTTTAGAGGATAGACGAAATAAGATCTTAAACAGCAAAGAACAGAGACCAACCGAGCAACTGTTCAAATTGCAGGAGAACCTTTCAAAAGACTCCGAACGGAATGGTGCGTCCAGAATGACTTCATCAAAATTGTATAAGTCCGCAGACAGTACTACTTCGAGAGTCAACAGAAGCCCCAACCGCTCACGGAAGGAAAGTGATAACTGGTACAGAGAAGAGTACATAACTTGCAAAAGCAGGCGGTCCAAAAATAACGAAATCCGAAGCCGAGGCAGAGAGGCAGTTCAAAGCAAGACGCTCCCTACATTTAAGCTGGAACAACTGAGGGACAGTCGTGAATACGTCATTCTAAACAGAAGAACAGTTTTAAAACTCTTCAAATCTGTATCCCTGCTCAACTCAATAAGAACAGAAGACTTAATTCAGGTGGAACCATCACATGAAGGTAAACAAGCAACAACTCTGCTTCATGTGACATCTAGGAGAGTGACACTAAAGCTGCGAGAGGCATCGGAAAAACTACTCAAATTAGGCTATGATTTAACAGACCTTACAACTTCCAAACGGAAACCAAGCCATCGATTTCCTTCACCCCCTGAACAGCATCACTTTGAAAGGACAAAGAGAGATAGAAAACAAAGAACTTCAGTAAGCCCACCAACCACAGCTCCACACAGCGAGAAATATGATACAGCTTTTCCGACATCAGACCAACTGAACCGGGATGGATGGTCCAAAGAGCCCTTAACAGCCATTAAAACAACATTAGTCCAGGTCCCAGTCCCACTGTCAACTGTTGAACAAGAACAAACACACCGAAACTCGTTAAAACAACTTTGGGCCTGGATTCCAAAGGCACTGTCATCAAACCGGAAATAGCAACCCCAGATACTTCGGACATTTAACCAGGCTCTACCGGCAAAAGGAGAAACAAAACCCATGAGACTTGCCTCATGGAACACCCGAGGCTTTGCCCACCTGATGGTGCCCGGCGAGGTGAACCTGGCAACTTTTGACATTTTGTGCCTCCAGGAAACATGGCTAATTGAGAAACCAACCTTAGATGGCTATGTAGTCGCTCACGCAGCGGCAGGCAAAGGCACTAGAGGACGTCCTTTTTCTGGCTTAATTATGGCAGTTCAGCTGGGAAATGGTATCATTATGAAGGACATCTTCACAGCATCTCTTTTTCTACTAACGGTGTCTGTTACATGGACCCAGCAAGATATGGACACCAGGCAGACCACAGCAGTACCAGTGATCATTATCAACACCTATTGGAATCCGGAGGCAATTTCAAATGTCAGCTTTCTCAAAATGCTCGAGAACGTAATAGACCGATTATACATCGTGCATCAGGCAGCCCACTTAGTCATATGTGGAGACCTAAATGCAATCTGCTCAAAAAAATATTCCTCCACACGGTCCACCTTGGCAGAAGATAGAGGTCGAGACTGGCTTACCCTGATGGATTCAAGAGAACTGATAAATCTGGATTGTTTATTCGCAAACACAAATCGACTGCCAACTTGGGAAGGAAAAAAATCGGCAGCAACAATTGATTACATCCCGACAATGACTTCCTTTGAAGTTGTCCATACCGCAGCAAGTGACCACAACCTACTGGTGGCAACATGGACCGGACATCGTCCATTTAATCTAACCACAGATTCTGCTCTAGAAACGAACAACACGAGAAACCGCCTGAAGCTAAGTGCCAGCAATATGTTCAACCTTGTAGTTAACTACTCCCTCCTGGGAGGTTCCAGCCAGACAAGCAACAAGCTAGACTACTGCCCTCTACTTATTCCATACAAAAAGGCGACGGCACGAAACTGGCCAAGCAAGGAAATTCGGTTTCATAAATATGCAAAGATTCTGGTAGCCGAAAGAAGAAAAGTGAGATCAGCAAAAAGAGCGCTAGCCCGGGACAACAACTCATTCACTAGAAACGCTTTTTTGACAGCATCAAGAACCTACAAATCATGGCTAAAAAACCATCGACTTATCCTCTATCAAAATGACTCCGAAGAGATGTTAAAGCAGATCGGTGGGAAAAATGCCCGTAAATTCTGGTCACTGATTCGGTCAACTGACCGTCATTTAAACAACGTGCTAACTGTCTCTACAGCAGAAGAAGTATGGATAAGCCATTTCAAGCGCCTATTTCAAAGTGTACTTCACGATCCTGCCTCTCATATACAAGAAAATGAACATGGAGCCCACAGCAAAGAGATCCCATGGGTAGAGCTCCATGATAGGAGGGACATCTTGGAGAAAATTCAAAAACTAAAAAACTCCAGAGCGCCGGGACCAGATGGAGGAATGGTCATCTTTTATTAGCTTGGTACTTGAACGATGCGCTGAAACCAAGAGTATCCCTCGCTCCTGGACGTCCTCAGTAGTTGTCCCGATATATAAAAAACAGAGACAATCCCTCAAATGTCTGTCCTATCGCTTTACTGGACGTGATCGGCAAAATTGACGGCTCTCTACTCTTAGGGCGATTTCAAAACTGGGTACGAGGATCTGAATGTGACGACCCCTTCCAGTCGGGTTTTAAGAAGAACATGGGCACTACAATAAACATCTTGGCTCTCAGCATTCTAAAGGCAAAAGCAATGGCGCAAGGAAATCGACTTTACCTGGCTTTTATAGATCTAAACCAGGCTTTTGACCAAGTCGATAGACCGACCCTGTGGAAAAAACTGCGTGCTTGGAAATGCCTGGAAGAAATCCTGCAACCAATTATTTCACTACACAAAAACACCACGATGTAAGTACGACTTAACAACCAAGGGCTGTTATCGGCAGGAATACCGACAAATCGGGGAGTAAAACAGGGTTGCCCTTTGGCCCCAGCTCTTTTCCTGTCATATATGGGAGACTACAAAGACTCAGAACATTTAACCCGTTGGATAAAAGCTCAAGAGGAAAAACTGAAAGAGATTCAAAGCTCGCCAAAAGAACTACTAGAGAATCCTGTAAAAACACAAAAAAGAATAAATGAGCAAGACTGGATCCAAACCCTGGACACGGCAGCAGTATACAAATTGCAGGCTCACTTACCTCCACAGGCGTGGAAGCTCAACGAGCCGCAGCCTTTCTTGGCAAAGTATCCAAACAAGAAACTTCTAAACCTATTCCTAAGAGCTCGACTGAATTTGCTTCCCACTAATGAAATCTTATGTATTAGAAGCCAGTCGGAATCCAACATTTGCAGATTCTACAAAAACCAATCTGCGGTGGAGACCGTTCAACACCTTCTACTACTATGCCCAGCTGTTGATCATATCAGAAGACCTTACTTGGAAAAAATCTTCGCCTCATCGTACATACATGACGAAGATCTTTGGTGGTCTCGTCTGATAGGAGGAAATAAAACATCATGGGTAACGGCCAGTGTTCCCTCTAAGCTGTGCGCATGTGCGCTTGCCCAGCTTCCTTCTGTGTGCCGCTCAGAAGATTTTTAGCAGCGCACACAGACAATTCTCACCTATTCAAAAATATTTAATAAGGCACAAGCCACAGCAATTAATTGAAATGTATTTTCTCTTAAAATAAGCAACAAGTCTTGATATTCTGATAATTTGCATTAACTACTATGCAAGGGTGATCGTAAACGCCTAAAATCCCTAACAGCAAAATACACAAATAAGAGGTTAAAAACTAATATGAAAAACTGTCTGCATGAACAGAAAAATCTAACCAAGATATGCCTGCACAGATTAACCAAATAATGTTCCCTCCTCACCCAAGACTCCTAAGATTGATTCTACCACACTTTTACCTTATGACTCTAACATCTGCCCCAGAACACATTAAGAAGCACCGGACAACCTTGATTCTTCCTCTTGGCTCTGCAAAAGGTTAGCAGGCATGTACCTTCATCCACTTGTTTTATGTTTGTGTTAATATGAATAATATGAATAACGTTCACATGCCAGAATTTCTATTACTCATTGTGCCTTAACAAAAGCGTCACCCACATGATACAATCGAACTGAGTAAGCATCCTTCTTGGATGTGTAACCTTATCCCATACTTCCTCTTCTTTGCACATATGTCATGCAATTGCTATGAAGTGGTCCCCTTGCAAGTTAATGCATTATAAAACTCAAAAATTAATTTACCCTGTAAGGCTTTTGAGAAGACAAATTTGATGCTCAGTATCTCATACTTTAGCATTACTAACATTACCCTATAAGTGGAGAACAACATTAAAATATCATTTACTTTGCCTACAAGGGATAACTGTTATGGACTATGCCTGTCCATAGTATTAGGGCACTGGATATTCAGAAGGAGAATGTTTTTCACACAATCTGCCTCATTTCCAAGTGTTCAGATTTCCTTTGGGCATAGACCTTCGCACATTATATGGTAGCTCGCAGCTATGCAAAAACGGTTTCACTGACACTGTGTAATCCTACACAATGATATAAGGGTGGGGTATGTTGCAAACAATCTTGTATGCACTACAAAAGAATTGCGTACATGCAGAGTCATGACATTCTTAAAATGCACATAATATGCTGAGGCATTAAATATGCCTCGCTTGCAAAGTATTGTGGGTCTGCAAATATCCCAGTGAGTGTTTACTACTACAATCCCTCACTTTTTACAGTGCTCTATCCTAATATTGGAGGCTAGCACAGGGGCCGGAGAAGGGTATTGGTGGAAGAGCTCAGGTCATCACTACTTGTGGGTGATGAACAAAGCAGCACATTTCAAAAACCAAGTCAGACGGTTCAGAAGTACATTGAGGGAAATGTGTTGCTTGTTTGCTAATGGATAGGAAATTCTAGTACCCGTATAGACAACAGCACCTTCTCTTCCTTTCTATGCTCAGCTGCTGAGGGCTTTTCAATATAACCATGTGTTCTGTGTGTATTGTCTCTAGAATCCCCCTGCATCTTATTTAACCGATAAAGAATTACAGAAGAAGGATTCATAGTTACAGAAGAAGACACTAAATAAGTTGTATCTCTGATGAATTGATGCTATTAACTTAAAAGGCATATATACATATGCAATCTTCTTCAGCAGGGTCCCATAATAAACCACAGTAAGGCTCTTATTTAATTTTATCCATGCTGTGGTGCGGAAGGGTGGGCAAAACTATAGACTTTATTATGTGCCCTGTCATTTAACTTCCTATGTCAGCGGTATGAGCAGGGCTCTAATCAGATGTTGCTCCCTCCTTGGAGTCAAATGATTTTTCAGGGAGTAAAAAGTAATTAGCCTTGGGATACTTTCTGCTTAATAAAAGATGTTCTTCCCCTTGCAATTCCTGTTGAGATCAGGCATTAATATTATAAGAGTTCCTTCCTATGCCACTGCTCTACTGGTCACTAATTCGGAAAAATATCAGTGGCGCTTTGTGGGTTGAAGCAACAAACTGTTTATTGTTTCTCTTTTTTGTTGTGCACATTTTAATTTTTTAGGGAGCAAAAATGGATGGTTTATATGTCTCTTAGCTTTAAGGCGTGTGTTATCACTGCCTAAAGAACAACATAATGTGGATAGTAAGCATAGGGACAGAAATATTTGATAATCAGTTATTCTGATGCAATTATTATCCTTAGACAAATTATTAGAAGCATGTTCTCCTGGCCCTTGAATTACTTCATTAAAGTGGCACTTGAGCTCCTATCAGAATATTTTTTGACACATTGCTTTTAATTGCCATTAATCCATCGGCGAATGTTGTATTCTGTCTGAATTTCTTGACAGCCACCTTAGTTTATGACAAGAGATATTTGTGTTTTGTAGTACACGGGTGATTTTCCAGTGACATAAAATGTTTGCAAGGTACTGTGGCAGATGTTGAAGTCTTGGACTGGTTGATGAGTTTTCTGTTTAATCACATATGACAAATTCCATTTTCGTGTTGTAAGATTTGTCAAGAATTGTTGTGGCTGGGAAGAGGAAATTCCTTTCTAAACTCTCTTCTGCAATGGCAGTTCAACAAATACGCATGCTCACAAAGTGGCTTACCTCATTAGTCAGTGGCGCACATGGAAAATAAAATATGCACAACAGCAAACCAGTTCCGCACATAGAGAAAAATAATTAGAGGGAACATTGGTAACGGCCACAGCAAAAATCTTGGACTGTATCTTTGAATGTCTTCGAATGACAGAGGGACAATAGAGAAACCTTACTTCTTTTGTTCTTTCGTCACTCTCAGCTTCTTTTGTAAAAACCCTTGTAGGTTAAAAGCAATAAAACAAAACAAAAAAAAACAAAAACAAAAAAAATGCAGAGGGTCTTGAACTTGATCCTTGCAGCCACAAGGAGCCAGTGGAGGGATTTCAGCACCGGAGAGATGCGGTCCCTGGGCTTGAGGCCAAGGATAGGTCTCATGGTTCTGTTCTGGATGAGTTGTAGAGGGCGCAAGGCAGCGGCAGGGAGGTTGAGAAAGAGTCTGTTGCAGTAGTCCAGCCTAGAGAGGACCAGGGCTCTGGAGACAGTAAGCCGCTGGGGGAAGGTGAGAAAGGGAAGAGTACCTCTGAGAAGGTGCAGCTGGTAGTTGGACTTTTTAGAGATGTCGGAAATGTGATTGGAGAAGGAGAGAGTGCAGTCGAAGATGACCCCAAGGGTTTTTGCCTCGCAGGTGGGTGCGGGCGCAGGGCAAAGGGAGGCCAGCCAAAGTGAGAGTGGGAAAGTGGGAGCAGGAGTCCCAATGCAAACGATCTCCGTCTTACTGACATTGAGACAGAGGTCATTTGCAGCACACCATGACTGAACTATACATAAGTGTTTCAAGGTGCGAAAATGACTGAAGGAAAGTTGTGTGTCATCTGCATAACACTGGATGTTAGAGGTGAAAGTGGCAATCACACGTGCCAGAGCAGCCATGTAGACATTGAAGAACCAGTGGGATAGGTTAGAACCCTGGGGAACGCTGCAGGTTGAAAGAGTGATAGTCGAGAGGAAGGACCCAAGTTCCACCTGTGATGGGCGGTTGGAAAGGAAGGAAGTTAACCACACCAGAGCATGACCTGTGATTCTCAGGATGTCTCAAAGAGTGCGATCAGGATGTTGTGGGTTACCATATCAAAGGCAGAGGAAAGGTCAAGAAGAATGAGGACAGAGGGAGTGTTGGTGTCAATATTTGAGAGCAGGTCTTCACAGGTGTTCAGAAGTGCAGTTTCCGTGCCTCTGGATGCTCTGAAGCAAGACTGATGGTTGTGGAGGCAACCGCAGATTCAGTGTGGAGGGTGAGCTAAGTGATAGCCAGTTTCTCCAGGGGTTTTCCCAGGAAAGGGGTGATAGAGATAGGGCTGAAGTTTGCCAGAATAGAGGGGTCGGCTGAGGGTTTTTTAAGCAGAGGGTGCACAAGGGAGCGCATAAGAGAGGTTGGGAAAACTCCAGTGGCAAAAGAGAGATTGCAAAGATCAGCCAAGGCTGGGGCGAGAGAGTCAATGTTGTCCTTAATGGTTTTGGAGTGGTAGGGACCTGTTTGGATGAGGCCTTCATAGACCAGACTTGTCTGGCAACCTCATCAGGTGTGATGGGGTGAGAGAAGATAGGAGCAGTAGTGGAGGGTTCAAGGGAGACTCCAGAGGTGTAGGTATATGATGTGGTGTGGAAGTGAGAGAGGAAAGGATGTCTTGGGTTTTTATGGTGAAGTGTGCAGCCAGGGCCAAGCAAAGGTCCTGGGTGGGTGTGACAGAAGAGGAGGCTGCTGCAGGATTGGCCAGTTCCTTGCAGACTTTGAAAGGTTTGGCTGTGTTGTTTGATGCCACAGAGATTCGGGCTTGAATAAAGACTCTTTTCTTGGTGAGGATTTTATCAGTTTATCAGAGGGTCCACTTGATGCATTACATTTACGCTCAGCTGACCTGCACTTGCGTTTAAGGGCAGTCGGATCAGAGTCGTACCAAGAGTTGCACATTTTGGAAGGCTTCAGTCGAACCCTCATGACCGGGGCAAGAGTATCAAGGGTGTTAGAGATAGAGCGATTGAAGCTAGTGAGGGCTGTGTCAAGGTGGGAGACAGTCACATGAATAGGAGGCGCAGAGTAGGTGGAGGCAAAGGCAGCCGCTGTTACTCTTTTCATGGGTCTGGTGACTATGAAACAGTGGCTGCGCCAGGTGTGCCGATGCAAGGGGAGAGGAGAGCTTCAAGTGTGAAGAGAGAAGAGAGTGCTCCATCCAAGAGAGAGAGAGGCGGTGATAGGGATAGAGAGAGGGATGTCGGCAGAGATGAGAGCATCCAAAGTGTGGCCCGCAGTGTGTGTGGGGCCAGAGGGTAAGATGGAGAGGGAGAGAGAATCGCATAGGTTACGGAAAGGTCGTTAGGAGTCAGGAGTGTCCAGATGGATGTTGAGGTCACCCAGCAGGAGGAGTTGAGAGAAGGAGGAGAGTAGAGAGGGGGCCAGGTCAGCCCATTCCGAGAGGAAGAGAGAAGATTGTCCTGATGGATAACAGAAGGTGGCCATAAGGAGAGAAGATTTAGGAGAGAGTGAGAGTCTGCAGACTAGGCATTCGAAAGGAGGAGTAGGCCTGAGTGGGGATGATAGAAACAGGTATCCATTCTTGGAAGATCAACACCACCCCCACCCCCTCCTGAGCCCTTGGTTATGGGCACAGAGAGGATCTTGTATCCTTCAGGGAGGAGCATGGCAAACCTCCTGACAGAGCTGCCGCCGTGAGGACGAGCACATCAAGATACATGTGCTCAAGGAGATTTCAGATGTCAGACCAGTGTTTGACAGCAGAGCGAGAGTTAAGAGTGGAAATATGGAGCAGATTGCCATCTTTGAAGGTTTTACGCAGGGGGCACAGGGGATGGTTGTCCCCCCCACCCCCCCGAGAGTGGCGAGAGAGCCAATGGGATGGTGGAGGATGGCGGAGGGGCCGGAGCCTACAAGAGAGCCTGTGGAGTGAGGCACAGCAAGGGTGCCTGTGCAGAGGAGGAGGAAGGCACTGCAGGCAAGGGTGCCTGTGCAGAAGAGGAGGGAGGCACAGCAGGCAAGGGAGTCTGTGCAGAGGAGGAGGAAGCCACCACAGGCAAGGGAGCCTGTGCAAAGGAGGAGGGAGGCACCACAGGCAAGTGAGCCTGTGCAGAGGAGGAGGAAGGCACAGCAGGCAGGCACAAGGCTGGCCTATATAGTTAAGACAGGATGCATGAATTTCTTGGGGTACAGGCCACGTGAAAATGTGTTTGCTGACATATAGTGTTGGGATAATCCTCAAAAAGGGCACAACAAGCACGAACATGAGCACAGGATAATGCTGGCATTTATAGATAAGACAAGATGCATGATTTTCTTTGTGCTAAACCAACATGGAATGGGGCAGCGCTGGCATATATCCTTGGGACAGGCTGCATGTTTTTAATTTGGCATGAAACTGTGTTTTACAGTGGCAGTTATGGCATATATTGCTGAGCGAAGCCTTTTTCTTTTCTTTCAGCCGAACCATCATGAAAGGGGGCACCACTTGCAGTGTAATATGTTGTTGAGACTGGCCATGTCAATTTCTTTGGCCACGAGCTGCTTGAAAAAAATAGTTTACAGTGCAAATGCTAGTGTATATTGTTGGGACAATCATCATGATGGTCTATGGGTACAGCCAGCATAAGATTGGGGGAGGTGCTGATGCAGACAAGTCACATGATTTTCTTTGGTCATAAGCAGCATGGAAATGCATTTAACTGTGGCACTATTAGCCTATATTATTGAGTTAATCCCCATAATTCTCTGTGTGCAGACCCAGCATTAAAGGGGACTGAGGGAGGGACATTACTGACATATATTGTTGAGACAGGCTACATGATTTTTCTCTTGGCATAATCAGTATGTAAGAGGGTAGATCTGGCATATGCTGTTGAGGCAGGCTTCATGATTTTCTTTGGGGACACGACACATGAAAAGGTGTATTACAGTAGCAATGCTCGTACATATTGTGTTTAGGCAATGTTTGCGATTTTATTTTGGCACAACCAGCAGCAAAATGGGCTGGGTCAACAGCAGCAATAGCAAATATTGTTGAGACAAGACAGGTCACATGATTTACTTTGGGCACAAGCAGCATCTAAGGGGGCAGCATTGTCATATATTATTAAGATAGGTGTCAAAGGCCTTGTCTGGCCCTGATCACTCTGGGATAGATGTAGGACTCCCTCCTCTCGTTTGCCAACCAGGACTCATGTGTCTACTGTACAAAGTTCCGGCCAACCACAACATGGCCTGCCACGCCGCGTACAATGTTTCACGCTCCCAGGGCAGGAGCTTCCTACCAGGAAACACAAAAGCTCCCGATTGCAAATGATTCTCGCATTGCAACTTTCTTGTTGCTCCACGGCTGTGTTCCTCTCTCTGACTTCTCCAAGCTATGATATTCATTCGTCTCTTCATTCTGCGATCCTCTTTTCCTCTTACCTTGTGCAGCAGACTGCTGCTGCCTCCTACCTTCCTGAATTCCTTGCTCCTGCCTGTTCCAGTCGCCCCCGCTGATGCCTCCTTCGGACCAGCTCTTCTACCACATCTGAAACTACAAGGTTTGTACCCTATTTGGAGGGTTTTCCTTGGACCCAGCCTTTCTGAAGGCATGGGGGATCTGTTCTATTAGAGAGCTCTAGCTTCTAGGAAGGACAGGCACTAACAAGGCACAGGTTAGAGCAAAAGCTGAAAGATTGCAACGCCTAAGGCCTTATCTGGACATGGCTCTGTTACAGGATTTGATGGCAGCAGTACAAAATCTTACAGCTGAGGTCCGGACCGTTAAAAATGAAAACCTGTACTTAAGACAAGCATTGCAGGTTTGTGATGCTTTACCTGGTGGCGCCACAGGCGCAGCAATGTCTGTGGAGAAATAGTCTGGGAACCCCAAAAAACACAAAGAAATATTGGTGAAATTCCGATTAGCATTGTATTGTTTTGTAGTTGTCATTTATATAGCGCAATTTTCTCATTTGTATGGCCTCAATGTGCTCTGTGGTTAGAACACCCTTAGGGACCGGAGTCCAGGCATGGGAAAACGTTCTAGGATTAGACTTTAAGATGCGTGTGTGCATTTGGCCAAGATTAGGACTTAAGCAGGCTGGCTAGGCTCCAGTAAGCAACCCAACAGGTTAGATACGTGGGCATGTGCTGTGGGTGGTCATGACAGAGCGCTAGAGCAGGAGACTCGCTGTGTACCCAGCTAGACCAAATTTGTCATAGGTTGTCACTGTATGCTAATGGCAGAGGTGTTGAGGCAAGTCCGGGGTTTCAGTGCGATAATTTATGTGACCAACTAGACCGAATTTGCATTCTATAGTGCGTGGATGGAGAGCCGTGCCTGGGGCAGATGTCCAAAGAAGTGGTGCATTTATACATACCTTAAACTTGGAGGTAGTTTATCTTCAATGTCGCTGTGACAGATATTCTGGCACTATAGGCCGGCCATCTCTTAGTCTCCCAAGGCATCTTCTAGTACTGGGTAGAATGCTACCATGCAAAGGACCATGCTACTGGGATTCTTTGAGTGCAATAGGCAAATAAATTAAATAAAAATAGTTGCTACATGTCTTACACGTTCTGAAGAAGCTAACCAAATAATCTAATAAGCGCGATGTCAAGGGATACTTGCATGTAACCACTGTGCGGTTCAGTGTCCAACTTAAGCAGTTTTGAGTGCAAAGCGGTTTGCTAGCAAGTAACTTGAAGCATCATGGGCGGGCTGAGGCTTTGTAGGCATAATGCTCTAAGTGGTGCCACATGTGTTAATTCGATACAGTGCCAGGCTACTTACGTGTCTTGATCCAGACCTATGGCATTTCCTTAGTGGTGTTGTAAGGGTCTAACCTATGATATATTTCCCATCCCCAGAACCATCTGAGTGCATCACCGTTCCTACCCCTAAAATCCATCTAAGTTCATACCATGTCCTATGTCCAAATTCAACTAGGCGCACTTAATTTCTACCTCCAGTGAACATATGATTTGAGTGTTCTGAGTGCTTGGGCCAGCCCCTCTGATAATTAGATAGGGCAATCCATCTAAGTGCATAGCATGTCCTATCCCCATAATCCAATAGGCCCACTTCATTTGCTACTTCTAGTGATCAATTTAATCAAGCATTCTGAGTGTTTTGGGCAAGCCCCCTTTGATATTAGATATTAGATATAGATTTAGAGAAGTATCTTTTCAGACCGACCAATCTAAAGTGGGCTTTATAATAGCCCATATGTCCGGTAGTGCTCTGGCTTGGGAAACTACCAAGGTTTCCACCAATGATCCCTTGATGAATTCCTATGCCGGGCTTTCACCAGCTTTTTAAAAATCTTTGATTGACCTGACCTCACCTACATGGCACAGGAAGACCTTTTAGAATTTCATCAGCGACAGCTTGCTTTCCTCACTTACATTACGAGGTTCAAGCAAATGGTAATGCAAGCAGCCTGTTCTGATGAGGCTTGTTTTGCACTGTACAGACTGGGGCCTGCAGGCGACCTCAAGAATGAGCTTTCACACATACTGCGTCCTGCATCCCTGGATCAGCTCATACAATTTGTGCTACAGATTGGTTTCTGTCTACAGGAGAGACATTTAGAGCGATGGAACGGTTGGGTTGTCCTCCACCTCTGTTCCTTTGCACCTTCATCTAATACCTCAGAAGCACTGAAAGATGCTACAAAACCTATGACAATAGGTATGGCTCGAGGGCCACTGTCGACAGAAGAATGGAATAAACTAAGCGAGAAAGGATTATGCATGTACTGCAGTTAGCCTCACATCTCTTAAGGTCTTGCCCATTGGCACCAAGGAGGAAGGAAAACTCCAACTCACAATCCTAAAAGGGACTCAGGATCAGGAGCAATTACACTGTCCCTTGCAACAAGACAACCCTAGTCTGCCCTTAAGGTGACCTCACATTTGCTGGTTCTGACTGTAGTTTTACAACTCGCTGAGTCCAAATCAGTCAAAGTCTCACCCATGGTGGACTCAGGGGCAGCAGGCCTGTTTATGGGTGCTTCTTGGCCCGCTCATATGGCAATTCAATTATGCAAAAAGAAACAACCAGTTCCGGTGGAGTGGGTGGACATAAGTCTTTTAGAAAGTGGACCCATTACAACATATGCCGCACCCTTAAAGATGCACATACATCACAATGGTTACATGGCTTTATACCAACATATTTTATAAATAACTTTTTTTTAAAAACATTTTTTATGGTGGGGCTCTCAAACCCCTGTATCCCACCCTTAAAAACGCACCCCAACCACTTCACAAACATATTTAACCCTTCACCCCACCCCTAAATGCATTCTCTATAAAAATGTTAATTATAAAATGTTCGCTCTATGTTCATTCTTTATAAAATATTCGATATAAAGACTCCACACCCATCAAGATGTGAAAGATATAGAACTTGATATCTTACAAGCAGCCCATTTTCCCATCAAATTGGGTATTCCCTGGCTCACACTCCATAAGCCATATATCAATTGGAGGGCCCAGACCCTCTTTTTGGGTTCTGAATTCTGTGTGTTGTAAAGACATCATGAGTCAGACAGACAACAGATTCATGTTTGTTGAACAAAGTTTTATTACATCAAAAGGTAGGGTGCAGTAATGCCTAAATTGCCCTATTCTAAGGTGTGATTTCCCTACCTAAAGAAAACTAAGGATTGTCTGCGTCAGGAAGTCCAAAGTAAAACATCTGTCTGTGTCCAAAACCTATACTTGCCCTCACAACTAACTGCATACAATGTGTAGGGATGTGAGAATCAAAAAGGAATAGAGTTCAGAGTAACGTCCAGAGCTTCTTCTAGCTCTTGGCTTGTAATCAGCTTCCCCTTCTCCAAGTTCAAAATAGTTCGCCAAGCACAGGGGTTCCCTTCCCCAAGAGTTCAACTTTTCCAGCTTTTCAACAAAACAGCACATGGGGTTTTCTTTCCCCCTCCCAAGAGTTCCAATCTTCCAGCTTTCAAAACAATACTTGACTTCAAAATCATCAACAAGGTCATTGCGCAGCACAAGCTTCCTTATAGGTGATTCCAGTGGCTTTTCCATTTAGGGGACACCTGTTCTAGGCGCAGTTGTCAGACCACACGGTCCACCTATTACAGGTGACGCAACTGGCTGCTTTTCCATTAACACCAGTCCACTGCTTCTCCTTAGTAGTGGTGCTTGCTTCCTTCACATATGTCACACTCTCCTGACACTTTATTGTGGCTTGGTTGGTTACCATTCACTTGTTACACTTTCCTTGGTTCTCTTTGCTCTTGCCAATGCTTGTTTCCTTATAACACACAGTTCCTTGAACCCTCTTGGCTTTGGTCAATGCTGGATTTCTCATAACATATAACTCTGCTCTCTTGGCTTTGCAACACTTGTTTCTCAGTTAATACAGATCCTTGTAATGTGGCTATTGACAATACTTGGTTTCTCATATAATGCAGTGCATCATTTCATTACAGTTTACATACTTCCTTTCATTAAGGTTCACACTCTTCCTTTCACTCCTCACAATGTTCAAGAGTGTTCACAACTTGCTTTCATTTTGTTCAGTATTCAAAATGCCTTTAACTTTGATTTCGTTCGGCATTCAAAATGCCTTTAATTTACATTTCAAAGCGTGTTTCCATTGAAATTAATGTCCAACACTTTCTTAATACGTCCGCTTGCCAGCCTGATTTTCCCGTTTCTGATTTCACTTAATAGTCGGACTTATGGTTTCTTGTGAGGTCTTCCACCACCACGGTTCTTTTGTCTCTGTGCGGTAACTCGCATCTTTCTCCCAGTGGTCTTCAGTGGCTCATGCTCACCCAGCAGTGCTTCCTCTGCGATGCAGGACTCACACGACTGTTTCCCTTGGACTCACCGACCTCCTTCTTGTGGCTTGCCACCGGCCTCCAGCGTCCCGTATATTTGCTTCCCGCTGCATAAGCTATGCACTTTTCCACGGGTCTCAAGCGCTCCTCATACCACACTGCTAGACCGGAATGGTCTGCCGGCACCCAGCAGTTCATGGGGGTATCCGTAGAAATTATCGAATTGAAAAAATCGAATGGAGAAATGACTGCATGTTTTTAGTGATTTTGTTCAGAATTTGGGGACATTTAACTAAAATATAGGTGTGGGGTAGGGTAAGGGTAATAGTTAAGGTGGGGGACAGGGATAGGGGGTCTCCCCCACATAAACAAACAGTCCCTTGTACTTTCGATTTTTTTCATGGACAACTGTTCATGAGCATTCTCCCACAACTGACTCCATTTCTCTCTGGATTCCACCTTTTAAAGTTCCCGCCTCCATGCTCATTCCAAAAAGCACTAGACCGCTCACCACTAAGGCGATAGTCTTGCTGTACTCTGGATTTCCACATCCTTGTCTCAGTACTTAGCTGGGGTCGATGTGTGTCTATGATAACAAAGTGAGGATGTGTTGTTCGAGTCGTTCTCTTCTTCATCCCAGTAGCATACTGGGGTGTTTTGGGGAATGTTTTAGGGGAAGCACAGAAAAAGTGCTGACAAAAGCTGATAAGGGCTTAAGGGATGGATGGTTCGTTGTGAAAGGGAAATGGGGGGGATACCATGTAGGATGTTTTCTCCCAACTTTCCAAGTCTCCACCCAGGTGATCCTCCCTCGCATATCCAGCCCCAGGGTCGGGATCCCAAAGCGATGGCCTTTCCCTGGCCACCTGAGAAGAGGAAACCAGGGGAAAAGAAGTGAGGACGCCCTCAGGTTCCACAGTGTCCAAAGAACACACAATAGGGTGCCTATAAGCTAAATGTGCAGGGTTGGTCCCAACAATAGTATTTTAACACGACAAAGGAACAAAACCCTGAGGTTTCATTGACAATTGCAACAACTGTCACACTATTCCAAAGTGGTTCTCGTGAGAGAGCCAGTATGGAATACAACAGGAGGCATTCCATCTTGCAGTTTGCATAAACAGATGACAGCAGGATAGGAGGAAGTTTTAGCTGCAACTACCTGAATTCCCTCTAGTGCTACCTTGTGGTGGTGTGCCACTTATCTAAAAGCGGATAGGATAAGTTTGTTTGTTTGTTTGTTTGTTTGTTTATTTTATTTCTATAGCGCTCCGGACCCGGGAGTAAAAGGGCGCTTAGTACAAGGCACAGTACATGGTAATAAGCAGTAATAGTTGAATAACAGTTATATACAGAATATCCAGACAGTGGAGGTAATGGCAACCAATAAAGACAAAAATGAGACATGTGCAATATGTACAATTTATAGCTAAGTCTAACTTAAAGGTTGACTTTTTGTCAAAAGCCACCCAATGGCAAGTTTCCTGAACGACTGGAAGGATTTGGATGACTTAATATTCAGTGGCAGGGCGTTCCAGAGTTGGGAGGCGAGGACAGTGAAGCTCGAGCCTCCGGCTCTTTTAGAGGTAAATCTGGGTACTGTGAGGCATAAGGTATTGGAAGATCTCGTGGTTCTGATGGAAGATTTCATGGTGAATTTGTTAATCAGGTAGGGGGGCTAGATGATTTAGAGCTTTGTAAGTGAGGCAGAGGGTGTTTAGATCGATTTTGTGTTGGATAGTGAGCCATTTGCATGTAGTTCTGGAGGCAGAGATGTGCTCACGCCTGGGAATGTTTAGCGCTGCCCTTAGCGCATTATTTTGAAGGACTTGGAGTTTACTAATTATCGCTTGGTTAGCCCCTAAGTAGAGGCTATTACAGTAATCTAGTTTAGATTGTATAAGAGCTCTAGCTGGTGTGAGGCAGCTGTTAGAGGAAAGAAATGGTCTAGAAACTCTAATTTAATTAGTTTTCCTGTATAGGCAGTGGCTGAAGCTGTTGAGTTGACTTGCTTAGTGAGGTTAATGTTGGCATCGAGGTAGAGGCCAAGTGTTTTCACGTTTTTGGCGACCGGGATGGTATTGCCATCAATTGTGATGTTGGAATAGTTGGGACTAAGTTTTTGTAGGTTGTTCGGAGAACCAACAATGAGCAGTTCAGTCTTCTCGTCGTTCAGGCAGAGGCCATGTGTGGCCATCCATGCCTGAATGACAGAGAAGATTTCATTGATCTTGGCTACATCGGTATTGTAGTTGCCAGAGATGGTGAGGAGTATCTGGGTGTCATCCGCGTAATTTGTATAGGTGACACCCAGACGATCCAGTTTATCAAAGAGGGGCTTTGTAAAGATATTGTATAGGGTGGGTGAAGCACATGGGCCTTGTGGGACACCGCAGGTGATAGGGATGGGGTCTGCTGCTGCCACTGGAGAGAACACTCTTATAGTTCTATTGGCCAGGAAGGACTGTATAAACATGACAGCAGAGGGGGAAAAGTGGGTGGCTGAGGAGAGGTGGTTGCAGAGTATTTTATGGTCGACCAAGTCGAAGGCTACTGAGTGATCTAAAGGAGTAGGATGGCAGCCTTACCCTTATCTTTAATTTCGTCAATCTGACTTTTAAGATCAACAAGGGCCGTTTCTGTTCCATGCTGAGGCCGGAAGCCAGACTGACGCAATCCAAGTAATTGGTTGTACTCTAGGTAATGCTGAATTTGCAAGTAAGCAACTCTGTCAAGGATTTTTAACAGGAAGGGAACGGTTGTGATAGGCCTGTAATTTGTGGGGATGGCTGGGTCCAAGGTCTGTTTTTTTAGTAGCGGGAGGACCCAAGACTGTTTCAAATTGTTGGGTACTGAATTGGTGGAGAATGACACGTTTATGAGCTTGGAAATGAAAGGGGCGAGGTCACTTGCTGCATCTTTTATAATCTGTGCGGGACAGCTGTACCCTTTGCAATTTAACGGTTCGAGGGAGGTTATGATTTTTTGCACTTCTAGTTCGGTTACTTTTTTGAAGGTGAAGCCATCGTTAGTGTTAGGAGTGGTAGGTGGGCTAGGGATAAGGAATGGAAAATAACCACAATCCTAATGTACAACTGATGGTAAGATTTTAAAAATTGGGGCAGCCTCCTGCTTAAAAAAGGCATCAATCACACTGCGTGAGAAGGGCAGTGTGTGACATCACAGCCAGTATTAAAAAACACACACTAGGTCAGTCTACTAACGGCAACAATTCCATTTTTAATAACCTGTAGACCCAATCTAATGTGTACTAATACTCTAAATGAAAATCATAAGTTATCAATTCAATCAGAGAGATTTTTTAAAAAAACAAGATTTTTGAACATTCAAATTGTTCACTATGACTATAAAATATTGCGCAAGTTTGGCGCCCTACTGTAGGATAGACTTGGATATGAAGTGAGGTTTGGTCTGATGTCTTTGTCCATTAATAGCAAAGACCAGTGTTGTTTCAGAATTCGTTGTACTTCATAGCTGTCCACATTATATCTTGTCACAAATTTGATGCTACAATCTTTAGTTGGTTTCTTTTCCTTAGGTGTGAGTAATATCTCTCTTGTCATCATGCTGGTTTTATACTTTACGAGTTTTAGATTGTGCGTGGTGGAACCTCTTGCCTCAGATCTTTGGTCCAGGAGTGAGCATTCTTTGTCGAAAGCCTCATTTGTGTTGCAATTTCATTTGGCTGTACTGTATTCTCCTTGTGCTATGTTGGTGATTACTGACTTTCTGTGGCAACTGCTGTGTGTAGTACAGAGTTGACCTCTGTGGGATTCTGGTATGTTTTCATCGTCCGTTTGTTGTTGTTGACCGTTATTGTAAGGTCCAGGAATTTGATCTTTGTTGCTCTTATATGGCTTGTCAGTTCGATTCTGAATTCGCTGTTGTTCAGGTATAATACATAGTCTTCCAGTTGGTTTTGTGTTCCTCTTCATATTAGTATAATATCATCTATGTAGTGGAACCACTCCACAATCTGCTGTGTGAAGCCTGTTTTGTTCATAGCATGTTTTCTCTCAAAAGCATGCATGAAGCTATTTGCTAAGAGTGTTGCATAGCTGGCTCCCATTGCTATGCCTCTGGTTTGCCAATTGTAGTCACAGTTGAATAAGAAGATGTTGTTCCCCAGTGAAACTCTTAGAAATTCTTTGATAATTTCCAATTGGTCATGGTATGATGCTGATCTATCTGAAAACAGGTATTCCAAGGTTTGTATTGCTAGTCCATGCTCGATTGATGTATACAGAGCTTTGACGTCAAGCGTTGCTAACAAGAATCCTGGCTCCCATTTTACTTCAGACAATATTTTGAGGGTGTGCATGAAGTCTCTGTTATGTTGGGATGGTTACCACTAGCGGTTGGATTATGTTGTTAACATATCTTGCTAGGGGTTCAGATAATCCTCCAATCCCACTCATTATGGGTCTGCCATCCGGTACATTTACAAAGCTTTTGTGGATCTTGGGCAGGAAGTAGAGTGTTGGCATGATCTGGTGGCTCACCATTAAGTATTTGTATTCGTCATCTGAGATGAGGCCCTGCACTGGTATTTGTTAAGTAGTATAGCATGCTCCTTGAGCATAACTGGGTGTGGGTTGCTGCTAAGTTTCCTGTAGCTGCCAGGGAGGTTTAGGTGGTTGTCTGCAATTAGTATGAAGTCTGTTTTGTCCATGACTGCAATATTGCCCCCCTTTTCGGCTTCTTTTATCATCAGGGTGTCGTCATCGGGTAGTTGTTGTAATATTGTAGATTCTTCCTTACTGAGAATCATTAAGTTTTTTGTTGTTGTGACTCTGTCTTCTAGTTTGTGTAGGTCCATTATGACTCATTGCTGGAAAGTTTCTATGTAATTCTCTACAAAGAGTTGGGGTGTACATTTTGATTTGCTTTTGAGTTCTGGGGTATTCATTGTTGCAGCTTCTATTTCCAGGTGCATCATAATGTCTTTTTTACTTATTGGATCCTCTTTGTCCAATGTGCTCAATATATATATATATCATTGAGGTCTTCAAGTGTTGTTGTACTCGGGTGTGTCTTTTGATGCCTGGGTTGGTATATTTTTGGTTTTGTGGCAAATAATCTTTTCAGTTTGATTTGTCTGATAAATTTGAACAGGTAAATTTGGATATCCACAAAGTTGTTATAGCTTGTTGGTGAGAAAGATAGACCTTTGTTAAGTACTTGTCTCTCTATTTGTGTTAGTAGTTTGTTTGATAAGTTCATGACTAAATTTGGTTGTTCTCTTGTCGCACTTGTTTTTGTGAGTGCGATCTTGTTCTCCTTTTGTCTATTTCTTTGTCTAACTCGTTGCCACTGCTTGCCTGCTCTCCTGCCTCTTCTTCGTTTGTTGGGGTTCCAATACTTGTCAATGGTACCACAAACCGAACATGTTTTTTTGTTTGTGATTTTGTACAGTTTGCTTTCTTGTCGCACTGTATCTGCTCTAAAAAAGAAAGTTTGCTTGTAGTTTGTCCAGAACTTGTGCTGCGGTTAGCTGTTTCTTCTGGTTCGCTCTCAGCTTCTGATCTTGCGGGTGAACTGTTCGGGGTACTTTCACGAGATGTTGGTGTGTTCTGGTCATATTTTCCTTGATAAGTGAAGACTCAGTCCTCCCTGTAATTGCGGTCATCTCTGAAAAATGTATGTAGTTTCCTCATCTAGGTGTGCTTTAAGTATTCTGAACATGGTTTTCTAATTGTTCTCCTTTGTTGATGCTGGTGCCTCATAGTTTTCAATTTCCGCCTTGACTTCATCCATTTTCGAGAATAGTTAATTATGTGCTTTTTCAGCATGTTCAATCAAGAGTAGGATAATTGTCTTGGAACTGTGGACCACATTTTCCTCCCATTGGTCCGCTAAGTCTGTGTCTTTAGGATCTTCAACGTCAGTAAATATTAGTATTCTTAGACCTCTTGTTTCATTGTGGTTTTTTTCCACAAATGTATTGATTTCTTTTGTAGAAAGCTTCTCAAGTTTCATGAATTTATGTTTGAGGTCTTCCTTTGGGTTTGGTGTGGTTTTTAATGCATTGTCTGTTGAGCCTCTTGGGGCAAATAGGGCCCTTATGTCTTCCGTTTGTGATAATAAGTAATCCGCCATTGACAGTAGAGCGTGTGGACTGGTGGTTCCCTAGTACAAGACTAATGAAGATGAGTGGGCTCTAGGATACGAACACTTCCGCGCTTTGCTCTGATTTTAGATGATATGGTGATTGTAATACTGCAAGGTCACAGGTAGTTGGAGGTGGTGCCCACGCCTCCTTGATATGGTTATAAGGTGGTGCCTATGCCTCCTTGATATGGTTATAAGAGACATTTCCGGGATACCTCATACTGGCTATATTTTGAGAAGTGATGAATATCCGTACAGTTTGTTGGTTAGGTGTTATTTATTTAACTGAAGACATTTAGTCTGAGGTGGCGGTCAGCCGACAGGTCTTACGACGTAAAGGGTCTTTCTCAAGGCTGATAGTTAACATAACATATCAAGGATAAGGTGATATGAGTGACATTTGGTGAAGTCAGTGACAGGTTTGTGCATAACGCGTGAAAAGGTGAATCAAGTATACATCCATTCGTATTTAACATGATTTCCATAAAGAGTATGTGTGTCAAAATTAATTGTATATTACATTGTACACAAAGGTAAGTTACTTTGTTTGTTTTTTAATTTGTATGGCGCACCAGACCCAAAGGTAACTGAGCGCAACAAAGAAACAGAATACATGGATACTTAAAAGCTTAGTTACAAAGTGGGTCAGAGGTACAAATAAGTAATTACAGATAATAATCTAAACAAATCACTAGAAATAATATACATATATACAAACGGGCTAGGTTAGATCTTCAGAGATTGGCTATTAAAAAAAGGTTAATCTTGATGGTCGTTGGAATATAGCCATGTGAGAATATTCTGTCTGAAGCTTAAGTACGATTGGTCTATTCTGGTGTCAAGCGGAAGAGCATTCCAATACTGGGCTGCCTTAACCGGGAAGCTATTGCCGCCTGTTTTTTTTTTTTAGCCTGAATTTGGGTATCTGAAGGCAGTAGGAATTGGTAGTTCTGGTAGGGTGGGTCGAAGTTTTTCTCACTATTCTCGCCGCGAGGTAAGGAGGAGATGCGTTGTTAAGGCATTTAAAAGTTAGTGAGTATGTTTTAAGTGAGATCCTGGCGCATATTTTTAGACACTTTTGTTCTCTTCTTATATTGGATGTGTGTTCTCTCGTGGGTAAGTTAAGGGCAGTCCTAAGGGCATTATTTTGCAATATTTGAATTTTGTCGATGATGTATTTGTTGGCTCCCAAGTACAAGGCATTGCAATAGTCAAGTTTGGATAATATAAGGGCATTGGCAAGGATGATGCAAGGATGATGCAGCTGGCTTGTGTATGGAAAGCTTGGCATGCCCTAATGAGCTTGCAAGTATAGGCTGTGGGGGATGCTAGGGAGTTAACTTGCTTCTTCAGCATCAAGGTAAAAGCCTAATGTTTTTGCTACCTTAGCTACTGTAATAGTATTGCCATCGATGTTGAATGCAGAGTAGTTGGGGCTAAGTTTTTTTTAGGTTGGCGGCAGAACCGAGGAGCAGGATTTCGGTTTTGTCATCATTCAGGCATAGGCCATGAGTGGCCATCCATGCCTGAATGAGATATATTTAATTTACCAAGGCCGTATCAGTGACAAAATTGCCCGAAAAGGGAATGAGGATCTGAGTGTCATCTGCATAGTTAGTGTAGGTGATACCCGGTCTGTCCAATTTGTCAAATAGGGGCTTGGTAAAAATGTTGTACATAGTTGGCGAGACGCAAGAACCTTGGGGTACACCGCAAGCTATTTTGATGGGGTCCGCTGATGCAGAAGTAGAGAAAACTCTCATAATGCGGTTGTCCAGAAGTGATTGGACCCAGGCTATGGCCTCGCTTGAAAAGTGGGCAGCCGATGCCAAGTGTTCGCACAGGACAGTGTGATCCACCAGGTCAAAGGCAGCAGACAAGTCCAGGAGGAGTAGCATGGTGGTGTTCCCCTTGTCGTTAAGCTTGTCAGTCTGTGCTTGGAGATCAATTAAGGCTGTCTCTGTGCCATGTTGTGGTCTAAACTCAGATTGGCGGGCACCTAGAAGCTAGTTGGATTCAAGATATTGCTGTATTTGTAAATAAGCTACTCTATTATCTTAAGAAGGAAAGGTACCGTGGTAATAGGCCTGTAGTTGGTAGGGATAGAGGGGTCTAGTGTTTGCTTCTTGAGGAGAGGTAAAACACATAATTCTTTTAAGTTACTTGGGATGGTGTTGGTAGAGAAGGAGGCGGCATTAATCAGTTTAGTTATGAAAGGGGCTAAATCCCTTGCCGCATCCTTAATTAGTTGAGCTGGGCAGCTGTCACCCTTGCAGTTAGAGGGTTTGAGGGATGCAATGATCTTTTCGGTTTCCTGAATAGATACTTTGGCAAATTTGAATGGGTCAAGCCCTGGTGAGTTTGAAGTAGGTTCTGGAGATTTTATGGAGATTTTGGTCTGGAGTGTTTTTATTTTATTAGCTAGAGCATTTTGGATGTCGGTGCACCATTGTTTGTTTTTAGGTATGTTGTCGGGGGGAGGTTACGGGGGATTCCAGCTCTCTTAGGATAGCAAATAGTTGCATTGTAGATCTTTTCGTTGAATAGATTTTTTTTTTTGGTGAGTAACTATTTTTTGTAGTTGTTAGCAAAGAGTTTAAGTTCAAGTTTATTTTCATCAGACAGGGTGTGCCGCCATTGAGATTCTAGTCTCCTTTTTTGCGTTCTTAGTTCTTTCAGATGAGGAGTGAACCAGGCATTAAGGTGTGCTTGTTGTTTGCTTTTTCGTAATTTCAAGGGAGCAATCGTATCTAAGGCTTTCTTCATAGCGTTATTGTAGCTCTCCACTGGGAGTTCAAGATCCAAATTGTTGGGAGGGCATTGTTCGTGGGGAGTATGAGTGGCAGGAAGTTGTCTGGTGTGATTTTTTTTTTTTAGATCTTGTGGGTAGGGGTGGTGCCATAACTTTGTCTTTGGTAATCTGTTTATCCAGCGTTAATGAGGTAATGGTCTGTCCATTGTTGAAGGGTAATTTTGGCTACAGTAGTATCACAGTTCAAGGTGGCAACCCAGTCGAGGGTCCTACGTTTGTGTGTTGGGGTGAGGACTTTTTGGGTTAGGCCATGTTCTGCTAGCGTAGTGGCTACAGATTGGGCTGGTTTGTTGCCAGGGTCATTAAATCTTAAGTTAAGTTGCCTAATAGTAGGAGTTGCGAGGAGTCTTTAGTGTTGTTAGCTAAACGACTGGATAGATCCTCCTCGAAGGTACCAATGGGTCCAGGTGGCTTATATATTAAGTAGATAGTTAGAGTGTGGCAGTTGGAGACGGGCAATTTGGCTGTGAGCAGTTTGCATGATTTAAGGGGAGGTTGAGCTAGTAGTCTTAAAGCAAGGTTAGTTTTCGCTATAATGGCAAGACCACCTCCTCTGCTGTTAGGTCTGTCTATTCTGATTAATTGATAGTTTTCTGGAATGGCTAGGGAGAGCGCTGGGCCTGCTGCTTCGTGCAGCCAAGATTCAGTGACTGCCAGAAGGTCAAGGTCCTCAGAAGATAAGATGTCAGCTATTTCAGGAGCATGTGCCAATAAAGATATGGCGTTGATCAAGGCTCCAGATAGTGTGGTTCAGTTAGGCACATTCTGGAGTTTTATTGGAATAAGTTTAGGTTGGTTAGTGTTCGAGCAAGGTGTGATTAGGTTGGGGAGTGACTCAAGGTGCTGTGAGGTGACTTTATGTTGGGTCTTGTTGTTATAGCCTGTAGGCTCATAAAGGCGGGATAGTCTAACGCAGAGTCTACTATTTCAGTCCAGAGTGGGGCAAGGTACCTGTTTAGAGAGGAACATGATTAAGCTGATATGTAGTAGGGTTAGGCACAGCAAAGAGGTAATCTGAGCCTTACTGAGGCACATCGTTGTGGTTAGGCGGGGAATGGTAGAGAAAGCAGGCTAGTTCCGCCTAGGCGGGGGGGGGGTGTAATTCAAGGGGCTAGTCCCACATGGGCTGGGCACAATTAATGGTCTCCTATGAGCAGGCAAAGCAAATGGTGTCACAATAGATGGGTTCCTATGAGCAGGCAAAGCAAATGGTGGCACAATAGGTGGGCTCCTATGAGCAGGCAAGCAAGTGGTGGCACAATAGATGGGCTCCTATGAGCAGGCAAAGCAAAAGGTGGCACAATAGCTGGGCTTCTATGAGTGGGCAAAACAAGTGGTGACTCAATTATTGGGCATCTATGAGCAGGCAGAGCAAGTGGTGGCCCAATTAGGGTTCAGAGGCACAGGGGCACACAGTAACACCAATATCATAGTAGGCTAAATGTGAGATAATCACGGTAGAGTACAAAGGCTAGGGTTCAGAGGTGCAGGGGCACACAGTAACACAAATCACAGTGGGTTTAGTGTAATTTGTATGAGGTGGGACAATATTGTTGGACGAGCGGTGAGACTTTCATTTATGCAATAGTTAATAATGGTCTGTCTTCAGATGAAGTGCATAGATCTGAACTGCACTGCGGTGGCACCGGATCCTGCAGTATTCACTTATTTGGTCAAGGTTAATGGTGGATTATCGCCAATGTAATAATACGTGGTTGTAGTGTTGAGGCATGATGTATGGGCACAGGTTAGCAAGACTGATATTGTCGTACTTACAACAGATGATAGGGGCTGCTTGTCCGTCCGCGGGTGTCCGGACATTTCATCGAAAACAATTGGTCGACAGGACATTTGGTCGACGTAATTTCATCGAAAACCAAATGGTCGAATTTTTTTAAAATTTATATATTTATTTTTAAGGTTGTAGTTTAGGGAAAAAAAAGGTTTTTTTTTAGAACCCCCCCAAAAAAAAGGGTTTAAAATAAAAATAAAGAAATTCGACCATTTGGTTTTCGACAAAATTGGTTCGACCATTTGTCCAGTCGACCAATTGTTTTCGATGAAATGTCTGCTAACCTCGTCCGCGAACCGACGTGAACACACGCAGACAGGCGATGCCCTTAATGAGCGCCCTTTGTGAGGCGCCGGCTCACGCTTTCCGGTAACTGAGTGTCACGGAAGAGGAGCGCGCCAGCCTATGGGATTAGGCCTCATTGCCTAGCAACGAGTAAACAAATGCATCAGATCCATTTTAGGATCTTCCTCGTGGTTAATGGCGGTCGTCAAGGGGGACCTGTGGCCTCTATAGCAGTGCAGATAATGGCGGATTGTACTATGGATATAATTATCAGGCAAAACAGGTGGGCTGCAGGAGCTTACCCAGGATTGGGTTATGTTGTCGCGCTATTGTAGTGAAGATTCTTGGGGTGATCCTCGGTTGGGATCCGGGATCCGGAGCTCCCGCTCAGGCGTGGCTCCTATGGCAGTTCCAGGGGCTCCTGCCCTCCTGGATGGTGTGTGGGTTGTGAGGACGCAGACAGGCAAAACAGTTGCAAAGGAGAGAAGAGAGAGGGGAGAGAAGAAGAACAGGGACGGGTTAGGTCTGGTAATCACTTAAATGGTGTAATATGTGGGGACATGATCACATAAAGGTTGTTGGATTAGCTATGTTAAGGTAAAGGGGCTCTGGTGTCCTAGGTGGGGTTCCTTTCTTGAGTGGCGTGTTTCCAGTTGCTCCCAGTCTTGTGTCCTGTTGGGCCTAGTGACTGTAAGGACAATATCTGAGATGAGAAGGGTTGTCACAGCACACAGTGGGGCTGATTTTTAGTTCTGGCCAGTGGGGCCCTGTGCTGGTTAATCTAAGCGAGCGCCTGTGTGGGCTATGCTGTATTCATAATTGCAACCAGTTGGGGATTTGTCTAGCATGGGGGACAGTCTGGCTTGATCAAAATGGGCTGGTTTGTCTCATTAGGTCCCAGTGGGACTAAGTAACTGGTGCAGGAGAGTGGTGGTGGGGGTATGTACGGTGACTTTGGGGTGATTGGCTGGTTTCATGGCTGGGCCCAGGCCTGCATGTAAGAATGAGTGAGGGCTGAAGGTGAAACGTGGTGCTGGCGTTGCTGTGTTGTGGTATGGGAACCTGGCTCCTTTTAAAACTGGCTTTACATCCCAGGGTCTTCTTTTCGACAAACTATTCACAAAAGAATTAGCCAAGTTCCTGGGGATCTTTACTACCCCCAGAGAACGTGTAACTTTCTATAAAACAAGTCCTCAGCCAAGGTTTTCTACAAGACTAGGAGAGGAAGGAACCGGCGGTCGAAGTGAGTGGGAACGGTCGGGAGCGCCGCTCCACTACTTTTATTCTTTACTGTTAACAGTTGCACTACTATTTGCAACCATTTTCACCATTTCCGGAACTGTTCTTTGTTAAGTTAAAGCACACATCTCCACTTTATCACCTGTTAATAGTTACAGCTAAACTGAAATGTCTTTCAACTCAATTGGTTGTCAACCAGAAAGACTGCAACCCTTGAAAAAGGTGTTGCACATTGCTCCCTTCCTGCTGAATCTGTCCCCATTCGGGGTCACAGTTCCTCTACTTTTTTTGGTACACTTCTACCACTGGAAGGAACTACTCTTTCTGTTGGGACCAACTAGATCACAGGTGGACAACTTGCGGGCCAGTTGCGGCCCGCCATGCCATTTTGTCCAGCCCGCGAGGAACCAAAGACTTTCCTAATGGAGGGTGGCCCACAAGCAGCATCGGCCACCCTCCATTAGGAAAGTCTTTGTTGTCTTCTGGGCTGGACAAAACACTGGCCCTCATTGGTTCAGTGCACATGCACCACGGCGCTCATACGAGCCACGTAGTGTGTGTGTGCTGCAGTAAGGCTTGATGCCGGAAGCCATTTCAGCCTTGTCACGCCCATGCCAGCCGTAGTGCCAGAAGCCTCGCCAGCGTCCCAGCACGTCTGGTAAGTACATGGGGAGGGGGCTGTATGTTTGTGTTTGTGTCTCGGGTCTGTCCTGACTGTTTTTTGTTTTTGTATGTATGTTGAGATGTGGGGGTGGGTTGCTGTCGGGTCTGTATGGGTGTTTGTATTTGTATGTCTGCAGTGTATGTTGAGATGGGGGTGGGGGGTGTTGTGTCTGTATGGGTGTTTGTATTTGTATGTCTGTGCGGTATATGTTGAGATGCAGCAGTGGGGGGTGTCTGGTCTGTATGGGTGTTTGTATTTGTATGTCTGCACAGTGTATGTTGAGCTGGGGAGGTGGGGGGGTGTCGGGTCTGTATGGGTGTTTGTATTTGTATGTCTTTGCAGTGTATGTTGAGATGGGGGTAGGGGATGTCGGGTCTGTATGGGTGTTGTTTTTGTGTGTATGGGCAGTGTATGCTGAGATGGGGGGTGGGAGGGGTTCGTATCTGTACAGTGTTATTGTATGTATGTTCAGTGAATGTTGAGATGTGGGGGTGGGGGTTCAGGTCTGTATGGATGCATACTGTATTGGTGTATGCTTGTGAGTTTGTGTACTGAGTTGGGGTGTGGGTTCAGGTCTGTATGGGTTTATGGGGTGGGGGCCATGGTGCATTGTGTTTGGTTGGGAGTGGGAGCCATGGGGCATAGTGTTTGCTTGAGGGGTGGGTGTTATGGGGCATAGTATTTGGTTGAGGGGTGGGGGCCATGGGGCATAGTGTTTGGTTGAGGGGTGGGGGCCTTGTGGCATAGTGTTTGGTTGAGGGGTGGGGGCCATGGGGCATAGTGTTGGGTTGGGGGTGGGGGCCATGGGGCATAGTGTTGGCATAGTGTTTGCTTGAGGGGTGGGTGTCATGGGGCATGGTGTTTGGTTGGGGAGTGGGGGCCATGGGGCATAGTGTTTGGTTGAGAGGTAGGAGCCACAGGGCATAGTGTTTGGTTGGTGGGTGGGGGCCATGGGGCATAGTGTCGCACTCCAAGAGTGAACCCAATAATAAAGCTAAAACAGGCACAGTTAGGAGATGTACATCCTTTGCTTTTTGTGGAAACCTGACTCAACAAAGGCCATACTCCTCTTGGGCAACCCAAACAGCAAAGTATAGCAGTCCAAAATAACGGAATGTCCAATCAAGGGTCAATAAAATATATATAATTTAATTAAACAGACGATATGCAATAACTAAATAGAAATAAATGATAACAATGGAAAATGTGTAATACAAAATGTAAGTTTGAAATACAAATAAAAATAGTTACACCTCAAAGTATTCTTTTTCAATGTGTTTAATAAAAATTGTATGTTGAAAAAGCCTCCTGCCATGCCACTCCCCGCCGCGCCTACCGCCCACCCACATTTACTTTTTGGCCCACTATAGCCATCATGTAAGGTACTTTCGGCCCTCTGTCAAAATCAGTTGTGCACCCCTGAGCTAGATAGACAGGGCCTAATTCGCAGAGAATTTTCCAATGGGGTTTTGGCATTATAAAACACTTCTGTGAATTAGGCCCACAGTCTCAAATAGGCCAAGCTTTGTTCCAGTACTGACGGCAACAACAAAAAACGACACATTCTTCCCTTCCAAAGGGAGGGCGAGATAAGTGTACCTGCTGCTCGCGTGGACCAAAACAGCAAAAGTGCAGACCACACTGGGTGTGACGAGTTTAGCACCTTGAGTAGGGGGTCAGCATATCCTGCCTTATTAATCTCTTTTCCTCCACTTGCTCTTCCCCTTTCTGACAAAGCACATAATCTTGGTTTTATTTTTGGTTCTACTCTTTCTTACCATGAGCAGATTCTCTTAGTTCATACTTGCCACCTTCAGCTCTTTAACATTTGGAAAATTGTCTGTTCTTCTCTTCTACTAAATTTTGGGTTCAAACTTCAAACTGCTGAATTGTTGCTGCTCACTTTATGTCAGATTACTTAACTATAACCTCACTTCTTTTTGTTCAATTTTGCACTGTGCAGTTTGTATTCTTTTTAATCTTGGTTATTTAGCCACCATTTGTCCATAGCTCAACTTCACCGGCTAGTGCCACTCATTTCCAGTTTCATTTTTTATGTCTTCTTTTCAGACGTCCCATGTTTTTGGTCCTAATTACCTTTCTTGTTTAATCTCATTGTATCAATTATTGGGTATTCTCCGTTCGGCTTCAGAATTTCTTCTAACTACATCTTGTCCTCCTTGTGCTTCTTCTCGCTTTCACTCTTTTCAACTTTTGGCCTGTAAGCTTTGGAATGTGGCTTTCATGCCCGCTCAGGTGGGCGGACATAGCCGGTAATGGCCTGCCAGCCCCCGTTAAGGCAGGCCCGAGCGAAGCGAGGGCCTCAACTCGGTTTGTGGGTCATTACCAGCCATATCTGCCCTCCTGAGCGACCATGAAAGCCATTCGCACGACAGGGTTCAGCAGATCAGCAGAGAGATAGCTCAGGTCCCTCGGGTAAGTGTGGATGGACGAAGGGGGTGGGAAAGGCGATTGGGTAATTTTGGGGGGTGGTGTTTTGCAGAATCCTGTGCAGTTCCCTTGGGGAACACTGCAAGAAGATTAAGACTACAGGAGTAAGCAGTAAACCCAATTGGTAGCAGTCTGCACCACCCAGATTTACCTGGTAGCTGTGGCTGAGCAGTCAGACCTCTCTCAAGAAGAGTAGGACAGTATACAGAGGATACACAATAGGGCTAACAACACAGTAGACAAGCAAACACTGACGAGAGCTTGGTATCAAATGTATATAATTATTTATTTAACACACACTTAAGGAAATACACTAGCACTATAAATCAAAGCAAGTTCAAACACAATCAGAAAAGTATACACACCTCCCTTAAGAATTATTCGACAAGTCTAAGTCAAAAGACCATTATTTGTAAAAAATAAACAGATGCGAGCGTGTAACTTAGATGGAACTCCAATAATTAAGTTAAAGGGAGAGAAAAAGGCAGGTCATGAAAATAAAACAGTTACCAACACTTTTCTAAGCCCAAAACAAGTTAGTGAAGGCAGATTCTACTGTAGAGCCAAAGTTCACTGGCCAGGTCCACTTTAAATGGAGCAAGGTGAAATGTGCCCAAGATCACACAGTTTAGAAATGCATTCAAGTCTTTGTAAAAATGTTCAAAAGAGGTTGGGTTGATTCAGAAGGTAAAGTTAGAAGGTCTGGGGGCCAGCCAGTTGGAAAGCCAAGGATTTAAGGGTCACCGTTAGCAAACCGTAGAAAGGGAGGCCAGGTGGAACACAGTACCTTTAAAGTTGAAGAAGCTCCAGCGGTGGCAGTTGTTCTTGGCAGCGGGTGCAGTTCATGGTTTCGACCAGGGGAAGAGCAGATCTCGTCGAGGAGGAAACTTGGAGTCGTTGCACTGCCCAGGGAAGAGACCAGCCGCGGAGTTTGTCGGTTAAAAGGTGCGTTCCTTTTATTCGCGGTCACAGTGGTGAAGCTTGGCTATCCGGCCGCTGGGGTGCTTGGCACGGCCAATTCGACCAAGAGACGTCCTGGAAGGCGAAATGGCGAACTGGTTGATCCCACCAGCTCAGAGAAAGTGGCGAGGTCGTTGCAGCAGGGCTCCACCGGTGGTGTCGTCATTGCAGATGGCTCAGCTTCTCCCCTCTTCGGATTTCTTAGGTCCTGTGGCGACTTCTGAAGTTCCAGTCCCAAAAGCCCTGCTTTTATGCAGAAAAACCCCCATTCAACAACCTAGCTGTCACTCATACATGCTAAGTGGTGAGCCGGGCTGCTCACCACTGGGCCAATCAGAACAGAGTGTGACTTGAGTTACTAAGGCAACGCAGTCCAGGGTGCCCATTCTCCCACCCACACATCCTGTGGAACCCAGACAGAGTGGCACCAGTTGGAGGGCTTCTGTGGAGAAGCCCGCCAAAAAGTGGAACAAAGGGCCCGACCTTGGTTGGAGTTACAGAGACGGACACAAACGCCATTTTAGAAAAGAGTTCTAGCAAAAAGACCCAACCGGTGATATTATATTAAATAAATAAACCGGCGGTATCTTTAACATTGCACCAAAAAGTGATGCGTTTAATATCAATGGGAAAATCCCATAGGAAATATTCCGGTGGAATATTTTGCATGGTAACCACTGCCACCAGCCAGAAACTCGACAAGGAGGGACTGTCAATGGTGACTTTAAATGCCCTGGGAGACAGTCAGTCCCAAGGTATGGAGTCTATGTTTGGGGGTCACTATGATACCCCTGTGTTACTGCACTGAGGGTGCTGTGTAACACATACACTAAAACAGATGATACCCTATGGCGTACAAGACCCCATAGCCCATAAGCACACAATAAGTCAAAAACATACCTCAAATCATGCCTAAGAATGGGAGAAAGAGTTTCAAAAATCCAACAAAGCTGCTGGGGGACTCACTAGGTTTGGGAAATTAGCCTTATAAGAGAATTCTCCCTAACAGGTGGGGTGGGAAGGCAACAGGGAGAGGCTCCCATGTTGCCTCCCCACATTAACAAATCAAAAACAAAAACCGCGCCACCCAAGGAAGGGCCTCGGGTGTCTTGGACAGGGGGTGAAAAAGTTCTACACTCGCCTGCTGTTCCCGCCACGTGATTGGCTGAGCACCCTTCCCCGGGTGCAAGTGCACTTTCCTTGAAAGTATGTCTTTCATCTTACTGATTATCTTTAAGAAGCATTTAAAGCATTGTCTATCAACTTTCATCATACCTAGCTGAGTTGATTTGTGCTTGTCATCATTATTATATTTTGCCTTAATTTGGTACTGTTGTTTCAGTGGCAAAGCACTTTGGGTAAAAGCATAGAAAACAAATCCATAAAACTAAATAAAAATAGTGCACTCTTTGCAGAAAGCTTAGCAGTGCTATCAGGGGATGCCTTGGTGTATCAAACCATAAGGGGTTTTCACCAAAGCTTTTTTGCAAATCCTGTGCAATTACATAAATAGCAAACACTGCTTTTTTTTAACAGGAACAAGGATGTAGAAAGCTGCTCCAGAAAGAGGTGGTCGTTTATAAAGTGAGGCATACTGAAGGCTTCATCGGCAACCTTTTCCTGGTTTGAAGAAAACAAAAAGAAAGAATAGTTATCCGCTTGCAATGCTTCATCAACTTCATTGTGTATCACCATTTAAAAATGGAGAGCACCCACATACTCAGGGACTGCCTCCTGCTGCGGAACTGGATTATTTGGCTGTACCTCCAGCACGCCTACCTCTCAACTCCGATACATACGCTCCACTGACATTTTCTTCAATTTCATTGACTGCTGCACCTCTGGGAATTCATGAGCCTGCCCTGGAGTCTATCCTCAGCACCCTAATGTGTCATAAAGGCCATGAAGCTGGTTCTAGCAAAGCTCAGGGAGCATGGATTGCATATGATCATTTAGCTGAACGGCATGATTTTCTTTTTACAAGACAAGGGTACGCTTCGCTCACACGCAGATATACTGTAGACCTCTTTTAAGACATGGGAATCCTCGGGAACTGGGAGAAGCCTGAATTTGTGCTGGCCCAGGTCGTGGACTCTCTTATATATATTAATAGGCTTCCAGGTGGACACAGTAAATTGCCAATGCATAGATGGGCCCCTAATCATCTTAACCCAAGCAGGCCCACCACTTAAGGAATGAGTGCACATTTGTACGTAAAGTAAGTTTATTGTACAATCATCCGGGGAGGAGCTAGATGTCGCTGTTGTGTAAAACTAATCCAAGTCTCGCCGAACCACTAAAGGTGACACATATATATATTTGCAACAGTTAAAACGTTCCAATATATTTTATTACAATCCACCCCCACATGTGATTGGACAAAATATATACAAAGAAAGCTCCTTCTCCCTCCAATTCTTTCAGTCTCATTGGTCGTCGATTATCTTAACTACCATCTTCAGATTATATTTCTAGAACACCCCTTCTTGGGATTCGTCCAAGGTAGGTCCTGACATCATTGCACAATTAAACATTTGTGTACAGATATAATTCATCACGTCACAACTGGCCTGAGCCCTTTAAGCTAATTCATGATTGCACATGGTTTGCATGAATACTTCAACAACATGAGAGAGCAGAATAAATAGGTTCCCTTTGAACTATTGATAGCTATCTCTTCCGCCCCAGCTCACTGGCATCGTCGGAAACATTCCAATGTATACGACTACCAATTCAGAATGCACGTCCTTTGGCCACATCCTGAGAAAATAATCTAAACACAATGAGCATCGGTCACTTTGGCCTTGAGCATCACTTCACCCCATGTTTATTGCTGGTCATAGCAAATGGTCGGACCCCTTCTACAAGCTTCCATACACTTAAAAGAGATTACATCTGCTTTTTGCGATACAGCCAGGCCATACACTATTGGCCAGTTGCTAGCTGCCCATCTGCTCGGTTAATCATTACTCCTTCCCCAGCCTTCAACTCTACAGAATTAGATTTTTTCCAGTCATCGAAAATGTACTGTGCGAACTGCTGGCTGCAGAGTCTAAATTAATTCATAAAGGACTACTACGTATACATTTATAAATTCCCTTTGTATGTTTCTCATTGTACATGCATGTTTAATAAATACTGTTTCTTCTTTATATTGGGTCCTCTGCGACCAGTCCCCTTCCTCGCATGTGCATTATAAAATTCTGCGATGCTCAGCCTCTAGGCACTTTATCGCACATCATCTCTGGATCGTGCTTTTATATTTCATTTGGCGGTTTTGGCATTTATCTTTCTATGCGCGTGAAAATCTTATAAATATGAGTCTTGAATACAAAGTAGCACTTAAGTAACATATCCCATTAACATTTAACTACACTGGATACATGTGAAATTGCAACATTGCGTTCATCTCTCCAAACGCCCAGTCACAACTATGGCACCCGCAACATAAGCCCCTCTTCACCATTGGGACCGTTCCTGAGCACCCCAACATTATGTTCAGCACTTTACCATGTGTTGCCCAATCATAACCGTTTCCCCAGGATATAGAGAATTAATGTAGCCATAGAGTTACATTTTCAAAATGTTTGTTATGTTATTTGGCATTTTTATAGCGCTCTATACATCATTGGTATGACCTCAAAGCGCTGGTAGACTGAACGCCCTCGGGGAACGCAGTCCAGGTCAGTTGAGAGAATAAGGTGTCATAGGGAGCTTGGGTGCACCAGTTATGTGTGCAGCGGATGTAATTGCCTGATGATAGCTGCATCCTAGCATTGGGTGTGGTGGTATTGATGTCAGTTGAATGTGTGCAGTCTGGCGGGTGGACACCAAGACTGGGTTCTGGCTGCGTTGGGCCTTTAGGACGCTTATGTGTGCAGCTAGGCTGGTTTGTCATGGGATATAGCTGTGTTTTATTAGAATGATGAGGTGTTAATGTGTTAATGTTCGTATGTGAGCAGCCAGGCCGAATTTGATCGAGGGGTATAGCTACACTCAAATTGAGTGAGGGTGTAGAGAAGAGAGTAAGCGTAGTGATATGGGATGTGAGAGCTTGGGTTGAGTTATGATCTAGAACATAGGTAAGTAAATTACGCCATCGGGGACCATAGTCCAGGTCAGTTGAGAGAATAAGTTGTCGTAGGGACCTTGGGTGCTCCAGTTATGTGTGCAGCTGATGTAATTGCCTGCTGGTAGCTGCATCCTAGCATTAGGTGTGGTGGTATTTATGTCAGTTGAATGTGTGCAGTCTGGTGGGTGGACACCAAGACTGGGTTCTGGCTGCATTGGGCCTGTAAGATGCTTATGTGTGCAGCTAGGCCGGTTTGTCATGGGATATAGCTGCGTTTTATAGAATGATGAGGTGTTTGTGTTAATGTTCGTATGTGAGCAACTAGGCCAAATTGATTGAGGGGTATAGCTGCACTCTAATTGAGTGATGTTGTAGAGAAGAGAATAAGCATTGTGATATCGGAGGGGAGAGTGTGGGTTGAGTTATGATCTAAAACATAGGTAAGTAATCTACAGAACTATCTCAGGCGGCATTTTTTATTTGTGAGTGGAGCGGGTGAGAGCGATTCTAACTGTGCAGCGCATGCACATGAGTCATAGCACTATCAGAGGGGGTACTTTCAAGATGTGAGATAAAGTAGCTTACTATATGTGAATCAATCTTGCAAGAACAATTCCTAAGCGTGAAATAGATCACAGTATCATCATAGCATGCACCCTCTAGGTTTGAGTCAATTGTAATAAGACGGTTCTAGGAGAACGGCACAGGCAGGCGATGCAGACTAGTAGATTCACAGTACTATCACAGTGGGCACTATCTAGGTTTGGTTCAGTGCAATGCTAATATAATTTCTATCAATTTTCTGACTGTAATGAAGAATAGTAAATACACAGTACTATCACAGGTTTTGAGAATCCTGTAAGGTGGGAGAGAGGCCCAGGTCTCACAATACACCACGCCCCACCATACAATAGACAAAGATGTAGGCCATACCTAGTCTCGAGTGTCCTGCAAAGCCGTGAAGGGGCCCAAGTTTCACAATGCACTACATTCTACCACCCAGCAGACAAAGATGGAGGCCACACCCAGATATGAGAGTCCTACACAGTGGGAGAAAGTCCCAGGTTCCACAATAGGTGGGTCTCAACATATAACAGCCAGAGACGGAGGTCACACCTAGATTCGAGAGTCCTGCAGAGCGGGAGCGAGGCCCAGGTATCCCAATACATTACGTTTCACCATACAACAGACAAAGGGGAGGGTGTACCTGGATTTGAGAATCCATGTTTGCTTAACATTCACTATTCCATCTGAGTGTGGCATTGCCATGGTTCACAATTCCACCCACGTGTGGCCCATATCAATATTCACAATTCTAACCAAGTGTTCCAAGTGTGGCATTTACTTAAGTTTCACAGTTCCATCTAAGTGCAACATTGCCATGGTTCAGAATTCCAGCTAAGTGTGGCGTTTACCAATATTCACAATTCTATCCAAGTGTGGCATTTGCTAACATTCACAATTTTTTACAAGTGAGGCAGTTGCCAATGTCCACCACTCTATCCAAGTGTGGCACTTACCACCATTCACAACTACATCCAAGTGTGATATTTACCGCTTACCAACATTCAAAATGATATCTAAGTGTGGCATTTACTTTTCTATTTAGTGTGGCATAACTCATCATTGTACGCAGTACTATAAAGTTCACTTCCAAAGTAAAAGCAGCAGCCTACACAGTTGTTCCCACCAGAATCTTGGAATGCACTGGTTCATCCTGTACCAGTGCCAGGAACATGGGTCACTATTTTTGACTTTTCAACAGTGTAGCACATGCCACCTACAATAGAGTGCCACAAGGATACAGTGTCCCATTAACCTTTTGGGATATGTACTGAACCAACTAGTAGCAGTGAAGTTTCATTTTTCCTGATGCAGTTGTGCACCTATATTAAATCACAAAAACTTCCCGAGTGCTTCAATTTCAAAATGGCTAATCTTCATGGTAAAAACACTTTTCTTTCTGCCAGCTCTATTGGCCATCTTCCTTCCCATTAAGGTCCGAAATGGCCACACAAGGCATGCACTTGGCAGGAGTCTTGCATAGGAATTGTGGTCAGTTCAGTCTGTGTGAACCGACTGAAACTAGGTCTTAGGACAATATGGTGCCAGTCTACATTTCAAACAGGGAATGCCCGGTTGCTAGACAGGTCGTGAGGAGGCAGGCTGTCCCCGATTGCACAGTCTCCACCCATTGTTGCAGGTCACGTTCATAGTTCAGCTGGGGCAGCCGCAGCTTGATTTCTGGACCGTAGGGAACCTGGAGCAATTTGTGATAGGTGAACACAATATCCTAACTTCTGAAGATGGGGACCTGCAGATTCCTGCAGCTGTGATGAGCATTGATCAAGCCAATCCCTCGACCAGACTTCTTGACTTCAAATTAGCAGGTAAGGCCTGAGCCAGGTGCATTCCTCAAATGGAATGATGGGAACAACCAACCTAAAGCCCTGCATCCATCAATATTCCAAGGTCTGAGTAGTCACCAGGTCTTCATTAGGCCATCAGCTGCACTGCAAAGTAGTATGGGCACCTTGCTGCTTTGCTGGAATCCTCAGAGCTGTGTTGTGACCTCGCCAACATGCTACTTCCAGCCATCACCTTGAAGAATGACATTCTGGAAAAAAATGTGAGTGCTGCTCGCAAAGACCTGCTTCCGCAGGCTCCCCCTGTGCAGCTATGACTGAAATCTTCACCCTGTTCCAGGGTCTATCCTAGCCTGAACTAACTGCTGCTGAAATCCTCAAACCCACAGCCTGTTTCACCTTATGCATCTACGCTTTCACAAATGCGTGAGGTAAGGTTCTTTTTGACACCCTGCCCCGTAATCTGCTGATAGATTTTTTTGGTTGCGTGCTTCACAACCCCCCTCACCTCCGAGCTGCCTGTGTGCTTCCCCATCCTTGCTGAGTGTTAATAGTGGAGGTTTCCTACTCCCGGACCCTCTCACTTGCCTGGTTGGTATCTCTAGATCTTCAGGATGCACATTTCCATGTGCCAATCCATCTCAAACACAGGAAATACCTGAGGTTCGCAATTGGCCATTCTCACTATCAATTTCGAGTTCTGCCATTTGGGCTGACCTCCGCCGAGGGTCTTTACCAAGCTAATGTCGGTAATGGCTGCAAGTCTAAGGAGGGAAGGGATCCACATTTACCCCTACCTGGACAATTGGTTGATCAGAGCAGTATCTCCGGAACAAGCTCAGATCAAGTTAGATTATGTCTGCCACTTCCTTCACAAGCTGGGCTTCTCCCTCAACTTAAAGAAGTCACAGATGATACCATCACAGAGACTCCAGTTCATTGGAGCAGTCCTGAACACTTCCCTGGGAAAAGCCTCGCCACCAGAGGTGAGGGCTCAAGATATTCTACAGATGTTCACCAAGTTTCAAAATGTCCAACGTCTACCAGCCTTCGACTTTTTGAGGTTGCTAGGCCTCATGGCATCCTGCATCTTCCTTGTGCCAGAGGCTCGCCTGAGAATGAGATCCCTCCAATGGGCACTAAGAACCCAGTGGTCGCAATTCTCAGGAAGAATGTCAGATCTTCTTCAAGTCCCGGACAGAGTAGCTAGAGACCTTCAGTGGTGGGCCTGTCGGGAGAACATCTTGAAAGAAGAACAGTTTTGGCAACCATGGCCGGAGATAACAGTAGTCATGGATGCCTCACTCACGGGTGGGGAGCCCATGCCAACGACTTGACCATCAGCGGTCGTTGGTCTCATCTGAGTCCAGACTACACATCAACCTGTTGGAGCTGAGAGCAATCAGACTAGCGCTGAAAGCTTTCCTGCCATCAGTACAGGGAAAGAATGTCCTGATAATGACGGCCAACACAGTGGCCATGCACTACCTCTACAAAAGAGGAGGTGTAGGGTCACTGCCACTGTACAGATTGGCAATGCAGCTTTGGTTTTGAGCAATGCAAGAAGGAATCTCTCTATCAGCAGTTCACCTCACTGGAGAGAAGAACTTGACGGCGGACGCTCTGAGCAGGCAGAGCACAGTCTCCCACGAGTGGGAGCTAGCTCAGGAAGTCCTTCAAGAGATCTTCACCCTTTGGGAAACCCCTCAAGTGGATCTGTTCGCCACCCGTATCAACAGGAAGTGTGATCAGTTTTGTTCAAGGAAATTTCCCCCGAGAGGAGCTCTAGGTGACTCGTTCGTAGTGGACTGGGAGTTTCCACTTCTGTACGCATCTCCCCCAGTCTCTGTCATTCCTCAAATGATCAGGAGGTTGAGAAGATTCCGGAAAGCCATGATCCTAATTGCCCTGGATTAAGCCAGGAGAACGTGGTACCCGGACCTTCCAGACATGTCCATCTGTCCTCTGATTCGTCTTCCACAAAGAGAGGATCTGCTCTCGCAGAAGGGAGGTCAGGTTCTCCATCCAGACATCAGAACCCTCAACCTTCACACTTGGTTTCTGAAAGGTTGAGGCACAAGGATTGGGATCTCCCGGATGACGTCATGGAGATGTTGCTTTCAGCTAGAAGGCCAGCAACAAAGACTTTATACCGCTGCCGTTGGAACAAATTTTGCAGCAGGTGTAGAGAAAAGAATATTGAATCCTTTTCATGCAATACACCAATGGTGTTATCTTTCTTGCTTTACTTAGCCAATTCAGGTCTTCAAATTGGTACAATCAAGGGCTACCTCGCCGCACTGTCAATCTTTAAGCGTACTGCTGAGGAGCCTTCATATTTCAAAATGCCCTTGGTAATCAAATTTCTGAAAGGATTAACTAATGTTTATCCCCCAAAACTTTTTCAAGTTCCATTGTGGGACCTAAATCTAGTCTTAAAATTTCTGATGGGTACTCCTTTTGAACCACTTAATTCCTGTTCATTAAGATTTCTCACACTTAAAACAGTTTTTCTAGTGGCTCTAACTTCCGGCCAGAAGAGTGATCGAATTACAAGCTCTATCTTGCAAACCTCCTTATACAATCTTTCATAAAGACAAGGTTGTCTTACAAGTGAAGCCCAATTTTCTTCCAAAAGTGGTCTCTGAATTCCCTATTACTCAGAAAATACCTTACCTTCATTCTATCCTCCTCCCCATCCAGGGAAAGAGGAAGAGAGATTACACAGGCTGGATCCAAGGCGTGCCTTGAGTTTTTATATTAGCAGACTTTCTAGAATAAGGCAAGCAGACCAATTGTTTGTAGGATACGCAGGGCACACATTAGGACTGCCAATCACAAAACAGACCATTTCAAGATTGATCATTTTAACTATTCTAGAATGCTACAAATTGGCAGGAAAAGAACCCCCTCAACATCTTAGGGCTCATTCAACCAGGGGTATCGCAGCCTCTTTGACTCTCCAAAGAGGGGTCCTAATTAAAGATATATGTGCGGCTGCCACATGGTCGTCCGCACATACCGTTACCAAATTTTACAGCCTGGATTCCTCCTCTAGCCAGGAGACAAGATTTGGAAACGCTGTGTTGCATTCTGTACATCTTAAAAGGGAAATATTTCATCTTTACTCCCACCTCCTCTTTACACTAATGCTATGGGAGTCTATCAAAGATAAGGAATACGTCAGGGGACACAATCCTTTTGAAGAACAAGTTACTTACCAAACTGGTAACGTTCTTTTTATGGGATGTTCCTCCACACTACAAATGGTCAAGTAGAAATTACATTTTATTCTAGTGGGTATGGTGCACTCTATCCCCAAGTATAAAATGACCTCCTAAATACAGTCATCGTTCATTGTAGACGAAGAATCTAATATTTGATACATTTGTCGAAAGTGAACAAAGTGTGAACGAAGTGAGAGAATGGTCAATGTATAGCTTGATTAAAAAGCAAATTGCATTGATTTCGCTTGATGTAGAAACCTACCTAGCTCTTTAAGGAGATGGGATCTATCAAACAAATAACACAAGAGTACTTTTTTGAATCATTGGGCCAACTTACTGCTCCAGCACCCTTTTTCAGTTTAGGCCACGATTGTTGGTTATAGCCACCTCTAAGTTAGAAAAGTGGAGGAAATTGCATAATCTCTAAATCAAATTAATGAATGATGGGTCACGATTGCTGTTCGGTCCATGGAAAATGGCTCCTGTGCACTAATCTACATGTGTTGCTGCCTCAGCAATTATCGCCCATCTTTATCGATGAGTGCTGAATTCATGAATAAAAAGGCATTGCTAAAATTGCCATCATATGGTCATGATATTATTGGAGATGACCCATGATCCTTGTGCCCATTTAGCTGCTAAAAACTCTCTGCATTAATATAAAGGGAGTCGATTGTGGTTGAAATGGGTATGAGCAATGTTTCCTGGTGGATCTAAAAGTCTGATAACATTTCATCCGATAATCGTTATTTGTATCTAAACTAAATAGCTTGACCTATGTTTTCAGTGCCCTTATCTGCTTTCATTCATTGATCAAAGGCATTAAGTTTCATCTGTACTAATACTTTGATATCAAGAAGATTGTCTTAATCACATAAACACGAACTTAGTGTCTTCCAGAGTGCTCTTGAGTGGTATCGGTTGCAGCGGCAACTTCACGAGCACTGACATCGGCCGAAGTCTGAGCATCACCCCTTATGCCAACTTGGTGAGATATAAGTGTGTTATGTTAATATATGTTCTACTGCAGAGTTCACACTGATCTTCAAAATAGGAGCATATCAGCATATATCACTGTCGTTTCCTTAAGGTCTAGTTACAGGGAAGAGTGGGGTTTGGACTTTTTTCAAGTTTCTTTGCTGATCTTCATTCAAACGCCCTACATGCTTTTAGGTTGTATCCATTCGCAGGGTTGGGTTCTAGTTTACATCAAGTTGCCTTGATAATATTTTCATGCATGCTCAAGCCCCAGATGGGGGCCAGCACGGTCGGCCTTAGCGGTGGCAGTGCCCTGGGCACCAAAACAAAAATGTGACACTCCTTCCTCTCACCTCCCGCATGCCCCTGGCAATGCATGGGGCACCAACATTCTCAGTAGGCGATGATGAGAAAGCATCAGCACCCTATTGTTACTAAACATGCCCCACTGGGCACTGTGGGGTGCATTTAAAGGCCGCAAACAGAAGTCCCAAGTCCCTTTCACATGAATAGCAAGATTTTAAACATTGAAACAAAAACGGCCTGCCACTTGTTTTCGTTTTTCAAGTAAATTTAAAGATCCATGTGGAAGGGGGACCAACTATCATTACTAATGGACAGGCAGCATTTTCATCAGCAGGAGCAGGACCATTTGTCCCATAGGAACATTCAGGCCAATGGATTTCATCTATGTACCATTTTTTATGTAATTCTAGACGATTCTGGGTTTATAAAATTCATCTTCCTGTGACTCTGGGAACTGTAAGGGCCAGTTAAACTAGGTTTCTTGCTGATATGAACATGTTCCAAATGTGAGAGTTGGTGAGCAGGTGGAAATTGAAATTAGGGATATACCTAATAACGTACATATTCATAACTGTTGTGCTTTTTATGGAAACAGCAGTAAGGTGCCACATGGCCGTGCTACATGATACAGATTTGGTGGTCAGCTTATCTAATTTCTCATGATTAGCAGAAACAGAAAATATGTTTAATATGGCAGTTACTAGTAAAATTATGAAGTTGTAAAACATAACTGGTTTTTGCCAAACAATAGAAAGGAGAACAAAGGATGATGGTGAATGGGAATGCCCATATTTTGCTCCAAACTCCTAAACCAATCTTGACTCGGAGGCTGGGTTTGAGAGGAGAGAGAAGGGTAACTGTCCAATCCTAGTGGCAGGGATTATTCCAGGGCACTTCCCCAAGATTGTAAAATTGGTGGTGTCATCGCTGCTATCTAAAGGGGACTGCACTAGGGCAGAGGGAGAAAAAGGAGAAAGACAGGAGGACAGAGAGAAGAGACAGGCTGCTGAAATTTACCATCTGACAGCTGTAAGGAGACACCAGAGGAGACTGCTGAGAGTGCATCTGTGGGGAGCTGTCTATCTCTAGGAAGGCCTCAAAGATGACTGAGTCCTATGGTGGAGAGCCAGAGGCCATTTCCGAGTGTGGAGTGACCAGACCCCTGCCCTGTCTTTCCATAGTGCCCTGAGATGCACTTGGCTTTCCTGAACCTTAAAGAGATGCTTGCTGTGTAAGTAGAACTGAGCCCAGGGAAACTAAAATGTGGGCTGGTCTGCTTGCCTTGAATCCTTTCCCTTTGTAGTGGGTGGGGGAGGGGTCAAAACTGTGTAGATCCTTAGCTATGCAACCAAAAATATTAAATTATTCCCCATTTGGCAGAACACTATGGGGTGTATTTTTTTAAAATTCAAAATTAACAAAGCCCACTTCCCAGTGTGCGCTGAAAACTATAGCCTATAATTTAATTGCGTAATGCTTGGTGTCCAGCTGACCGCGACTTCTTAAGGACAGAGGGGTATTTTTGTTTTTAAATCAATCCAAACTTTTTATCCAGCGTTCCCAACACAGGTCTTTGAGTAAGGGGGGGTCTGAAATCCATAATTCCCCAAATCATTCCAATTTTTCTGTCTGACTTCCCAACATAGACCAAACCAAGCTGGGTCTGAAAACAAAACGCTAAATCACCCTGTGTTTATTTTAAACCAAAGGTGTGGGCAAAATTGTAATATGTATTTTAACCAATCTTGAAATCCTACTGCTGGCCTTTTAAGCCTGCAGGAAAGTCAAAATCGCACAACATTACAAAAGTGCCTTCTTTATTGATCAGTGTAATTATTTTGTGAAGTGTAATTTACAGAAAGGGAAGAATTGTGGTGGTGTTCTTTTTAACTCACTTTTGTGATTTGTTTATGCTGGGATAAATTGATTGTGTTGCGTCATGGATAAAGTGGTGTTTTGACCTTTTCGTGCTAATTTCTATTATTTTTAATTTAAATAAATACCAATATATTTCCCGTACACAGCCTGGGTCTTGGTTAATTGTTAGCTCAGGGGAGAGGGATTCAAGGGGCATGATATGTGCCTGAGATAGTGCTAAAAAAAGAATCTGTTAAACGGTTTGTTGCATAACCACTTAAGTGAGGAGGGAAGGAACTCCCCTTGTTGAGGGTGGCTTCTCAATAAACTGTTACAAATTGGGGGCTCTGGCCAAGATTTAGCTTCCTATTCCTGACCCATGACAAGTACATTGTGACAGTCTATTCATTTTGATGCAATTGCATTAAGGTGGAGGGAAAGTCATCTTTGTTTTGTTAAAGTGCCGCTAGGACTTGACTCCTGAGTTCCAGGGAGGTGTATAGGTGGAAAATTAAGAGTGTTTTAGAATTTATTTGAGTGAGGAAATCAAGCAGGAACAGGGTGAGTTTGCCCTGCGTAAAGAAAGTTTTATTAAAGTGCAAAAATCCAATTGTGAAAATGACTACTGTACAAATTGGGGAAGCCAGAGAGCGTTTTCCTAACTAAATTGTTTCTCAAAGGAGAATGGGTTGAGGATGATGCAGGAAACTGGCAAACCAGAATTGTGCGGGGGGTTGCCTCAGTAAGCAGTAATATTTGGCTTGAAGCTGGAATATTACTTAAAGCACTTGAGACATTTTATGTGACCACAGCTGCTCGTGATGAACAGATACAAATGGCTCAGCTAACTGCTCAGTTATATTTTCATTTGCTTTTAGTAGAAGAGCCTTGGCAAAATAGTGAGGCTAGTAGGACAAATTAGGCCCAGGATCTTGTTCAGCAACTCAACGCTGAGTTAAAAGCACTGCAGCAAGAGGGTGCAGAGCGTGAAACGCAGTTTTTTGCACTGACTAATGCACAGAAAGAGTGTGTAGAAAATGTGAGCACGCTGCAACACAAGCTAAATGACCAGGCTGCTTATAATCAAGTTGTTTTGGGGGACATAATCACATTCCAATCAGAAATAAAACAATTGAAAACTGAAAATAGAGAGGCACAGCTTCACCTCACTGATGAGGCCCAACAAGGCTGAAACACGTGTATGGGTTTGCTGTTGGTACTCTTGTTCAGAGGGGAATTGTCATAGCATTTCGGTGCTGGACTGCCCATGTGGGCGGGACAAAGACTTATATGCAAATGAATATTTCCCATCTGTGAAAGGTACAGTGAGCAAAAAGCAGATGGCTGCGAACTCTCAAAGTGGTTAAAAACCACTGACCAGGTTATCATGCCGGGTTCTTTCGAGAGAGGGGCGCCTGCTACATTTTTTTTGAAAACTGAAAATAGTCAATTAATTATCAAAGGGGTTGATTTCCAAAATGACTTTGATCAGATATATCATCAGGTAAGTACTGTGAAACAACAGAGGACACAGCTGATTCAGGAACAAGACCTCTTGAATCATCAGGATAACAGCATCCTATTACAGAGGATAAATCAGTTGGAAATGGAGGTAGCAAAGGGACAGTCAGGTTCTCAGGAACTGACCAGAATTAGAGAACAAAGGAACAAGATCGTAGAGCGTGTGAGGCAAATGGAAGCTGAACTATTAGAGGCAGCAAAATGTAGGGATGAATAAGAGAAATAGATTAGTCTCCTGAAGGAAAAGCATCTTGAATATGCATGCAGCATACAAGGCTCACAAAGTGAAAATTAATCACTGGAGAAAGAGGTGCAGCAAACAAAGGATTGGTTGGTAGCTCAGAGCAGGGTGCATGAAATTAATCAGGCCTTAGTGTCCGAATTAAAAAGCCAGCTCTCTGACTACCAACAGAAAATAAAGAGAGACACAGGTGTGAGAGCCTCACCAAGGAAATCAAAAATTATAAACGGGACCTCGGACACCCTGATCAATCAGGATGTGGGACATGGCCCACTGATCAAGGTGAGGCTCCCTTCCCAACAGGGGCCTCATGCCAGTCATTTAGAACCTCTCGTGCACAAATGGAAACCGACCTCATGCATGCCACCTATCAAGAAAAGGGTGACATGAGGCAGTTAGAACTACCCAGGCTTAGATGGTCAAGAAGGCCAGTCCCTGTCTGATATTGGTGAGTATTCATCTCTTCCACACA